>NC_056682.1:36224081-36557171 GCF_018350215.1 Panthera leo
TTCATCTAGCTCTAGGACTTTTACTCGATCAGTCTTGCTTCCCTTCCCATCGGCCTTTTTCAGACACTCTCGGGCCCAATGCCCTATCTCCTTGCAGTATGCGCACTGATCTTTCTGCAGCCTCTGCTTCCCCCCCTTGGTGGTTCCTTTATCTTTTCTTGCATCGTCTGCCAGCTGCTGGAGACAGCGGTCTCGTTCCTCGGGGAAGTCAGCAGTGGTAGCTACTAGTATTCTGGCCAGGTCTCGAGTCTGCTTACTGCTGACAGCCGCCATGGCGCAAGCCTGCTTGTCCTCAGGAGGCTCCCGGTTATTATATACCTTTTCGGCTACCACCAGTAAGCCCTGCAGACTTTTTTCTCCTAGTCTATCTATTTTCTATAATTTTCTCCTAATGTCTATGGCCAATTGGTTTACAAAGGCCATGATAACAGCTGCCTTGCTTTCTGGAGCCTCTGGATCCATGGGGGTATAGGTATGGAATGCCTCCATGATCCATTCTAAAAAGGCAGCTGGAGATTCATCTTTTCCCTGTTGCACATTTCCTACTTTGGCCAAATTGGTTGGCTTTCTAGCAGCCATTCGGAGACCCCCCATTAGAGTCTGGCGGTAGACCCGGAGACTCTCCTTACCTTCTGCTGTGTTGAAATCCCACTGGGGCCGGGTTAAGGGGAAGGAGGCATCTATCTGATCCTGGTTGGTGGTGGGATTCCTGCCTGCACCTGGAACTAGTTTTCAGGCCCCATTGAGGATTCGTGAACAGGACCTGCAAAAGCTGCCTGCAATCGTCCCACGTGGGCTGATGGGTAAAAAGAACAGATCTAATAAATCAATAAGCCCTGCTGGTTTCTTGGAAAACTTAGGATTCTGAGCTTTCCAATTGTAGAGGTCACTAGTGGTGAAAGGCCAATAGTGATGGGGCTGATTCCCCTCCGCGTCTGGGGGTCCGGTGGCTTGCAGGGGCAGAATAGTGGAGTCGGCGGTGGAGGCGGATTGCTCCCTCTGAGCCCTTTGTCTGGTAAAGGGTGGGCTTCCCACTGGAGCGTTTCCACTTCTCGCTCTGGGAACAGCGTCTGCCTCCCCCGGAGGGGGAGGATGGTGTTTTCTGGCATCCTAGAGGGGTTATACAGAGGGAGGAAAAAATAATTCTTCGTCAGTCCCCCCTTGTAGGACAGGGTAGAGGGGTGCTGAAGGCTGGGTAAGACTTTTCTTGTTTTCCTTCTTCTTTGTCCCCTGCAAAGCAAGAATTGGTTTTGGCTCCAGAGGGAGTGGGGCTAGGAAGGGCTTAAGCCAAGAGGGTGGGTAGAGGAGTAGTCTGAGTCTGTCCCATAATGTCCATCCAGTAAGTCCACAGAACAAAAGAGAGAAACACAGAAACAGACAAACAGAGGGCCCTTAGAAAGTCTTCCAACTCCATGGAAGCAAACCTGAAAGCTAGCTTAGACCTTTGAGGGGATTCCACGTCCCTCCAAAACTGATGAGGGGATTCCACATCCCTCTAGAAGGGAGGATCGGAATGCCTTCTGAAACTCCCGGCCCATGGTCCTCCAGTGCGTCCACTTAGACCGCGTCGGGCACTACCAGAATTTCAGAAATGAGCTCACACAGAAAAGATGGAATGAACAGACACTAACCGTGGCCAGTCAGGCTCTCCAGGTCAGGGGTCCCTCGGGGGTCTTGGGGATCCCGGACGAGCCCCCAAATGTTATGCCCAGAATTCGTGATCCCCAAAGACTGCCAGGGAGCCGAGTCTGATGCAAAAGCAAAAGAGCCTTTATTCGAGCTAGCTCGAGCTCAATCCCCTACCTGCACTGACGCAGCGGTGAGATACCAGGGGAGAGAGAGCGAGTTTCAAAAGGACAAAGGTTTTACTGGGGCCTAGGGGCAGTTGGTGAGGTAATTGCTGTGGCCTCAGCCGATTGGCTGGGGAAGGGTCGGAGTCCTGTTAGGCAGGTGAGCGGGAGGTTACTCAAGGGGAGGAGGCGTGGTCAAAGTGAAGGACACAGAACAAGATGGAGTCGGCCGGCGTAGGCCCGCCCTTTCAAGTAGCAGGGAGTCATAGAATCTGGAGCAGTCTCCAGGCTCTAAGCTGTCAGCACAGACCCAGATGTGGGGCTGGAACCCATGAACTGTGAGATCATGATCTGAGCTGAAGTCAGATGCTTAACTGACTGAGCCACCCAGGTACCCCAAAAGTTTATTTATTTATTTTTGAGAGAGAGAGAGAAAGAGAGAGAGAGAGAGAGAATCCCAAGCAGGCTCTGTGCGGCCATTGTGGAGCCCAATGTGGGGCTTGAACTCACAAACTGAGATCATGACCTGAGTCAAAGTCAGATGCTTAACCGACTGAGCCGCCCAGGTGCCCCTTCATTTTCTTCTTTGTAAATGGGGTAATAGAAGTGGACCTGCCAGGGGTGAGGGTAAGATAACATGTGCATTTTACATAGTACCTCCTGAGAGAACTCAGAGCAGACCATGGCCTGGGTCAGGAAGATGCCCCCACAATGAGAAGAAGGTTGGATGAGACATGAGCAGTGGGACCTGCTTAGAGGCCATTGCAGCTGTCAGTATGAGAGACAGTGAGCTAAGCTTCTGTGAAGCCAGAACTGAAGCAGTTCCTGAGGCCACAGTGAGAAAAGGGGAAAATGGATTTGAGAGACTTGCCTGTTGGATGGGGAGGCTCACAGGAGGGAAGAGAAGAGGCCAGTGAGGTCCCCCCTTGACTCCTGGCAGTCTGTGTGCACATGGACTGTGGTGAAGAGCCGGGAGAAGGTTTGGGGATGCACAGAGATTATGAGCTTACTGCTGAAGCAGATGTGTGGTTGGGAGGGCCTCTGAGCAGAGAATGTGTATACTAATCACATTTTGGCAGAGTCTGCATTTTTAGAGAGATGAACTTACCCATGCTATTCTTTTAACAAATTATGGTGAACATCACTAAAGATTAGGGAAATGCAAATCAAAACCACAATGAGCTATCACTTCACACCTGTCAGAATGGCTAGTATTAAAAACACAAGAAACAAGTGTTGGCATGGATGTGGAGAAAAAGGAACCATTGTGCACTGCTGGTGGGAATGCAAACTGGTGCAGCCACTGTGGAAAACAGTATGGAGGTTCCTCAAAAACTTAAAAATAGAACTACCATATGCACTAATAATTCCACTACTGGGTATTTACCCAACAAAAATGGAAACACTAATTTGAAAGATATATGCACCACTATGTTTATAGCAGCATTATTTATAATAGCCAAGATATGGAAGCGACCCAAGTGTTCACTGATAAAGGAATGGATAAAGAAGATGTGGTGTACACACACACACACACACACACACACCCCAAAATGTTACTCAGCCATGAAAAGAAAGAAATCTTGCCATTTGCAACAACATGGATAGATCTAGAGAGTATGATGCTAAGTGAAATAAGTCAGTTCAGAGAAAGACAAATACCACATGATTTAATTCATAAGTGGAATTTAAGAAACAAAACAAATGAACAAAGAAAAAGAAAGAAGCAAAAAAGCCGGACTCATAAATATAGAAAATAAACTGGTGTTTGCTAGAGGGGAGGTAAGTGGGGGGATGGGTAAAACAGGTGAAGGGGATTAAGAGTACACTTATCATGATGAGCACTGAGTAATGTATAGAATTGTTGAATCACTATATCATATACCTGAAACTAATATAACATTACATGCTAACTACACTGGGATTTAAAAATTATGGCAAAATATACATAACATAAAATTTACTAACCATTTTAAAGCAGACAGTTCAGTGCATTAAGCACATCCACATTGTTGTGCAACCATCAGCATCAGCCCTTTCCAGAACTTTCCATCTTCCCAAACGGAAACTCTGTACCCATTGAACACTAACTCCCCATTCTTCCACCTCCCAGCTCCTGGCATCTCCCGTTCTACTTTCTGTCTCTATGAATTTGACTGCTCTAGGAGCCTCATGTAAATGAAGTCCTAGAATATTTGTCCTTTTGTGACTGGTTTATTTCACTTAGCCTATGTCTTCAAGGATTATCCATATTGTAGCATGTGTTCAAATCTCCTCCCTTCTAAAGGTTGAATAATATTCTATTGTATACATCAACCACATTTTGTTTATCTACTCATCTGTCAATGGATATTTGGGTGGCTTCCACCTTTTGGTTACTGTTGCTATGAACATGGGCATAGAAATACCTACTCATATCCTTGCCTTCAGTTCTTTTGTGTATATATTTAGAAGTGGAATTGCTGGATCACATTGTAAATACATGTTTAATTTTTTTAAAAACCACTATTTGGTTTTTCATAGCAGTTACATCATTTTGCATTCCAACCAGCAATGCACAAGGGTTTGATTTCTGCACATCCTCACCAAGATGTTACTTGTTATATTTTGTTTTGTTTTTCTCACTAAACTTTTGTTTTAATGGGGCTCAAAAATCTGTGACAGATTTTTGGTCAAGTTGTTTCCATTAAAAAGTACTGATTTAAAAAACTAATAAATTGCCACACACACACACACACACACCATTCTCCTTTTCTTCTGAAGGTTTTAGATGCACTGTTATCATTAACCAGTCTTTTACTATTAAACTTAAGTGGTCAATTGACACAAATAGTTCTGAGACCATTCTTTTACCACTGATTAAAACTGAGGAAGCAGGTATTGGGAATAATACTCATTTAGGTTTCTGAGCTTTCTAGTGACCTTGCCAGCTTCAGCTGCCTTTTTGTCCACTGCTTTGATGACACCTACAGCAACCGTCTGTCTCATGTCATGAACAGCAAAATGGCTCGGAGGAGGATAGTCAGAGAAGCTCTCAACACACATGGGCTTGCCAAGAACCATATCAACGATGGCAGCACCACCAGATTTCAAGGACTTGTGGCCATCTTCCAGCTTCTTCCCAGGGTGATGATCAATCTCCTTCAGCTCAGCAAATTTGTGAGCAGTGTGAATATAGGTGCATATCCAGCACTGATTTCGCCTGGATAGTTCAGGATAATCACCTGAGCTGTGAAGCCAGCTGCTTCTATTGGTGGGTCATTTTTGCTGTTACCAGCCACAGTACCAAGACAAACATTTTTGACAGACACGTTGTTGACCTTGAAGCCTACACTGTACCCAGGAAGAGCTTAACTTAAAGCCTCGTGGTGCACTTCAACAAACTTTACTTTAGTTGTAACACTGACTAAAGCAAAGGTGGCCACCATGGGTTTGAGAATACCAGTCTCCACTTGGCCCCCAGGGACAGTACCAATATCACCAATTTTATGGACATCCTGGAGGGGCAAAGTCTCCTCAGTTGGATGAGTTGGTGGCAGGATGCAATCCAGAGCTTCAAGCAGTGTGGTTCCACCGGTATTTCCATTTTTATGGGGGACTTTCCATCCCTTGAACCAGGGCAAGTCAGCATTTGGCATATTGTCACCATTCCAACCAAAAAGTGGCACAAGTGCTACTATGTTGGGGTTGTAGCCAATTTTCCTAATGTAGGTGATGACTTCCTTAACGATTTCCTCGTATCTTTTATGGCTGTATGGTGGCTCAGTGGAATCCATTTTGTTAACACCAATAATTAGTTTCACACTCATGTGTAAGCCAGAAAGGCATGCTCACAGGTCTGCCCCTATGTGGAGACACATGCTTCAAATTCACACCAGCAGCAACAGGACAGCATGGTCAGCCTGAGATGTGCCTGTAATCATGTTTTTGATAAAGTCTCCGTGTCTTCCGGGCATCAGTGATGGTCACATAAAACCTGCTGGTCTTGAATCTCCACAGGGCAATATCAATGGTAACACCACGTTCATGTGCAGCTTTCAAGACCCAGGCATACTTGAAGGAGTCTTTCCCATGTCAGCAGCCTCATTCTCAAAATTTTCAGTAGTTCTTTTGTCAATCCCACCACATTCATAGATCACATAGCCAGTAGTGGTAAACTTGCCCGAATCTACATGTCCAATGATGGGGATGTTGATAGGAGTTTTTACCTTTCTCATTTTGATTTACTTTTAGTGGTGGTTTTCATGACACCTGTGTTCTTGCAGCCAATTAGTTATGAAAAAAACGGTTTCGTTTTGTTTTTAATAATAGCCATCCAAATGGTGTGAAGTGATTTCTCATTGGTTTTGATTTAAATTTCTCTAATGATTAGTGGTGTTGAGAATCCTTCCTTGTACTTATGGGTTATTTGTATATCTTCTTTGGAGAAATGTCTGTTTGAGTCCTTTGTCCATGTTTTGAATTGGGTTGTTTGTTTTTTGTTGTTGAGGTGTAGGAGTTCTTTATATATTCTGTACATTAGTCCCTTATCTGGTAAGTAATTTGCAAATATTATCTCCCATTCTGTGGGTTGCCCTTTTACTCTCTTAATAGTGCCCTTTGATAACATTACATTTCTTTGGTTTGAGGAAAGCTAAATTAAAACTTGTTGCCAATGTTTTTGTGTCATATGTTACTTCTTGTACCATGTTACTTCTTGTATCATGTAAGAAAGAGTCAGATTGTTATGCTAAGCTTCTGGGATAATGTTGCAACTGTATGTCTGAGCAAATCTACTTTATTATTCTGTTGGGTTAATTACTAGGCATATGGATGTAAAATGCCAAGCTTTAGATCCTTGTAGCTTCCCTTTTGAATTTTCTTATGTGTATCAATGATACCATTAATCTTCTGGTTCCTAGGCCTGAAAGTACTCATTCTTGACTCCCTCTCCCTCTCTCTTCATTGGCAACTATAGAAACTGGGAAATTGTTTCCCTTATCCTCCTGGGTAGCTAGACTACATTTCGCAGTCTTCCAGCAGGTGCATGAATGAGCTCTGGCCAAAAAAAAACACGGGCAGGGGTATGTTAACTACCTTCTGGGCTGGCAGTAAAAGCTTCTATAAAACTCTTCATGCTGTCTCTATTCCCTCATCTTCCTGCCATATGTGGAGTGGAGACACATCCAGTGGAGGACAATGTGGACTATGTTGGAGCCACAAGGTAGAAGGGACATGGGTCCCTGAATGACTGCATGGATCAAGTCTCTCCATTCACCCACATCATACCGTGATGTGAGTGAGAAATAAACCTTTGGTGTTAAGCCATTTAGATTCTGTGGGTTTTGTTACAGTAGCTGGCCTGTAAAGATAGATCCTCCAACCATTCCAAAGTCCTGTCAAGGTTATCTTCATAATGTGTGTTCCTGTTCCCTCCTTCCCACACCTATTTAGACTTAGTCTTGTTGCTGCTCTCCTCACCCCTAAACTACTAGAATGGTTTATTCACTGGATTACCTGGTTCTAATCTTTTCTCCTCTAGTTCACTATTCACATGCACAGAAAATAAATATATCTAAGAAGATAAATGTTTTATATGCTTTTGTTTATAGACCTGTGTAATACAGGGTCTTTCCCCATAGGATGCCTTCTTTCCTTTCCTACCCTCATCCATGGAAGACTAATTGTCCTTCATGCATTCAGGCTTACTTTTTCTTTCATTCTTTCATTGTTTTTTTCTTTTCTTTCTTTTTATCTCTCTTTATCCCTTCCTCCCTCCCTCCCTCCCTCCCTCCCTCCCTTTCTTCTTTCCTTCCTCTCTCTCTGTCTCTTTCTTTCTTTTTAAATCTTCATTCCATCTATTCTTCCTCTTATCTCCTTACCTAAGGCTTAACCATCCTTCAAGTTCAAGTGTTTTCCCTCCTCCAGGAAGCCTTCTGTGAATTCCTGTCTTACTTTCTGTCTCATACCTTTGGTACTAGATATATATTACTCTTTATACATATAGTTCCATGCTTAATGAATGTCTTCAGCCAAACCAGAGATTCTTCACTTTGGGTTCATCAACAGGATATGTGAATCCCTGAAATTATATCCCAAATTCTGTGTATGCACATGTGTGTATTGTGTTGTTTTGAAGCAGGACTGAACTCACTGACTTCACATGTCCCTTGCAGCATTGCAAGTCCATGACTCTGGGCTATCCATTGTCCCTAGAAAACAATTCATGGGAGCAGAAACAGGTATGACTCCTCAGAGGTGAGAAAAGCTTGGGTGAAGCCTCACATAGGAAGCCTTTGTACTCTTTCTCCTTTAAAAGGGACCACTGCCTGCCACCTGCCAGGAAGAGGGGTCAGGAACTCCTGCCATGGAGTGACTCCTGTCCCTCACACAGCCTCATACTGGCCTTGTTCCTTTCAGTTCACACAAGGCAGGTGGTTTGTGGAGTTGACCAGAATAGGCCAGGGTCTCTCTGGCTTACTTTACCCACCTTAGAGCTCAGGGGTGGGAGGGCTAGTTCTTGTCAGATGCTGGGGCAGGGGAAGACCTCTCCTGTCCTGGTCATTTCTCTGAGATAATTCCATGCTAGCCAGCAGCCTGTCTTTCCATGGGTTCATCTCCATACTTGTAAGATTTGTCTCCTAAGATCCCATGTTCTAGGCCTGGTGGCCTTTGACGCTCACCCTTCCCGAGGTAGCCCTGGCACAGCCCCCCGGATCTGTCTCCTCTGCAGTTCTTACTGTTTGCTCAGCATCCAATCCTGGCAGCCAGCAGAGCGCCTCACTAGCTTTCCCTCTACAGCTCTTTGAATGTTTAATACATTCTTAATTAAAAGCTGGGCACCTCATCTATTTCTGTCAATTGCTTCTCTGTCGTGAAGAAAAGAGGCCTACAGGAGGTAAATGTCAGCCCTGCACCCCGCCCTCATTTAACACTCACAACTACACACCTGTATGTGTGTGTGTGCATGCGCATGCATGCACACACACACACACACACAGAGCAATAGGACTCGGTACTCTATTTACATAATACTATTGACATTTTGAGGCTAAAATTATGTATGCTACTTTAATTTGCTGTTAAATTAAATTATGAATGTTTGGAACGTAGTAATTTCTTTTGTTCTATGAACAGATTGTTTTATATATCTGCCTATATTACCAAGTTATTAATTTAATGATTTCATAATAGCAGCTCATTCCTCTGGGTAATATAAAGGCTGAAGTGCATGCTCCATACAGCACAGGCAGACGCTGCTTGCCCTACATGAATTGAAGGTTTTAGGAATAAAGATATTAGTTTTGGCAGAATGTTTAAGTGTGCATAGGAAAACCGGAGGGATGTGTCAGGTCAGCTCTAGCTTCCCAATCTCGTTTTAAAAAGGCAGGACATGGTCCATTGCCCATGAGACCAAATGAAAAATAATTTTCTTAAATAAAGTCAAGCACCTGGCTGATGGTTGGTGAGTCTGAGAGCTGCTGCCTGCCTGTTCACTCTCGTAGTCCTGGACCCCGTGCAGCTTTTCTTGCAACCTTTCCTCTTGCAGGTCTGTGGAGCTCTTACCCCATCAGCCACCTGGCAACATGCTGCCATGGCGACAGAGCATTGGCTCAATCATCCTAGTCCTTGCTGGCATCCACCTCTCTTGTGAGCAAAGGGAAAAATGGCCAGGTGCAGTATGGTGAGGGAAATGAACATGGAGTCTGGATTCTGAGGAGAATTCCTCCATCCCTGGGACTTGCAGCTTGGGCTCTCTGAGCCTCAGTTCCCTACTCAATAAAATGGGGGCACTGAGATCACCTACCCAACCGATTTTGCAGGAGTTGTGTGGTTCAAACAATGAAGAAGATGAAAAAGAGGAAATGCTTTGTAATCAGGAATGGAGAGGGCTCTTTGGGGGCTGCAGTTGTGTGGGATGTGGGCAGGTACCACTAATTAATACACATAATGATAGAGTGACAGTCTTCATAATTTCCCATATAGCCTTGGGGGACTCACTGCTTATTGCTTTCTGGGCTTCAGTTCCTTCGGTTGATATCTGAGATTTGAGCTAGGTGTTTCCAAGGTCCTCCCACTCCTGGCAGTTTTGGACTCTATGATTTTTCAGGAGAAACCACCAAAATGTTTCATTTTAGCTGGGAAGCCAATAATGACAGTAGAGACTTACAAGGACTCCCAGCACATCCAGTGGTTCAATAAACATTGAGCACCTCTAACTTAACAACTACTGATTTAGAGCTGTAGATACAATGGTCCCCAAAATTAGGCATCAAGGTGGTGGTCTAATGGGAATCAGACACCTACACAGGTGTTTGGGTTACCTCGTGGTGATGGGGGCACACACCCATCCCAGACTGGGGTCAGGAAAGGTGTCAGGAAGCTTAGGCTAAGATCTAAACGTTGACTATGGGTCAGCCATGTATAGAGGGGGTGGGGGTGGGAATGGCAAAGATGTTTCCGGAAGAGGTAGAAGCACATGAGAGATGTAGGAGAGTAAAACACAGTCTGGCTGAGCCGTCCAGCCTGGGATCATGGAGAGAGTAGTGAGGTGCCAGGCTTGGAGGGATCAGCAGGGGCCATATATGGCAGACATTGAGAGTCTCATCAGGCAAAAGGCAACTGGGGAGCCATTGAAGGAGGAAAGCATCAGATCAGTGCTCTAGAAGGAAGACATGGCTGCTGTGGGGAGAACAGTTTGGAAGAGGGACAGACTGGAGGCGAGGAGGCCAGGTAGGAGACTGTTGCAGTAATCAAGGTGGCAGACAATGAGGGTTTGACTTAGGTAGTTCAGTGCAGTGGGGAAAAGTGCATAGATGTGGGAGGTTCTCAGAAGGTAGAATGGATAATGGGGATCCTGTTGGTTAGACGAAGACAAAGTAGAGAGCTGCTGTAGAGGTACAGCTAACAAACGTCTTTGCAGTGGCCCTTGGCTCTTCGGTTTCAACCCTTTCTGCCTCTTCCATCATTTCTCAAAAGGGAACGCTGATGTCAACTTCTCCTCCCACAGCCGACACACAGGGGCACAGGTGTAAACCCCTTTATTCGGATGTGCATAGACACACACACAGGTCTAGCTGCTCTGTGTGCTCAGTAGGGTAGGTAAAAAATACTTCTCTGCAGAGCTGACAGATTGCCAAGTCAAAAACAATGTCACTGCTGACACTTTCTTTACTGGTTTTTTTCTTTTTTTTTGTCTCTGCATGTCACCTCTATGAAATATTCCTGATTTCCTCAAGAAAAAAGATGAATTCCTTTGTTCTGTGCTTTGTCTATAGCTTTTGTTATTGTCTCTGTTTTCATGTTAGTTTCAGGCACAGTAGTGCGTCTTCATCATTTCTGGATTCCTAGTGCCTAGTACCATGTCAGGCATGGCTACAATCATCACTTGTTTTCTAAGTTTATCTATTTTTGAGAGACAGAGAGAGACAGAGTGTGAGCAGGGAGCAGCAGAGAGAGAGGGAGACACAGAATTTGAAGCAGGCTCCAGGCTCTGAGCTGTCAACACAGAGCCCGATGCAGGGTTTGAACCCACAAATGGGAGCTCATGACCTGAGCTGAAGTCATACGCTGAACTGACTGAGCTACCCAGGCACCTCTACAATCATCACTTTTGGATGACTGATAAGTCAGTGGACCCCAAGGGCACTGGATCTGATCCTTCATGAAGGGAATTTTGGGTTACACTTACCAAATTGCCTCAGAAAAAGTCTGGAATTGGGGCACCTGGGTGGCTCAGTTGGTTAATGGTCAGACTTTGGCTCAGGTCATTATCTTACGGTTTGTGGGCTTGAGCCCCATTTCAGTCTCTGTGCTGACAGCTCAGAGCTTGGAGCCTTTTTTGGATTCTGTGTCTCCCTCTCTCTCTGCCCTTCCCCCACTCTTGTTCTCTCTCTCTCTCTATCTGTCTCTCTCTCTTTCAAAAATAAATAATAAAACATTAAAAAAAGTAAGAAATTAAAAAAAAAGAAAAAGTCTGGATCTCCTGTCTTGAGCTGTGAGACACTAAGGCACCAGAATCTGTTACTAAGCATCCTCCTCAATTGTAGAAGTGCCAGAGCCAGACCACTTTGGGGTCACAGGGAAGAGTTCCAAAATGGTTGATTTGTAAATGTAAATAGATGTTGGCTCACTTGTTATTTGGAGGTGGGAAAGATTGAGACATAAAGGGAAAGAGAGAAGGAGGGTTGCCTAGGCTTAGGTGGGAGAGGGTAGGAGCTATAAAAGAGGGAAGGGATGCCTGCTCAGGCACAAGATGGAGAGATAATGAAGATTAAAAAGGGCAGGGAGGGTGACAAGGACTATGTGGAAGAGCTCAGGGTAAGCTAGGAGCCAGGGCTGGAATGGAAGATGAGCAGTTGACAATGATTTGTCCCAAGCACATAAGGGGAGGAAATCAGTATAGGATTTGTCAACTAGAATTCAGGAGGACTACTCTTTGGGACATCAGGGGAGACAGAGAACAGGAGGGAGCTTGCACTGAAGCATCCATAAGGACCAGATGTGATTGTTTTGTTAATGGTTGTGTACATATGCCTGAGGTTGGCACTTCATAGGTGATCAATGAAAGTGGGTTAATTCTGGGTGCTGTCTTTGAGAACTATGCAGAAGTGGAGGAAAGAAGGATGCCAGAGGGTGGGAGTAGTGTGCAGTCCCCTGGATCTGGATCTCAGGACTGGCCTATTGGAAAAGGAGGGTAGAGGCAGATTCATGGTCCTGGGTTGCATTTCAAGACATTTCCAGCTGGATTGCAAGAATCATCTGCCAGTGATAAATTATTGCCTTTGCACTAAGCATCATGGACTGAGACAATGATGGTTCACAGGCCCTTAGAGTAAGGGCACTAGGCAGGAATTGGGGTCAAGGCTGTGGATCAGGGTTTCCTAAAGAAGGAGGTAGGAGTGGAGTGGTCTCCAGGGAAGTACATGGGGAGCCTTGATTTTTAATGCAAAATGTAGAGTTTTTGTGCTACACAAAAAGACCACCTTTGTGGATAAGAATGGAGGTGAGGGGTAGGTTATGGTAGAACACTATACCTAGGGTGAAGAGTGTCTGCCTTTCCACAGTCTCCAAAGAAAAATCCTGGAGACTTGTGGAGGCCATTTGGAGCACTTCGAAGTCTGGAGCCCTGGGCTATTTAATGTTTCCAGCAATGAACTAGATGATGAAACAGAGCACGCTCATTAATTTCATAGATGACACCCTGCTGAGGCTGGAGGGGCACCTTGGAGGATTGGATTAGAATTCAAATTGACTCCAGTAGGTCTTAGAGATTGGTCAGAAACCAACCAGATGAGATTCTGAAAGGACAAGGGCAAAGCAAGAAAAGGCAGTCACATGAATGGTTTGCTGCATCCCAACTGCCTGAAACCCGAAAACTTTCTTGGCCTCCCTGCCTGATTCATCACGGCTAATATGTGTACACAGCTGGCAATGAACTTGCACTGTTCTCTCTTTTGAGTCTTGTGATAACCCTCTGAGAGAGGAATGGCTATGAGTAAGTTCATGGGGGTTCAGAGATGTTAAAAAATCTGCCCAAGGCCACACAGCCGATAGGTGTCAAAGCCAGATGCAAATTGCATTAGCACTTTACAGAACTCATCCAACACTTACCTCAGAGCTCTACAGTGTCATCTGATCCTCGACCTCATTCTGAGCTAACATCCCTTGATCCTTCTCCTTGCTCCCAGGACAGCCCCCATTCCCTCTCCAGCATCTTATTCTTTGATCAGCCAAGATCCTGGGGGTGCATCAGTTCAACCCAATTCTTATCAGTGCCCATACTTATCAAAAACTTGGATTCATTCCCGTTGGACGAGACCCACTCTGTTGACCCACTTTGTGTCAATCCAACTATGCTCACCTGGCTTGCTGAGAGGGCTTGGAGGGAATTGAATCTCTGGGTGGGTGGAGTCACTACAGATGCACCTGCCAGGCCCTCAGTTCTGCTTGGCAACAGCCTTTATGTATCTCTGGTCAGTTCATTCTCCTCAAGGTCCTCACCTCATTACTGGCTCATTTGTTATTGTGATGATTCTATTCAAGACAAGATGGGGGTCATTTTGCATAAACTCCCCCAGCTCCCTCTTCTCATTATCTTTCAACCCATCCAACTGTGCATCAACCTTCACCTTCCGTCCTCTTGGCTCAGGGCAAGGAATGGTTTTTCTGTCCACTCATCTTTGCTGTGCCCCCAGCCTTCCCCATGTCATGCACTCCTCCAGGCACCCTGCTTTGTAGTTTCCTTCCTCCCGGTCCTTAACCATGCTCCAGCCGGGGCCAACTTATAACACTCCCCATAGATGGGAAGGTGGGGGTGGAGTGGGGGGTGAAGATCGTAGATATCTGCTGCTGTGGTGCCAGTGATGTTCTGGTTCTCGGGTTACATGAGTGTTTGTGGGCACTTTAAATATATGCTATCACAAGTAGCCACTATTATATAATTTAAACAATGAAATTTGATAAGAATAGTTCTTCCCCCAGGCTATAGCACCTTGTTCTTTTTAGTGAAGTTCCTGGAAGACCATCTAGCTTATCTCCAACTTCATTTCTTGTTTCCTCTTTAAACTACCATTCTTCTGACAAAAGTCTCTTGTGACCACTCATGTCTCTGTGCAGCCCACACCTTGCCTGGCTTCCCGTTGTGTTAATTAATTAGCCGCTCATCTTCTGAAACTCCTTAGACCCCAGCCATTGCTCTGTCCTGGTTCTGTCTCCCCTGAGCTTGGTGCCCAGCATCTCCTAGTATCTTTGCTGGCTCCTCTTCTTCTGCGGAGTGTATTCATGTCTGTAATCTTCCAGAGTCCTGTCTCAGCGTCTTCCTTCCCTTTCCTTTTTTTTCTTAAATAGTTATTTATTTTGGCGAGAGAGGAGGGTGATGGGACAGAGGATCTGAAGTGGGCTCTGTGCTGATAGCAGAGGGCCTGATGCAGGGCTCAAACCCATGAACCACGAGTTCATGACCTGAGCTGAAGTCAGATGCTTAACAGACTGAGCCACCCAGGTACCCTCTTCCTTCCCTTTCTTTCCACCCCTTCACCAGACCACGGTTCTCTCATGGCTTCAGCTCTACTCACTTGCACACATATCTGGTGGCCACATGGTCTCTCTTGCACTACAAGCCTTACCTAAACCACTATCAGGTAGCTCCCTCCATTTCTTCCCCTCCCACCCAACCTGCCCCTGAATGGATCCATTTTATTACCACATTCAACTTGCCATCCTGCTGGGTGCCAGCCCCTAGGAGTTAGACTCCTCCATCTTTCTCACTTTCCTCACATCAAATTGAGGGCCGACTTCCTCCCCAGAGTCATGGTCTCTGTTCATGGTCACAGTTTCCTAATTGATCCCCTTGTCCTAGCCTTCCTCCTATTAGTGCAGGGCTGATCTTGTCAACATGTAGAAATTACCATGTTAATCCCCTGCTTAAATCCTGAATTTCCTCCCTTTTGCCTACAAGCCTGAGTCCAGATTCCCTAGCTCACGCTCCCCTAACCTGATGCCATCTGCTTCTTTGGTGACAATTCCTGTCTTTGTTATACTTGGCTGCTTACAGGTCCCAAGGACACCATGCTCTTCAACCACTGTGCCTTTGCACATGTTGTGCATGTGGCTCAAATGCCCTTCCCCTCATTTGCTACCTGGAAGTGTTACTGAAGTCCTCTCGCTTCCCACTGGGGGCAGCAGCACCATGAAGGGATTAAACGTGATGATCCTGGAGTCACGATGCCAGGGCTCAGATCCTGGTTTCTCCCTTTCCAGTGCTATGACTTGGGTCACATACCCTCAGCTCACTCTTCTTTTCTATAAAGTGGAAATGAGGAAAGTGTCTACTGTGTAGGATAGTTGTGACGATTAACTGATCCCTGTGTTAAGTACCTGTCCTCGTGCTCAGTGAACAGAAATTCGTACTTCTTACTGGCCCTTAGTAATGCTGGAGGAGTCCTGTTTGCCCTCTAAGTTATAAGTCTGATGCTATCTTCTCTGTGCTCCCTGACCTTCCAGATTTAATTTTACCACTTGTTGATCCTGAGAATGCAATTATGACTGTTTGTCTCTCTCAATACACTGTACATTCTTCATGTTGTAGTCCCCAGAGTCTGAGACTGATGTTAGATGAACCTCTTGCTCATGTCTCAAAGAGGCTTAGTTATGTAAGGGCTACTGTGATTTTGGACAAATTATCTGATCCAGTTTACTCGTGTACAGACTGAGGCTACTGTGGAAGAGATGTTGGATTCTGAAAAGGAGCTCTTAAATTGGAAGCAAAGTTCATCTGTGAGCCTAAATCCCTAAAGTGATTGGGATGGAATAGCTAGAAATCAGGACTAGTCAGAAGTGTATACATGGCTCGTTAGGAGTGTGGCTGCGGACAGGGCAGGGAAGCATGTCACAGAGCAAGTATGCGGGCCTGTGCGTGCCGGTACACCGGCTGTGCAGAGCACAATGGGCCGCCAGGCTCTGTCTCACTGCTCTCTGACCCAGCAGCTGGTCGTGGGTAGCTGCAGCTGGCCTGGCCTGCCTCCCTAACAGTGATCTCAGGGGGCAAAAGTCATGTTGCTGCAGCAAAGACCAAAATGCTAGCTTCCCTGACAGTCATGGGAGAGGCTTCCCAGATAGACAGGCAGCCTTTGTGGGCCTCCCGAGCACACAGGGCTTGTGTGTTGCCTGCAGGGCTGCCAGCACATTCTTGGGCCTGGGCTGGGCTGGGAAACAGCTGACGCCAGCCCTTGGCAGGTGCCCATCCTGCCTCCACCTCTGCAGGCTGCTGGCTGATGCTCTCTGCCCCAGCTCCCTGGGTAGAGTGGGAGACCGGGGTACAGAGTGCTTACTCTTGTCCACAGCCAGGATTTGCTCTGCCAGGCTGTAGTGTCTTCTGCCTACCGGGCTCTGGTCTGCCTGCTGTAGGCCCCTCGGTGTCTCCTCTCCAGCGCCCTTTATGGGTTCAGGGTGTGTCCTCAACTGGGGCTACAGAACCAGCTAGGAAAGCAGTTCTGCCGTCTGCTTGCTGGCACTCCTCCTGCCTCATGCTGTGACTGATTTCAGTCCCGCTGGGGCTGGCCCTGGCCCTTCCTTATGGCCCTGTTGGAATTTCGTGACCCGCCTATGGATGGCTCCTTTGGGTCCCCACCTGCAGCACATTCCTGAATCTCTATTCTCCACCTGCACATTGGAGGTGCTGACCTCACTCCCAGAGAAGGCCCGGGCCTGATGCCTTCACCTCTTTTGGGCAGAGGCAGTTGCTATACTCAACCCGGTCCTTGCACGTACTCATCCGACATTGTCTCCTGTTTCTTCAGCACAGAAGTGGCTTCCCTGCCCCCTGAACTTCAGGCACAGCCTATCTCCTGATCTATAATTGATCTGGTGACCTTGTGTAGTGCGGTGTAGTCGGGCCATGGAGGGGATGACCCTGAACACCAGGCAGGAGAGCACTGTGGCAAGAGGGAATTTGAGGCTTCTGGGTAAAGGGACGTGTCCTGGGAGGGAAATGGCAGCTTCAGCTGCATGCCCATGGCTGCCAATTAACAATGCGAGCCAGGTGAAGACTGTAGGGAGAGGAGGAGCGTGCCCCGAGGCTACCCCAGATGCCCGCTGGAGCATTTGAAGCTGTGCCATGCTCAAGCCCGGCTGACTTGTCATCTTCCATGTGGCCTTGCAGGATGAAGACATTGAAGCCTGCCTCCTCCTAATGACCTTCAGCAGAGAACCCAAGTCAGCTTCTGAGGCAGACGTGTCTCCACGTCAGCCCTGCCACCACCCAGGCAATTAACTGCTGCTGTAATTCTGGGTTTCTGTCCCCATGGGCCCCCCTTCCCAACAACCATGTTGAACAAGACTCTTCATAGGAGAAAGGAAAGTGACTGTCTGGTCTGGCAGCAGAGGCAGCCAGGCTGAGAGATGACAGGAGTCTGAACGAAGGGGCTGTGTGGTTTTAATCACTACAGATGCTGTTCTGGGAGCAGATGTAAGACAGCTCCCAGAGAGCATCTGGGGGCCACAGCACCCTGAGGATAAGTGAGGATGACATCCAGAAGACAGGGTATTCTCCCGGATCACTATCCCCCTGGGGCTGGCCCCAGGCTCTGCCAATTACCTCCCTGGCTTACTGGGCTCTGCTGTTGGGGAGGGGGCCTGAACTAACCCTGTCTAGGGCACCTTACCAGTGAGTTTGAGGGTGCCTCTGTGCCCAGGGTGCTGGGAGGCTGAGTAGTGACCTCTGGGGAGCGCAGATCCCTGCGGTCCACATTGGGGGCCCTCCCTGGAGTTGTTTCCTGCCATGTAGCAGTGGAACATCATCCTTGGTTAATCAGCAGCCACGGCTGACCCTGGGAGGAAGGTCTCAGAGGAGAGAGCCTATTTTGAGCTGGTGAAATGATTAGTGGTACCAATCACACGTTCTCAGCCCAGACCCTCATGGCCTACTTACAGGCAGTTCCCGAGTTTCCAGGGCCTGCACACTCCCTTCTTTCCTATTCCTCCTTCTCTTCTCTAAGCCAGCTGCCCTAACTTTCCTTTCTTCCTGCTCTCTCCCCTCCTTTCTCCATGGGAAAGGAGACCCTGGAAGCTTCTGAGGGCTCTAGTCTGTTCCTCCAGGAACCTCAAAGATTTAAAATGACTCACAAGCTTCTAAAACTACATTATCCTGACCTCAAGCTGATCCCAGCCATATTATAAGGGTGCTATTATAAATATGACAAAGAGGGAAGGGTTTGGGGTACTCATGGGGTGATGAATCCAAGGGCTTTTCTTTGGGAAGTGGAGGGGGGCTGGGGGTGAATAAGAGAGGGAGAGGTGGAATAAGCCAAGAGAGAAGAGTCAGAGGAGTTATCCTGCCCTTGGCCTGTTGCCAGATTTCTGGAGGCTGCAGGCGGGCATTTGTTGAATGACCTAAAAGGTGGAGCTGTGCCCTTGGAGCATGTGGAAGAGGTAGCCCAGGGGCCTGGCATCTCTGGGGACATAGACCAGTGGGCTGATCCTCCGAGTATTTCTCTGGCCTGCCAGGTGAAAGCTGGACACCATCCCCATTCGCTCACTCAACAGATAGCTTTGAGCATCTATTATCTACCAGGCCCTGTACTAGGTGCCTGGTGAAGGTGGGGAGTAGGCAGTACTGTGAAGGAAAAGAAGATGGAACTGGAATGGAAATTAGCAGGAGTTGCCTACTCTAGACTCTCAGAGGATGTGACAGTTAAGCTGAGATGGGAAGAGTGATTAGGGATGAGCAGAGCCAAGACTGGGAGAAGAGTAATAGGTGAGGACATGAACGGAGCCCCTGAGGCCAGCAGGAGTTTGGCTCTTGGGAGCTGAAGGAAGGCCCATGTAGCTGTAGAAAGGCCAGGCTGGTGGGGGGAAGAACAGCCTGGGCATTATAGGCCATGCTAGGGAGTGATTTTTGTCCTTTGAACCAGACAGGCATGCCCATCCTGAGCCTGCTGCCTCTCTGACTCACTGCTTGCTCTGGCCCAGCTCCACTCTGTTTGGCATGGGCTGACCCTGCAAACTGGTTTTCTAGGCTCTGGGTCAGCAGGCTTGCAGCTGGTCTCAGCCAGTGGGAGACATTGGTAGGAGAGGGGGCCAGGAGGGTGAAGCTAGGGTACTTCTCCCTCTTTGCCTTAGGCAGTGTTTCTGACACTGGCTGCATCCCTTCTAGATTTCCAGTTCCTGAGCAGGTCTGCTGGATGTCTAGGCCTGCCAGGTTTTCCTTTGCCTTGCTGGCCCAGGGAAGTTACTGGCTTTCTTTGTTTGCTCATCTCTGGGTTGTCCCATTTTTCCTGTTTGGCTTCTTAGCTTCCTTAAACTCCCTGTTTCAAAGACTTACTTATAGAATACTTACATGTGCTAAGGACTTGAGTGACTTTACATATACTAATTCATTTACACCTCTCTTAAAGCTCTATGAAGTAGATTATTCCCATCGTATAAATAGGAAAACTGGGCCACAGAGACATTAAAGTATGTAGCTTGTGAATAGCAAACCCAAGTGTTGAGCCAGGTAGTCCATCCCCAGAACTTGAGGTTTTTTTCTTTTCTTTTCTTTTTTTCTTTTTTCTTTTCTTTTCTTTTCTTTTCTTTTCTTTTCTTTTCTTCCCTTTTCTTCTTTCTTTCTTTCTTTCTTTCCTTCTTCTTTCTTTCTTGATAAAGAATCTTAAGCATGCCCAGTGCAGAGCCAGACATGGGGCCTGATCTCATGACCTGAGGTAAGATCATGACCTGAAGTGAAATAAGAGTTGAACACTTAACTGACTAAGCCACCCAGCAGCCCCTGAACTTGAGTTTTCAACCTCTGTACTGTAGGTCTTCACTCTATAAGCCAGGTCTGAATAGTAGACTACACTGGCAAAGCCCAGTTATGAGCATGGTTCTAGAATAAGACTTGAATCTGCATCCTGGCTCCCCTCTGATGGGTTCTGTGATCTTGTGTGAATCATTTCATCGTGGTGAATTTCAGCATGCCCCTCCATTAACATGGTAATAATAAAATCTAGTTCATGGAGTTTTTGTGGGATCAAATAAAGTGATGCATATAAAACATTTGCCACAGCCTGGCATGTAGTAAATACTGAATGAAGGCTAGCTTTTATTCTTGGTCTTACTTTTATACTCCTTCCCTGACCCAGGAGTCCAGCAGATGTGACTTGGGCAACTGGATCTCACGTTGGGTGGGGCTGAAGCACCATCAGGACTGGGGTGAGCACACTGAGGTTCATGATGCCTGCATCATAATTTTTGTGTTCTGGGGTGGGGGTGTTTTCTTGAAGTCTCATACTGAACCCTCTCTTTCCATGGCTGTCTGTCCTGTGGGGATCTCCTTCTAGCCTGGAGGATTTTGCTGGACTGAATTTGGCCAAGAACACCCAGGCCCGGATCATTGGGCAAGCCTAGCTTGCTGAGAACTTGAAGTGGTTTCTGTTTTTCCTTTTTGTTTTGAACCTCAACAAAATATGAAGTGCACACAGGCGCACTCACACACATACTCACTCATACATGTTTACACACACACACACACACACACTGCTAAAATCACTGATCCAGCAGCAAAACTCAGTGAATTGCTGAGCCTTAAACAATTTTAGCTGGCTGATGAAGATCCCAAATAATTTCCATTCTAATCTATGTTGCTTGACTTCTAAGGGGGTAATGGCCCCTTTGGTGACAGGCCGTCCTTTATGTACACAATTTATGGCTGTGACTTGCCTTTCTGAACTGCTACAAAGTGTGGAGGAAAAACAGCCTTTGAATTACTACTACCCATTCTTTGTGGAGATGTTGGGCCCCTGGCTCCCACCCTGGGCAGCCTTGGTTGGAACTGGGCTGGAGGAGGGTGGTGGGAGAGGCTAGGATGAGATGGAAGGAGCTCTGAACTTGAAATCTTAAAGATGATAATGGTGCTAACAGTAATAGCACCTAACATTTATATGCTTTATAACTGCAAAGCACCTGACAAGCATGATTTCCATGCAGTCTTGTTACAATGTGTTATTTTACAGGAGATGAGCTTTATGTTAGGTGAGTAACTCGTTTAGTTGGCAGGAGTATAGTCATAACAACACCAGGTCTTCTGATTACCATACAATACTCTGATGAGTATGTGGTATGAGGAGATAAGTAGCAGTTCTCTAAGGTTATTGGAGTCTTCCTGACTGTACAGAACATGACTCAAGTCGTACATTTAGTCCTTAAGTTGGTTTAGTCCTTGAGTTAAATAGTTCTTTGGTCTTGAGCTGAGACCCAGTCAGGTATGGCCAGTCAAGTCCTAGGTTTAAGTTTCTGGGCAGATGGGACAGGCTGAGAGTGAATTGATTTGTTTAAGTCTGTCATCTCCAGAAAATGACCCAGAGTAGATGCTTTGCTGAGCCTGGGAAGTCTCTTAACCTTTCTCTGAATCTCAACTCCAACCTAATCTGTAAGTGGGATTGCAATAGTCAAGTCATGGTGAGAATTCAATGAAATAATTATGAAAAAGTGTTATAAACAGTAAAGCACAAAAAAAATCTAAAGGAATCTTATTGTATCTTCCATTATCATCATCATCATAGTCATCATCATCACCATTATCTTGTAAGGAAAGTATAAATCAGAAAGTACTAAAAGCATGAAGTAGCATGCTTAAAATTATCTGGGCAGCTTGTTTAAAATGTGGCTTCCTGGCCATACCCCCAGAGACCATGAATCAGAAGGTCTCAGTAGAACCCAGAAATTTTCAATAAGCAACCTGGGATGATTTTGTTGCAGGCTGTCTGTGGATCATACTTTGGGAAACTCTGCCATAGAGCTGGAAGACAAAAGAGACTATACCTCACACAGGGTTTAGTTATGGCTATGAAACCTGTAAGCCCGTAAAAATGTGTGTACATAACCTAGAAACTTTGTGTGGGTTCATTGATGATGGATTCACTAATGGATCAATCAGTGTCAGAGGAGGGATCACCAACAGTGTGGTCCACACCCCACCATTCCAGGGCAGGAGCAGCCCCTATTTAGTTTACTCTATTTAGTTTCAGCCATGTGAAGTGAGCTGTTAGAGCTTACACATCTAACATACCCTTGTGAACTTGGCTCTTGATGTTGAAACATCAGGGTTAAGAGAAAGGAAAGAAGTATCTATTTATACTAAGACAGTACAGCAGTTCATTTACTTTATTAGTCATAATTAAGTCACTCAAAATGAAGTTAAAGACTCTAGACTTGTGAGTTGGATATTCTAGACTTGTGAGTTGGAGCAAACCCCCTGTGTGGCTCCTGGAAAGGGTAACTTCTCCAGCTCTTCTCCAGCCCTGCTATCCTTAGCTGGTCCCACTCTGTTCCCAATGATTCCAAATTGCTTCTCAAGCTGTCCTGGTGAACTGACTTTGCAGGTTGGCTCTTTAGAGGGCCAGACTAATTTTACTACAGAAAAGAAGTGACTTATTTTTGAAGAAATCCACTTAAGCAAAATGCACAGCAGATTCCAGCGTGGCCTGCAGGTGAGATTTGCATTTATTTTGCTATGTAAAGTCACAGACTATCCTGCAGATCAAATTTGTGTCTGCTGATTTACATTGTGGCTAGAAGCCTCTTGGGGAAAAATATTGGACTATTATTTGAAATCCTCCAGCCCTGCTACTGTGGGGGTATATGCTTGTGCTGGGGAGGAAATGGCTTGTAGGTGTTAAATTCTGTGGCTGGGGAACCTTGTGTGAAAGTGAAGCTCAGAAGAAAAGAACACTGATAGTCTGGGTTGGAACAAAAGTGGGAGGTGGCTGCAGTGCCAGCATGCCCAAGCTCGGAGTGGTAGCTAGACCAGGTCGGGGGGCATGTTGAGAAGGTGTGTTAGGGCAGATCAGCTAAAAAGAGCCTGGGCTCTGATCTGAGAGGAGTATTGCATGAGGCGGGGGACCCCTAGAGGTAGCATCATGGAGTGCAGACTTGCAAGGGGGCTGGCTCCAGCATTTATGTGGGATGACAGGTGAGTGGTACAGAATAGGACAGTCATCAAGGTTGCCTCAGGAGATCTGGGTGTGTTGGCCTGCTCTGGCTAGGCTGGTGAAGCTGCTGTGGGTGGATGTGGCCACAGGGCATGATTTCCCTGCCAAGACCCCACTGGGCCTCTCCCTTCCCAGTCCCTTCACCAGAAAGAGCAGACTTTCTTGTCTTTCTTTTGAAATTATCTGTCTCTACCTGGTGGTCCTGGGCTGCAGAGCTCTCTGGTACCCAGCTGGGTATTGATGGGAGACACAAATAAAACCCAGACAACCTGTTGCAGTGTCATTCTTCACGTCTCACGGTCCCTATCCTGCTCACTCTCTACCATTAAGAGTGATTTTATGATTGCCTGTTGAACGATTTCCAGAGCATGTAGTTCTCCTTGAGGAAGGGAGCAGGAGAAAGTGGGCCTATGGCATGCTATCGGGGGACCACCTCTCTGTCCTGGTACTACCAGAGGAGGAACTGGCAGGGCACTATCCTCAGTGTGAAGCAGGAGAACAGCAGGTGAAGCTGCTGGTGGCATCACAGGCAGAGGCCTGGTCACCTGGAAGAGTGCTCAGAATTGTCCCATACCTCTCTGTTTGACAGCAGGCCCTGAGGCCACTGCTGGAGATGGTAGTGAGTTTGACGCTCTGGGTCTGAGCCAATGTGTGTTAATGTGGCCATTCTCTGGGTCCCACCACTGAAGAAAGGTAGGATTGTGAGATAGTTCAGTAAAGTAATCCCTTTGTCACCTGCATTTATAGTCTTTGGGAACTATTTCCTCTAACAGAGCCACAACCCGAGCGCCTACAGGGGTATGGGGCAATTGGGGAGCTGGCCTTATATTCCAGCAACCTTTCTACCAGCTAGAAAGGAACATGCCTCTTTGACTTCTGTGATTTATTTGTCTAAACTTTTACAACCAAGTTTTTACCATTTTTTAAAAAAGTTTCTTTATTTATTTTGAGAGAGAGCATGAGAATGTGGCAGAGGCAGAGAGAGAGGGAGAGAGAGAGAATCCCAAGCAGACTCTTAGCTGTCAGCATGGAGCCTGATGTGGGGCTCAACACCAAGAACAGTGAGATCATGACCTGAGATGAAATCAAGAGTGTGATGCTTAACTGACTAAGTCACCCAGGCACCCCAAGTTTTTACCATTTGCCTAGCATGGTGTTTGATATTGTGGGGAGAGATGGCTGAGACAGTCCCTGGCTTTGGGGAGCCCACCATCTAGGGAGAGAGACATCAGCATTGATGACAAGATGTGCTATGGTACTGTTAAGGAGATCCAAGGGGCTTCACAGTGGTGGCAACCATTTGAGTTGGACATTGAAGATGCCATCAGGAGGTCTCCAGGAAGACAACTGAGAAAGGCAGAGGGGAACATACTTAGCCAAAGTCTTGAAAGTTCAACACATGGCTGGGAAGGTCTAAAAGTGGAGTTCAAGGCAAAGGGCTTTTCTTCCAAGGAGTTATATCAGATCAGAAAGTTGGACCTAGATTTAACAGTAAATTATCATTTGTTCGTTAGCATCATGGTTGAGAGAATGCCAGGCATGGTGATAACTCCCAGTGTGTTTATACTTTGAACCCTCCCTCTTGTGTTATGATGGAAACTTCTGTCCTTGTTAATGCATTTCCAGTCATCTCCAACGCGGTACTGGGGTGAGCAGGACACTTGGGGGAGGGGTGGCTGTGACTTTTGGCTGTCCTCAGCAGGGGGATGCCAGTCATCTTGAAGTGAAGCTGACTGTCCTGTGTGGTGTGAGTGGGTATGTGGGTGGGATAGGGACATGTGTGTAAAAGTCTAAGTTGCTCTGAGATATTCTTTTCCTCTCCACTGTCTGACTTCATGCCTGTACATTGCAGATCTCCAATGAGTGGGTATTTAATGTCAACTGTCATTAAGGCCTGCATGACAAAGGTGAATTTGCTCCGCAGGAAGATGATGAAAGAATCCACGTAAGTCTCTAGTATAATAGTGGCAGCTCCATTTACGTTCCATGCTCTTGGAGGCTTGTTCCATGTTCCCAGTCATCCTTGTTTTGGTGCTGGGATCAGGGAAGGCTCTGAAAAGAATTGGCTGGTTGAGTTCCTGCATGACCTGCCTCTGAGGCTCATCTTCTGCCACTTCCCTCAGTTCCAGTCACCACAGATCTCTCAATCCTCAGTGCCTCTGCTCATGTGGTTTGTTCTGCCTGGAAGGGGACCTCTCCTCCAATGGACAACTCCTACCGATCCTTTAAAGTTCAGGTCAAATGTTACCTCCTCCAGGAAACCTTTCTTGATGCACATCCCCTGGGTTACCTGATCCCCCTTTGTGGTCCCCAGCTCTTCTGTGCTTTGATCACAGAGTTGAATGCAGCTGTTGCTTCTTTTTTTTTTTTTTTTAATTTTTTTTTCAACGTTTTTTATTTATTTTTGGGACAGAGAGAGACAGAGCATGAACGGGGGAGGGGCAGAGAGAGAGGGAGACACAGAATCGGAAACAGGCTCCAGGCTCTGAGCCGTCAGCCCAGAGCCTGATGCGGGGCTCGAGCTCACAGACCGTGAGATCGTGACCTGGCTGAAGTCGGACGCTTAACCGACTGCGCCACCCAGGCGCCCCTGTTGCTTCTAAGTGTATTCGTCGCTTTCCTTTTCTGTCTTTTCCCACCAAGTTGAGAGTTTCTTGGGAGCAGATAGTGTGTTTTGCTTATCTCTGAATTCCCAGTGCCTAGAAGGGGGTTAAACTTTGAGTCATCAGTCAAAAAATACATATGGAGTGCTTTCTCTGTAATAGGCACAGCTTATTTCTTGTTCAATGGGGAACATGGGCAGGAGCTCTGAAGTTCAAAGAATCTTGATGCCCTTGAAAGCAGCCAGGGTGCCTGGAGCATTGATATTGAGGAGCAGAGTGGTATGAGATGGGGCTGGAGAAGAAGGCAGGAGCTGGGTTGGGCAGGCTCTGCTGGCCTGGAAGCCCAGGGAGCAGATGCTGGTGCTAAATTCACAGGGATATTACTGAGCATGCAGCAGATTCAGTAATGGTAGATGCTGCTTCTTCTATGTCTCCTTCTAGTATTTCAGGACATTCTAATCACTCCCTCTTCAGAGAGAGAGGACAAATAGTAAAAGTTTATGGGAAGGCAACTAAAATGATCAAAAGGGACAGGGGGAACAATTAGGGTTCTGAAGTCTGGAGTTCTTAAAATTAGGTTTGATACAGGATGAGATGAAAGGTTAGTGAATCATGAAAGAGAGTGTATGTTGAAATCCTGACATCTTAGACCTAAATCCCTCCTTCTCCTCCATCCCCATAAAACTTGACAGGAGAGAATTTTAGGAGAACTAAAAGGAATTCCGTTCTGCCCAGTGAGTGGTATAAATTTATGCAACTCTTTATCCTCAAGAGGTATTGCACATGCTGATCATATAAATAACTTCAAGAAGGGTTTACAATTTCAGAGATTAAAGTTCCCTAACAAGCTGAGGAGTGGAGTGTAGAACTTGAGGATGCCATCCCCTGAACAAGCTCCTTGCGCTCTTTTCAGAGATCAGCTGCATCAAATCTTCCAGACTTAATGGTGGCCAACTCGCAGTTTCTTTGGCCGGGCGGCTTTGCTGTTAGTTGAGTGTCCCAGTCTGTGGGCATGGCAGAGCATTCAGGGTCTGTCTGTTCTGGGGCTGTCTCTAAAAGATGTCCTCAACCCATGGGAAAGAGTCCGTGCTGGGTTCTTGGACTTGGTGACAATCCTTGAATTTGAGTTCTAGCCCTAATTGTTTTTATTGTGGCAAAACTCACATAACACAAATCTACCATTTTAACCATTATTAAAGAATCCAATTCAGTGGCATTTAGTACATTCACAATGCTGTGCAAGCATCACTTATCTAGTTCTGGAACATTTTCATCATCCCAGAAGGAGACCTCATATACCTTAAGCAGTCACTTGCCATTTCCCCATTCCCCTGGCAATTACTGATACGCTATCTGTCTCTATGGAATTTTTAGGATTAGTTTTTTTTTTTTTTTTTTCCAACGTTTTTTTTTTTTTTTTTTTTTTTTTTATTTATTTTTGGGACAGAGAGAGACAGAGCATGAACGGGGGAGGGGCAGAGAGAGAGAGGGAGACACAGAATCTGAAACAGGCTCCAGGCTCCGAGCCATCAGCCCAGAGCCTGACGCGGGGCTCGAACTCACAGACCGCGAGATCGTGACCTGGCTGAAGTCGGACGCTTAACCGACTGCGCCACCCAGGCGCCCCGGATTAGTTTTAATTCTGAAGCCTACTTGGCTGTCTAGGTCTTGCGTTCCTTTCTAAACCCACCTTCTTCCATTTCCCCCTCTGATTGTGATAATCTAGCCATCTCGGCCTTCTGATTTGTTACAAACGTGATTGTTGGGCCTCATGACCTGTGTGTGTGCACTCACTCCTTGGGCCTTGCCTGTATTCCTGCCTGATTCCATCCTGGGCTCTGAGACTCCATCCTGGAATTGGCCCTCCAGTCTGAGCCCCTGCTGGGCTGGTGTGGCCCTGTGGGGGGAGGGATAAGAGATGTGTGTGAAAGTCCTTGGTAAACTGTATAGTGTAGTTTACTCTATAGGGTAGGGAATCATTAGCTACTCGAGGAAGGCAGTTCTTCCATAGTACATCCATGGCTCTAGCTGCCTTTGGAACACAAACATGGCCAGGTGCCACTCTCCAAGACAGTAACACAACTTGGTAGCACCTGACACAGTCAGTGGAGGTGGGCAGCTCCTGTCAGGGACACCTGAGAGGAGAGGGTTTCAGCAGCAGCATGGGGTTTTTCATTGTGGTGGCCCTGAT
Organism: Panthera leo; assembly: GCF_018350215.1. Lineage (NCBI taxonomy): Eukaryota > Metazoa > Chordata > Mammalia > Carnivora > Felidae > Panthera > Panthera leo. The sequence continues at coordinate 36,252,112 of NC_056682.1, forward strand.
GCATGGTCTGTCTGCCTGCAGCTGAGAGGGCTGCAGGGTGGGGCGGGCTGCCTGACAGCTGGGGTTCTTATTCCTGCAGACTCCTACCACCTTCATGCAGTGCAAGGATGACCAAGTGTTTCATGTGAAACAGCTCTGGAAGCAGGGTAGATTGGTGCACAAGCATAAGGCAGGATGTTTTCACACTGGTCATAATTGTGTCTCTAGCTCTTGCCCAACCATCTCCAACCACCGAGTGTGATGGGTGTGAGGAGCTGGACAGTGGTCTCAGAGTCTCTCACTCATTCACTCACTCACTCATGTATTTATTCACTCATGGTTTAGATCTCTACCATTCAATATGGTAGCCACTAATCACACATGGATGTTGGACACTTGAAATGGGCCAGTCCAAATTGAGATGTGCCATAAATGTGGAATACACACCAGATTTCAAGGACTTAGTACAAAAAAATGCAAACAACTCATTAATAATTTTAAAAAATATTGGTTACATGTGGAAAGGTAGCATTTTGGATTTATCGGGTTAAATAAAATGTATTATGAAAAATAATTTCATCGATTTCTTTTCACTTTTTGTAATGTGACTACTAGAAAATTTATAGTTTCCTATGTGATTTACATTATATTTCTATTGCACAGAGCTGATTTAATCATATCTGTTCCTCTGGAAGAAAGAGGGTGTGAGGCTGACAGGTTTTGGTTAAAAAACAGGCCCAGTCTGGGGTTTGCCCCTCATCACAGGGTGGATGAGGCTGGTCCACAGGTCCCTAGACAGGAATTGGGCACCCCAAACCGTGAATGGAGGATTTCATTACAAGCCTCTCTTGAGGGACTTAGTACAATGTTTATGATTGATTAAGGCACTAAAGCCGTTCATTATTTATGTTTGCTGGTTTGTATTTCCCTGTGTCTCAATAGCGTGGGAATAGGAACTGAATAAATTACCTAGTGATATGGGAATTCATGTAACCCATAACTCTGTATGCTATATGTGTGTGAGTGTGTGTGCACATTTTAATGAGATGCAATTTTGTTTCAATTTGGGAAATCCCCAAAGCTCCCCTGCTTTGTTTTCTCTGACTCTAACCCAGCAGCTTTGGAGGCAGCAACAAATGGAGAGATGAGATGAAAACATCTGGGCATAATGCTTCCGAAGCCTTTCTGGCATTTTCTTCCCTGGGAACTTTCTGCTGGAGCACATACCCTCCTCATGTTTTAGAACTATGGCCTTTGTTCTTTCTTTGTCTCTGGTCTGCTTTCCCCATGGTGGGTCTTTAAGACAGCACACAAACCAGAATGTAAGCCCCTGGTATAGAATGAGGACATCTCAGAGCTCCAGCTGCAGGCACACAGGTAAGAACTTCAAGTTTCAGTATTTGAAAGGCTGTAAGGCAGAGTGGAGAGAGTGGAGAGCACTTGAAAGAATGATTCATGGCCCGTAGGCACTGCATTCATTCATGCATTCATTTAACAGTGTATATGGGACACATGCTCTTGGCTAGGTGCCGAGGAAACCAAAATGAATCAAGTTTGTTCATTTCCCTCAAATCATTCCACTGGACAAGAAAACTGTGTAAAAACCAATTGCAATTCAGTACTGCCATGTCTGGGAAGGTGGAACAGATGTACTTCTCCCTATTCATCCTGTTAAGTACAATGAAAAACCCTGGATATTATATAGAAAACAAACATAAATAGACTTTGAAAGGTTGAGGAAATAAGGCACCCTGTTTAAGGGCTCTCGGGACCCAAGAAAAGACAGCAGTGAGTTCCCCAGGTTTTCTTATTGTCTGGTATATCCCAGACTTGGAGGCGAAGAAACCAGCAACCCAGACAGGACAATAGGTATAAAGAGAAAGAAAAAGCCCCCCAAAATCCTGCTCTTCCGTCAAAGAACCAGGAAAGAAAACTTTAGACAATGACTTCTGTACTCCAGACAAACACCACAGAAGAGATGGTAGCCTATGCCCAGCAGCGAGGGAGCCTAGATGCCCTCCCCTCCTTGCCAGGCTAGAACGGGGTACGCCGGCCTCCTGGGGTGGTGTAGGCAGGCCTAGTGGACAGTGACGACTTTCATCATCACCCAGTGGCCACAGCGTGACTTGCTCTCAGTGGCACCTGCAGAGACCACCTAGAGAGAATTAAGGAGGCACTATCATGTAACCCCTCAGCCAGAGTGATTTCCTTGGAGGCTGAGTGAAGAGCCCAAATTCCCAGCCCTGCCCTGCAGTTGCCAGGGGAGGAGCCTGGACTTCTACTTCTACCTAGCAGTAAGGAGGCAGCATCTCCCCTTCTAGAATGGTGTCAGAGGAAGGTGGAACATTAAAATTTATCCAATTTGAACGGCAGAGAGAATGAAAAAAATGAATGCTGTCACAGATGTGTGGGACTCTGACAAAAGCCGTAATGTGTTTACTGGAGTTCCAGGAGGTTAGAAGAAAGAATGTGGGGTAGGGGGCACTTGGGTGGCTCAGTCAGTTGAGTGTCTGACTCTTTTTAAAAAAAAATTTTTTTTTACATTTATTCATTTTTGAGAGACAGAGAGAGAGAGAGCACAAGCAGGGGAGGGGCAGAGAGAGGGGGAGACACAGAATCTGAAGGAGGCTCCAGCCTCCGAGCTGTCAGCACAGAGCCCAGAGCCTGATGCGGGGCTCAAACTCACAAACTGCAAAATGATGACCTGAGCCGAAGTCGGATGCTTAACCGACTGAGCCACCCAGGCACCCCGAGTGTTTGACTCTTGATTTCCTCTCAGGTCATGATCTCTTGAGGGTTCATGAGTTTGAGCCCTCATAGGGCTCTGTGCTGACCTGCTTGGGATTCTCTCTACCTGCCCCCTTGCTACCCCTCCCCTGCTCACATGTGCACACTTTCTCTCTCTCCTCTCTCTCTCAAAATAAATAAATAAACTTCAAAAACTTTAAGAAGTAAGAATGTGAGGATGAAAAGTATTTAAGGAGATAAAGGCTGAAAACTTCCTAAATTTGGTAAAATTCAAATCCTAGAGATTCAAGAAGCTGAGTGAACCCCAAGTGACAAAGCCACTCTCAAAAGGTTATACACTGTATGATTTCATTTTATGACATTATGGAAATGAGAAAATTATAGAAATGGAAGACAGGTTAGTGGCTGCCAGGGGCTAAAGGAGGTGGTGGGAAGGGGTGTGTGTCTAAATAAGGGCAACATGAGAGATCCTTGTGACAGAAGTGTTCTGTATCTTGACTGTATTAACATTAGCATTCTGGTTGTGATGTTGTTAGGGTGGTTTTGTGAGATGTTGCTACTGAAGGAAACTGTTCCCATGTAACAGGCACATGGGATCTCTCGCTGTTCATACAACTGTATGTGAATTTGCAATTCTCTCAAAATAAAAAGTTTAGTTAAAGAAAAGAAGTGTAATTTAATTTGAGAAGTGCTATCATAGAGTGATTCATGAAACTCTTTGGGAGCTGATGATGGGCCCATTATTTCTTCATGGAGGAATCAGGGAAGGTGCTACAGCACTATCAATGCACCAGTGGGATCTTATAGAAAGAACATCACCTGTCATCTTTCATTTTTTTTTCTTTTTTGCCTTTATGCTGAATTCCTTTGTGCTGATTCCATGGTTTATTTATTGATGTCTCATTAAAAGCCAGGCATTGTGCTAAGGTGTTTATGTGTATAATAGAAACAAATTTCATACAATAATTCCCACAGACAGGTACTATTATTTACAGATAAGGAAACTTCTTCTAGAGATTCAGAAGCTTTATCAAGGTCACTCAGATGGCAAATGATAGAGTCGGGTCTGTCTCAGACCACGTTTTATATGGCCACTGAGAACACTCATTTGTCATTTGTTATTTTATTTTTTATATTTTTAAGTTTATTTTATTTTGAGAGAGAGAGAAAGTGTGAGCGGAGCAGGGGCAGAGAGAGAAGGACAGAGAATCCCAAGCAGGCTCTGTGCTGTCAGCGCAGAGCCCAACGCCAGGCTCCATCTCATGAACCATGAGATCAGGACCTGAGCCGAAATCTTAAGTCGGACGCTTAAGTGACTTTTGAGCCACCCAGATGCCCCTGTCATTTGCTATTAAAAATTTTTTTCCTCTCTGTTCTTTTCCTTTGCTCTTCTTTTTCTGTCTCCTTTTGAGCTAATAGAGTATTTTAAAATATTTTAGTCTATCTTCTCTGTTTGCTTTACAGCTTACATATTTTTGTATTTTTTAAAAAAATCTTTTGTCTAGGAATTATAATGTGCGGCCTTAAATTAATCACAGTCTAACTGAAATTGAGATTACCATATTTTGTTAAGTGTAAGAATCTTGTAAAAAGTGTAATTCTGCTTACCTGTAATGTCTTTTGTTCTACTGTTGTATATTTAATTCTACATATTTGTATAACCACCACAATGCATTATTATTACTTTGCTTCAATCCATTTTCTTATAAAGACACACACAAAATAAATAAGTTTACCTATAAATTTACTATTTTCATTGCTCTTTATTCCTTCCCATAGATCCACATTTCCTTTTGGTATCGCTTTTCAGCTTAAACAGCCTTCTTTAGCATTTCTTGTGGTGTGGGTCTCTTGGTGAGGGATTCTTCCTGCATTCAATGATCTGAAATGTATTTTACCTTCTGTTTTGAGGGATATTTTCACTGGATCTGGAATCCTTTTGGAAGGTTTTTGCTTTTTATACTTTCAGCACTTTCAAGATTCTCCTCTGTTTCCTGTTCTCCAGGTTTTGTGATGAATAGTAAGCCACTATTCTTGTTCTTGTTCCCCTGTTTGCAATGTGTCTTTTTCTCTGGCTGCTTTAGAGATTTTTAAATCTTTGTGGGTTTTTTTTGTTTGTTTTACTTTGTCTTGTTTTGTTTTTTAGCAATTTGATTGCGATATACCTTGATTATGACGACGTTTTCTTTGTATTTGTCCTGTGTGGGTTTGGCTGAGCTTCTTAGAAATTTGGGTTAATGTTTTAAAAGATTTAGAAAACTTTGGTGTTATATTTTATCATTTTTTTTTCTGACAAAAATTTTAAATAAATATGGGACCAGTATGTTTTCCTTTTTTGGGGGGGTTCCAACAAGACTAGCATGATATTGTTATTAATTCTGCCTTTATTTAAATTTTTGATATTTTGTACATTATGAATTTCTTCTGCATTAGTTTTGATTTGCTAAAATACTGCATTATATTATTTTTATTACTGAGTTTTTGGACAATTAATGAAATATTACACCCAAAGCAAGTGCCTCTCCTCATCTCATCTTAGCCCCATCCCTTTTTCATAGTTACTTAACAGTGCTTTCCAATATCTAGGTTGTCTGAGAGTCTATTCCTATTGGCTATTTTGTTATTTGTCATATTTTCCTACTTTATTGACTGGTCAATAATATTCGATGATCTATTACACATTATGGATGATATATTCTAGAGACTCTGGATTCTGTTTTCTTACTCTGAAGAGTGTTATGTTTGCTCTATAAATCAGTTAATCACTGACAGTTCACTTCAGCTTGTGGAGACATGATTTTAGGTCCTCTACAATTGTTCTATTTCAGTTCTTTCCTAAGTTTGGGGCTCAAGTGGAGCCTCTACTCCTAAGGTATGGCCCTTGTGGGGCTTCAGTAAAAAGGCTTCTGCGCTTGCCAAAGACCTCTAAATTTGATGAGTTTGAACCCTAAAGTCTGTTTCCTCAGTATGAAGCAGCTGCTAGAATATCTTTGCTATGGATATTCCAGAAGCTTTTAGTGTTATATGCTCATCAAATTCATAAGTTGAAGCTTTAATCCTCAAGATGATGGTATTTGGAGATAGGGCCTTTGGGAGGTAATTAAGTCATGAGGGTAGAGCCCTCATGAATGGGATTCGTGTTCTTATAAGAAGAGGAAGAGAGGGTTCTTTCTTTCTCTGCCCTGTGAAAACACAGTGAGATGGTGTCTACAAACCAAGAGGAGAGCTCTCATCAGAAACCAAATCTGCCTGCACCTTCGTCTTAGACTGTTCACCTGCCAGTACTATGAGAAATATATTTCTGTTGTTTAAGTCACTCTATGATATTTTTGTTATAGCAGATTGAACTGACTCAATCTTCTTACCTCATCTAGCCCACCAGTTATAGCTTTCTGCTGGATTTCTTAGAACCTCACTCAACGCATGAGCAGTTCAGAAGTCAGCTAAAATTATGAGGGCAGCTTTTATGCACATTTTGTGGCTTCCCTTTGGAGGCTCACTCTTTTCTGGGATTTCCCTTCTCAATTTCTAGTCATTTTGACAACCCTAAACTTCAATCTGACAGTGCAGCTAGGTAAGACTGTTGTTTTCTCTGTGAGCTCTATTTCTCATGTGCCATGTGGACTGGGGTCTGCCTTCAGGGGAAAAGCCAATTAAATGCAATTATTCAGTTTTATTACTGCCTTGGGTTGAATATGACTCTCAAAAACCTTATGCTGAAAGCTTAGTCTCCAGTATGTTAGAATGTGACCTTATTTAGGTATAGGATCTTTACAGAGGTAATCAAGTCAATATCAGGTCTTAGTGTGGCTCTTAATCCAGTATGACTGATGTCTCCCAAAAGAGAGAAATTTGGACACAGACGCACACATACATAGGGAGAGCTTTTTCTAAAGATGAAGCAGAGATTTGGGTGATGTATCTGTAAGTCAGGAGATGCCAGAGGTCACCATCAAACCATCAGAAGCTAGGGGAGAGGCCTGGACCAGAATTTTTCTCATAGCCCTAGGAAGTACCCAAAGCTGCCCATACCTTGATCTTGAACTTCCAACCTTCAGAGCAGTGAGACTCTAGTTTCTCCCTGTTTTTGGTTGCCATCCAGTCCTTCAAATTGTTGCATCTTAAAAAAATATTGTCCCAACTTTATAACTGTCACTGGCACAGAGGTTAGTTCAATATTAGTTACTCCACTATTACCAAAACCTGGAAGTCCATGAGCTAGCTTTGCTATCTTTCTTGAATCCATGCTTGGCAACCTGCAAGCTGATATTATTTACCCCTGAATCCAGTCCAGAGTCTTGGATCCTATCCTGGGGTCTGATATCCTGCCCTATGATGGTCTATAAGAAGAATTGGGACAGTATTAAGGGGTTTTTAATAATCAAATAGATTGGTTATAACTGATCTTACAATGTTCTAGGTGAAAAACTCATTTTTCTTTTCCTGAGAGTGTTGCATAGGATGTCAGTTGAGCCACTATTCAAGTACTTGTGCAGATGGAAGTCTGATCTTACTTGTACGTGCTTCTTACAACCCACTTTCATGAAGGTGTGTGTAGATTCACATGTTCATGTGCATGCATGGTGGTGTATTGTAGGGGAGCTAGAGGAGTCCCTATTTGGTGAAGAATATGAACCAGACTCTTTGTGTTTAATAACACTTCAATTCTCCTTAAAATAGATGGCTCCCTTTTAGTCAACAGTTGAACACATCTCTTAACTTGGAAGGCTGACCTGTTAAATCTTCTGGAAGCAGCCTGACAGGGACCTTGGAGAGCTAGTCCACAGGTCATCAACCATCAATTCTTCTGGATTATCTAAATTCTCTCTCTCTTTCTAGTGAGTTCTATTACTAGGGAGACACATTCTGTACTACATTACTTTAGCTTCCCATAGAAGTGTCTTTTCAGAGAGCAGTGATATAATATTATGTCTTCAGTTTCCATCCAGTGCTGATCATAGAGTGATATGAAGAATACTCTGCAACTTTTATATAACTGCTGTTGAAGATACTGTTCATGATATTGTTCAGTATCTTATATAAAGGCCTAGGAGAATGGCTACCATATTTTTCTTTTTAACCACTAAATCTTTTCTTCAAATAAAAGCTAATATGGAAACTTAGTGCCTAAAATAGGTCAATATGGCTGAAGCTGGAGGTCCTAGAGCTGTGTCTTCCTTCTTCTCCTTTTGCTTTTCTTTCTCCATCTCCTTCTTACCCACTACCTCACATTCATCTACATGGTGATGTGAACATGGTGTAAAAGTCATTAATGCTAGTCTAAGGTGGACACAGTTCGTCTCATCTCACAAATAGCTATGTTTATTTTGATATAGCCCAGATTTGTAACTCTGTGTGTTTCCCTTCTTGTCTTGAATGACAGGAAATTCAGATAAATAAGATGCTCAAATTTAGCACTTATTTTTGTCCTAGAATAGATGTAACAATTTGCCCCATTTTTTTTCCAATGAAAGGTGTAGAGGGTCCAATTTATTAAAATCCCAAATTCAAGGTACATTTTCATCCCGGAGTTGTATATATATGCAAGCATATATTTATTTACTTATTGTTATTACCTTTAAATCCTGTTCTCATTTCTCATTTCCCCCTACTACAACCCCCCCCCCCCCACCCTGGACAGCTCTATTCTTTTTTAAAATTAATTAATTAATTAAAAAAAATTAACAACATGTTTATTTCTGAGACAGAGAGAGACAGAGCATGAGTGGGGGAGGGGCTGAGAGAGAGAGGGGGACACAGAATCTGAAGCAGGCTCCAGGCTCTGAGCTGCCAGCACACAGTCCGACGTGGGGCTCGAACTCACAAACCGTGAGATCATGACCGAGCCAAAGCCGGTCGTCCAACCGACTGAGCCACCCAGGTGCCCCTAATTAATTTATTTTTTAATTCATGTCCAAGTTAGCATATAGTGCAATAATGTTTTCAGGAGTAGATTCCAGTGATTCATCCCTATGTATAACTCCCAGTGCTAATCCCAACAAATGTCTTCCTTAATGCTCCTTACCCATTTAGTCCATTTCCCCACCACAACCCCTCCAGCAACCCTCAGTTTGTTCTCTATATTTAAGAGTCTCTTGCATTTTGTCCCTCTCCCTGTTTTTATATTATTTTTGCTTCTCTTCTCTTTTCCCTTATGTTCATCTGTTTTATATTTTAAATTCCTCACCTGTGTGAGGTCATATGATATTTGTCTCTCTCTGACTAATTTCGCTTAGCATAATACCCTATAGTTCAATCCACATATTTGCAAATGGCAAGATTTCTTTCTTTTTGATTGCTGAGTAATAATCCATTGTATATATATACACACCTTCTTTATCCATTCATCTGTCGATGGACATTCGGGCTCTTTCCATACTTTGGCTATTGTCAGTAGTGCTGCTATAAACATTGGGGTGCATGTGCCCCTTTGAAATGGCATACTTGTACCCCTTGAATAAATACCTAGTAGTGCAATTGCTGGGTCATAGGGTAGTTCTATTTTTAATTATTTGAGGAAATTTCATTCATACTGTTTTCCAGAGTGCCTGCACCAGTTTGCATTCCCACCAGCAGTGCAAAAGAGATCCTCTTTCTCTTTATCCTTACCAACATCTGTTGTTGCCTGAGTTGTTAATTTTAGCCATTTTGACTGGTGTGAGGTGGTATCTCATTGTGGTTTTAATTTGCATTTCCCTGATGATGAGTGATGTTGAGCATTTTTTCATGTGTCTGTTATCCATCTGGCTGTCTTCTTTGGAGAAGTGTCTATTCATGTCTTTTGCCCATTTCTTCACTGGATTATTTGCTTTTTGCGTGTTGAGCTTGATAAGTTCTTTATCGATTTTGGATACTAACCCTTTATCTGATATGTCATTTGCAAATCTTCTCCCATTCTGTTGGTTGCCTTTTAGTTTTGCTGATGGTTTCCTTCTAGACAGCTCTATTCTAATAGAATAAATGTGTAACTTTATCTTAGGATATGTTGCCACAAAAGGTATTGTTTTGTGTGTGTGTGTGTGTGTGTGTGATATAATATATGCTATGTATATAAAATATGTGAGATATGTACAGAAATTTATTTCATATATTTCTCACCACCCACTATGGTTTCAAGACCTGTATACATTGCTCAATGTAAATATAATCTAGTCTTTTCAACTACTGCATAGTACTGTTTGGTGAGTATCACCACATATTTTATGTTCTCTTTCCCAGTGACATACTCAGGTTGCCTCCAACTCTTGGTCACCATAAATAACATTACAACAAGTATCCTAATACATATGCCCCTTTGCAGTTGTATAATAATTACTTTGGGAATATAGACATTGCAGTGGAATTTCTGGGCCATAGCTATGTATCTGTTTATTTTCATGGGTATTGGTAGATTGTTCCTCAGGATGACTGCACCCATCTACATTCCCACCAGGAGTGAAAATGATTCTTGCTTCTCCAAATCCTCAACAGCTCTTGGGATTATTCATTTTTATGTTTGCCAATCTGTAAAGTATTTTCTATTACTGTTTTAATTTGCATTTCTTTTGTTCCTATTATTTTGAGTAGATCTTCATATACTTATTTTAGATCATTTTGGATTTCCTGTCTATAAATGGCTTGTTTGTATCCCTTGCCTATTTTTCTGTTGAGGTTGGTGTTGCTGTCTTTTCCTCATTGATTTTTAAGAGTTCCTGAGTTCCTTGTACATTCTAGATTCATTGTTTAATAGAAGGATAATGTGAGCCACACAATCTTCCACTAGTCACATTGAAATTAATTGAAATTAATTAATTGAAGTTAATTTTAATAATCTACTTTATTTAACCTAGTCTACTAAAATATTATCATTTCAGCATGTAATCAGCCAGGTTTTTTCATAGTAAGTCTTCAAAGTCCAGTTTGTATTATATACTTAACAGTATCCCTTAATTTGGACTAGCCACATTTCAGGTGCTCAATAGCCACATGTAGCTGGTGGCTACTGTATTAGATAGTGAAGCTATAGTTATAAACTCTCTTTTCAGTTTTATACATTGGAAATATTTTCTTCCATTTTAATATCTGGCTATTAACCATTTTTTTGTATGAGATATCTTTTCTGGTCTAATATATGGTCATTTTAAATAAATCTCTGTATGTACTTAAAATAGTTATTCTGTTGTTTCTGAGATTTATTAATTATAAATATACTTTACATTTCTATATTGTAATAATTTTATCGGATTGTCCTATCAGTTTTTGAGAGGAAGAGATGTAAAATCTCCCCAACACAATTGTGAATTTGTCAATTTATTCTTGTAATTCTCTTTCCTTTATATATTCCAGGCTATTTTGTTTATGATCTTTTTGGGAGATTGCTCATTTTATAAATATCAAATGTTTCTCTTTGCCTCATTAAATGTTTGATACTTAAAAATACCACTACATTAGCTTCATTTATTATTTCTTAGTGTATCTTTTTTCCATGGCTTTATTTTAAAGCTTTCAATATTGTTTCATTTTAGGTATGTTTCTTTTCTTTCTCTTAAGAAATGTCAAATAGGTATTTGATTGGAGATAACAAAACAGCTACTGCAGGTCTTTCTCTTTTTCATGAAAGTAATTTTCTCCTCCACTTTATTGAGTATAGTTGACATATAACATTGTATTAGTCCAAGATGTACAACACAATGATTATATAAAAATATCACTGTATATGGTTAGAATTTTTTTCTTGAGATGAGAACTTTTAACATCTATTCTCTTAGCAAGTTTCAAATATATAATCCAGCATTGCTAACTATAGTCGTCATGCTGTACATCACATCCCCAGGACTTATTCATCTTATAACTGAAATTTTGTATCTTTTGACTACCTTCACCCATTGCCATCCTCCACCCCCTGTTCTGGCAATCACTGATCTGTTCTCTGGACCTATGAGTTCATTTTTTAAGGTTCTACATATAAGTGAAATTGTTCACTTGTTTTCTGTCTGACTTGCTTCACTTGGATATTAGCTTTTTTGATGATGTCCTTTACTACACAGAGGTCCTTAATCTTTATGTTTAATTGGTTGTCTTTTGTTTTATGTAGCCCTAATTTATACACTAGGAAACATATTTTTCACTCAGAATATCTCTTTTTCTGTGTTTATCTCTCTCAGACACTCAGATATAAAATTACTTTGGCAAAAAAGTTCCTTAGAACTGGCTTCTAAAGAGCTTATATCTCTTGAAGATTAAAATGATAACAATTGAGATCTCTGCTTTTTGCAAGTAGGGAAACAGGGCTCTGACTTATCTTCTTATGTGAAACAAATGAAAAAAAGAAAATACCTATGTATATACACATGCACTTATGTATACGTATACACACATATGTATATATACACACACACATCTATATGTATGTGTGTATATAAATGAAAGCACAGTTTTCATGTCTTTAGACTTCTGGCAACAAAGACAGTAAACCCTGAGAGACGGGAAACAAATAATGTGATCTCTAGGCTCCCCCCAGCTTACTACCTAGAGGGAAATTTCAGGCAGAAGCACAGAGGGTGAAACCACATAAAGAAACCTCAGGGGTCTCTCAAGTTGTGGATTTGGAGGCAGGAGTTGGGGGGTGCCTAAGAAGCTAGGCCAAGGAAACTTGCAGGAGGCGAGAGTAGAAGCAGCAGAAAGAGAGCAATAGATTTATAGGGTGCTCCAAAAGTTTTTAGGAGGTCACTCATGAGCCTTCAGGACATGTGATGAGGAAACCATTGAAGCGGAGAAAGAATGACCCAAAAAGAGCAGAATGAGCAAATATCAAGCTCACACAGAGTCAAGTTTAGTCTTTTTCCCACCAGAAACATTGAAAAAATTACTCAATTCACTGAGCATTGAATAGAGTAATTAAAAGGTCTTTGCTTCATTAAAGGAGAAAAGATATACCTAGACTAAATATTGGCCTAGGTTTTCTTAAGAAAGCTTAAAAGCAAGACTCAGAAGGTTAAAACTATTTCTACTTAATGTAACTGCATCTCTGCATCTTAGAACAAAAGTCAGTAGTAAAGAAATACAAAAATATGCAACACCCAATGATGTAAAATTGACAATGTCTAATGCCCAATAAAAAATTACTGGGTATGAAAAGAAGCAGGAGAAGAACCACAATGAGAAAAATTAATTTAAACTGACTTAGAAAGAACACAGATGATAAGTTGGTAGATTGAGAGAGGTGCTAACACACTATATTGAATTTTATATATTCAAGAAACTAGAAAAAATTGGGAATTTTTATTAAAGATATGAAATATATTTTTAAAAGATCAAAATGGAACTTCTAGAGATAAAAAATATAATATTTGAGATGAGTAACACACTAGATTAGACACTGTAGAAAAAAAGATTTATGAAAAGGTCATAATAGGAGCTATTAAAAATGAAATGCACAGAAAAAAAAAGACTGAAAAAATAAACAGAATATCAGTGAGCTTTGGGACAATTTTAGGCTGTCTAATATACATGGAAGTGGAATCCACAAAGTAGCACAAAGGTGGAGGGGACGGAATACATAGTAGGCCAAAATTTTACAAATATGGTGAAAACTATAAAAATATATTTCCAGGAGGCTCAATGAAGCCCTACCATAAGAAACGTGAAGAAAACTAGAGTAAGGCATACAAATTGGTTAAAACCAGTTGCAAAGAGACAATCTTAAAAGTAGGCAAGAAAAAAAAAGACCATTACATACTGAGGAATAAGGATAAGGATGACAGCAGACTTCTCATGGGAAATAATGTAAACCAGAAGACAGTGAAGCAATATTTTACAGTACCCAGAGGAAAGACTGTTAATTGAGGATTCTATACCAAGTGAAAGTATCTCTCAGAAATAATGGTAATGGAAAGAAATTCTCAGCTGGAGGAATTCATCAACTGGCAGACCTGCACTATAAGAAATGTTATAGGATCCTTCAGGCAGAAAGAAGAATGATGCCAATGAATATCTGGATTGCCACAAAGAAATGAAAGGTACTGGAAATGATACTTATGAGGATAAATATGTCTTTTTTCATATCTTTAAAATATCTTTTAAGATAACTAATTGCTTAAAGCAAAAGTAATAAAGTGTGTATTTTTGGGCATAAGTTAGGATCAATATGTGACAAAAATGGCACAAAGATAGGGCGGGGAGAGATTAAATCATACTGTTATATGTTTTGATACTGTAATGAATTGATTAAAATATCATTTGAAAATAGTGATAAATTAAAAATATATTATTTTAATGATAAAATAGCCAATAAAAGGCCTGATTTATAGCTAATAAGCCAGCAAATGAGATAAGATGGAATATTAGGAGCTACTCAGTAAGATAGAAGGCAGGAAAGGGGGAATAAAGACCAGATAGAACAGAAACAAATAGCAAGATGGTAGATTAAAGAAAATCATATTAGTAATCACATATAATGTAAATGACCTAAAGAGCCCAACTAAAATGCAGAGATTGTCCGATTAGATAAAAGCAAGATCCAATCCAGTATATTCTACATATAAGAAGCCAACATTAAATATAGAGACATGAATAGTAAAAGGATAAACAATACACTATGCTAAAATCAATGAAAGGAAAATTGGAGTGGTTCTACTAATATCAGACAAAGTAGGGTTCAGAGACATATAGTGACAAAGAAGGTCATTTATATCATTCATAATGATAAAGGTGTCAGTCCATTAAGCATACATTATAATTCTAAATACTTATTCACCTAATAACAACACTTCAAGATATATAAAGCAATGCAAGGAAAAAACAGATAAATCTACAATTCTACTTGGAGACGTCAACATCCCTTTATTAATAATTGATAGGACGAGTAGAAAATCGGTAAAAATGTAGAAGGAGGACAAACAACGAACTAAACTTGACCAAATGATATTCACAAAACACTAACAAAAGCACAAGCATATTTTTTTCAAATGCTTGTGAGATTTTTTTTTTTTTTTTTTTTTTTTTTTTTTTTACCAAAATAGGTTGTATTCTGGACCACAAAGCAAATCTCAATATATATAAAAGAATTAAAAAAGTACAATGTGTATATCCTTCAGCCACTGTGGAATTAAATTAGAAATCGGTAACAGAAAGATCTTTGGAAAATCCCCAAACATTTAGAAATTAAAATGACACACTTCAATATAACATTTGGGTAAAAAGAGTAGTAAAAAAGAAAATTAGAATGTATTTTGAACTGAAGGAAAATACAAAATATGTAGAATGCTATCAAAATGAAGTTATAGCACTTTCTTCCCCTGGAAGAAAGGGAAGGTCTCAAATTAATGAACTCATATTCCACCATATCAGAAAAAGAAAAGCAAAATGAATGCACAGTAAGCATGAAAAAGAAAATAATAAAGATCAGAGTGGAAATCAATAAACTAGAAAACAAAAAATATGGAACGTCAATAAAAAAGATTTGTTTCTTTGAGAGCATCAATAAAATTGATAAACTTCTAGTCAGATGGATTAGGAAACAAAGAAGGCATAAATTATTAATATAAAGAATGAGAAAGGTGACATCACTATAGATTTAGTAATTATTAAAAAGATGAGGGATTATTATAATCAACTTTATGCCAATAAATTAAAAAGCTTAGATAAAATGGTAAATTCCTGAAAAGAAAAACTACCAATGCATACTCAAGAAGAAATAGATAACCTGAAAAATTTTATATATATGAAAGAAGCAGAAATTATAATTATAAACTTCCCATGCAGAAAGACTGGGTGGCTTCACTGGTGAACTCTACCAAATGTTTAAAGAAGAAATACTATTTACACAAACTCTTCCAATAATTAGAGGAGAGAGACTATGTTCTTATTCTCTCCATAGGGCTAACATTCATGTGATACCAGGCCAGACTAAAGCATTACAAAACTATATATCAATAGCTTCCATAAACATCAATGAAAAAGTTTTGAACCAAATTTTAGAAATCAAATCAAACAATTTATAAAAAGCTAAGTGGGTTTATTCCAGGAACACACATTGGTTTCACATTAAAAATGTAATAAATGTAATTCACAATATTAAGAAACTAAAAAGAAACTCATACAATCATTTTATTATTATTTTTTATTTTTTAATTTTTTTCAATATATGAAGTTTATTGTCAAATTGGTTTCCATACAACACCCAGTGCTCATCCCAAAAGGTGCCCTCCTCAATACCCTTCACCCACCCTCCCCTCCCTCCCACCCCCCATCAACCCTCAGTTTGTTCTCAGTTTTTAACAGTCTCTTATGCTGTGGCTCTCTCCCACTCTAACCTCTTTTTTTTTTTTTCCTTCCCCTCCCCCATGGGTTTCTGTTAAGTTTCTCAGGATCCACATAAGAGTGAAACCATATGGTATCTGTCTTTCTCTGAATTCTTTTTAAAAAAAATTTTTTTTTAACATTTATTTATTTTTGAGACAGAGAGAGCATGAATGGGGGAGGGTCAGAGAGAAGGAGACACAGAATCTGAAACAGGCTCCAGGCTCTGAGGCTATCAGCACAGAGCCCAACCGGGGCTCGAACTCACGGACGGTGAAATCACGACCTGAGCGAAGTTGGCTGCTTAACCAACTGAGCCATCCAGGTGCCCCCACATACAATCTTTTAGCATATGCAGAAAAAAAAAATTGATAAAATCCAGTACTATTACTAACAAAAACTCTCTACAAACTAGGAATAGAAGCAACTTATTAAACTTACTAAAGGGCATTTATAAAATTATTACAGCTAATTTATACTTCGTGGTGAAATACTAATTGCTTTTCTTCTAGGATCAGGCACAATGCAAGGATGCTAGCTTTCAATAGTTCTGTTCAACATTGTATAAGGGGCCTAGCCAGTGCAATAAGTCAAGAAAAAGCAATAAAAAATATCCAGATTTAAAGAAAGATGTAAAAATATTTTTTTCTCAGACACTATCATTGTCTATGTAGAAAAATCCTAGGTCTACACAAAAACAATGCAATATAGCTTTCTCCAGACCATAATTTTCTCTAATTTTTATTTATAGAATTTTTAGTCGTTGCATACACAGTATTCAACCAGTTCCTTTATCATTAAATAATGAAGTTTGAAAATTTTCTGATTTTATTATTAAGGCTATGGTAAATATCTCTATTAGTTTAATTTTATTGACATTTCTAGGTAAAAGATGATAGACATTTTCTTAAATTTTTTTTAATTTTTATTTTTTAATATGAAATTTATTGTCAGATTGGTTTCCATACAATACCCAGTGCTCAGATGATAGACATTTTTAAACTGGCGATATGTATCATCAAATTTTCCCCAAGGAAAGTTTGTTCTAACTATTAAATAGTATTTTGTTGTTTTAGTTT
The DNA here is from genome assembly GCF_018350215.1 of Panthera leo. Lineage (NCBI taxonomy): Eukaryota > Metazoa > Chordata > Mammalia > Carnivora > Felidae > Panthera > Panthera leo. The sequence goes on from NC_056682.1 coordinate 36,269,196, forward strand.
GTACTCTATTGTATTATATTTTGATGATGGGATGTGAATTTTAAATTTTTTCACTGTTGATCAATTATTCAGCACCTAATAATAATAATAATACTGAGTCCCCATTGATTTGAAGCATTATCTAAATACATTGAAGTGTTATATATTCTTGGACATTTAGATAAAATTTTGTTTTGTACCAGTACCCTTTTAAAATGATTTTTAGCTTTATCATTTATGTTAATAATTTACAGTGCTCGTTTCACTACATTATTCTTACTTTTCAAAATCTTTTTTAAAGTTTATTTATTTTGAGATAGAGAGAGAGAGAGAGAGCAGGGGAGGGGCAGAGAGAGAGGGAGACACAGAATCCGAAGCAGGCTCCAGGCTCCTTGTCAGTACAGAGCCCAGAGCCATGAGATCATGACCTGAGCAGAAATCAAGATTCGGATGCTTAACTGACTGAGCCACCAGGTGCCCCCCAATTTTTTTTTATTATAAAAATAAAGCCCACAAATTTATTCATTTATGTAGATTCTAGAATTATTTTTCCAAGGGAAAAAATCACTGGGATTTTGGATGGAATGACATTACACTTATAAATTAAGTTTGATGGAGAATTGTGCTCTTTATAATGTGGAATTTTTAAATGGGAGGGCATGATTTGTCCCCCCTCATACTCAAGCTTTCTCTAAGTATATCTTTGATTTCCTCTTTAGCTCCATAATGATTTAGGAAAGCATTTTCCAGTTGGTTTGTTATATGTGTGCATCTGCATTGGCTTTATAGTTTTATTATAGCGTCTATCAGAGAATGAGGATAATAGCTACTGCTTCTGAATAAATTTTTGAGGTTTTCTTTAGGGCATATTATACGGTCAACTTTCATAAATGTTCATGGACACTGGAAAAGAATATGTATTCTCTATAAACTAAACTGCCAGGTTTAATGAAAAAGTTCTATCAGTTTTTGTAATCACATATTCTATTTTTTTATTTTCCCTCTCAAGTCTCAAGAATATGTATTAAGAAATCTCATGCTTCTAATGTGTTTTTGTCAGTATTTTGAATAATTTTTATTTCATGTATTTTGATGCTATGTTACTCAAAACACAGAAGTTTTATATTACTTTATCTGCCTTGTGCATTTTGCCCTTTATCAATTAAATATGGTCCTTTTTGTTTTGTTCCTTGTATATTGCTTTGAGTTCTACTTTAATATTAATCTTATGGCCTCTGATTTCTTTTTGTTTATATTAGCCTGGTACATCTTTGTTCATCTTTATATTTTTAAGCTTTCTGTGTCATTTTAAATGTGTGTCTTGGAGATAATTTATAATTGGACTTTTAAAAATTCAACCTGAATGTCTTTGAATTTCAATAGGTGAGTTTATCCTATTGTTATTTACTACTATCACAGGTAAGTTTTGTTCTGCTTCTTTCATCTCATTTTTATTGGTCATTTTTATAATTTAAAAATATATATTCTTTTATTTTGGTAACTGAATTAATACTTCTTTTTATTTTCTTCTTTAAGTGATTACTTTTAATTAAAAGGACATTCTTATTATCTAACCTTTTTTATCAGAGTCAACCAAGTATCAATTATTTAATATTATCAAAATATCTAATACTATCAATATTATCTAATACCTTCTTGTATATTATTTACAAATTAGCATAATTTACTTCCTCCTATCAATCATTCTCTTACCTAGGGTATGGGTTAATTTAATATGTGATGTTTAGACTAAATTATTGCATATTTACTATCATTTCATTATTTAAAACATTTTTTAATGTTTATTCATTTTTGACAAAGAGAGAGAGAGAGACAGAGTGAGAGTGGGGAGGGACACAGAGAGAGAGGGAGACACAGAATCTGAAGCAGGCTCCAGGCTCTGAGCTGTCAGCACAGAGCCCCACGTGGGTCTCAAACTCATAAACTGCGAGATCATGACCTGAGCTGAAGTCAGACATTAACCAACTGAGCCACCCATGCACCCCTGTCATTTTACATTATATATCGTCTCTTTTGATAATTATTTTTTTGACATTTCCTTTTGTGACTCTTGTAGTTACAGAGGTAACTACATTGATGGCAGGCGTTTTCATTTAAATCTTTGTCTTCATGATTTCAATATTTACCACTCCTTTTCAGAACGCCTTCTTCATTGTTGAGTTCTCTATTTCGATTCATTTATTCCTGTTAGCTGTTTAGTATTTAAATAGCTTTCATTTCCTTCAAAAAGACTTTGTGAGTGGTATATTTCTTGTGTCCTTGTATATTTAAGAATACTTTCTTTTGCTATTTGTTGTAAGTAGCAACTAGCATAGAATTCTGAGGTCGTAACTTTATTTTTCTCAAAACCCTGTTGCTATTATTCCATTGCCTTTGGCATTTAAATTTAAGATAGAGATTAGCTTGCTATCATTTTAAGGAGAGCTATTTTATTTTCCTTGATTAGATTTTTATATGAGTCTTTGTTTTATTAAAAAAATTTTATGCTTATTTATTTTTGAGAGAGAGAGAGGGTATGTGTGTGTGAGTGAGGAAGGGACAGAGAGAGAGGGAGACAGAGAATCTGAAAGCAGGCTCTGTGCTGACAGCAGAGCCCGATGCAGGGCTTGGACTCACAAACTGAGATCATGACCTGATGCTTAACAAACTGAGCCACCCAGGAGCCCCTATGATTCTTTGTTTTATTCTTGAAATTAAACATTTCACTAAGGCATTTCTCTATCATTTTTTTTTTAAACTTCATTGTGACTCCTTTTGGTCTGGCAAATCCAGTTTCTCATATCAGGAAAGTTTTCTTCCATTGTCTTTAGTTATTGTGATTCCATGTTTTTTGTTTAGTTTTGCTTTGTTTTCAGGGATATCTGTTATGTTTATTTTCATTTACTGTCTTCCATATCCATAGTATGTTCTCTCTTCTTATTTGTTTCTTTGGATTTTTCCATTTATTAGAAAAGTCTTCTCAAATGTGTATTTCATAGCAATGTTTTTGTTTTGTTTTAGCAGATAGGACTGCTCTTTATTTCTTTGTTTAATTATGATAATCATATGTGAAATTTTCTTACAATTTCTCTTTTGTTTTAAAATTTTACATAGCATATAAGTTACATGAGTTATGAATCATGATAGAAAAATGAGAACTCACAGCTGACTTTATCATCCACTTTAGAAACTGGAATATTAACCAAAGTATTAAAGTTACTTCTCTGCTTGCCTCATTCCCATGGGTAACTACCATCATCAAATTGTATTTGTCGTTCCTTTATTTCTAAAAAATAGTTTGTTACAAAGAATGTATCTTAAAACAATATAATGTTAAATGACTTTATAAAATACTACTGTACAATGTGATTTTCTTTTTTCATTCAATGTATTTCTAAGATTCATTCCAGCTTCTGTGTATATCTATAGTTTATTCATATTACCTGCCTTGCAGTACTCCATTGTGTATATCACAATTCATTTAGCCATACTGCTGTTAATGGATATTTGGTGATTTTAATACTTTTGTGATTATGAACATGTTTCCTCATGGACATTTTACACATTTTCTCTGGCCATATATCTAGGGATAGAACTGTTGTGGTGTAGGGTATGTACAGGTTCAAAATGCCCACCTTTCCCCAAAGTTGATGTGCACTCTCGCATTCCCAACAGTGGTGCATGATTTCTTACTGGGGATAGGAGTCCTCTGTCCTCAGGCTCCCACTATTGCTGCTGAGGAATTTACTGCTAGTCCAAGTAGGTGATCTGTCCTTCTTCTCCATCTTCTTTTAAGGTTTTCTCTTTGTCTTTAGTGTTTTTAGGTTCACTACATTGTGTCCAGGTATGAATTGAAAAAATTTGTCTTGCTTGCCATATAATTTTGGAGATCCTTAAATTTCTAGGCAGGGTCTGGTTATAGTGACTGCTGTATGTGGTCCATAGATAAGATGTAAGCATATACTTTTAAAAAAATATACTTTGTTGTTTTTTTTTTTTTTTTAGAGAAGTTTTAGTTCACAGAAAAACTGAGGGGCAAATACAGATTTCTCACATTCTGTGTCTCTCCATCTCCAAACATAGCCTCCTCCACTATCAATAGCCACACCTGAGTGGTACCTCTGTTACAATTGTTGAACCTATGCTGACACATTATTATCACCCAAAGTCCATAGTTTACATTATGAATCATTCTTGGAGTTGTATACTGCATGGGTTTTGACACATGTATAATGACATAGATCTATCATTATAGTATCACATAGAATAATTTCACTCCCATAAAAATCCTGTGTTCTGTCAGTTCATCCTCCCAACTCCCACCAACTTCTGGCAACCACTGATCTTTTGACTGTCTTCACAGTTCTGCCTTTTCCAGGATGTCATATAGTTAGAATTGTATAGTATATAGCCTTTCCAGATTGACATCTTTCACTTAATAATATATATTTAAGGTTCTTCTATGTCTTTTCATGGCTTAATAGCTCATTTCTTTTTAGCATTGAGTAATGTTCCATTGTTTGATTGCACCACAGTTTATGTATCCATTCACTTACTAAAGGACATCTTGGTTCCTTCCAAGTTTTGGCAATTCTGGATAAAGCTGTTATAAACATCTGTGTGCAGGTTTTTTTGTGGACGTAAATTTTCAACTCCTTTGAATAAATATCAAGAAATGTTATTGCTGGATCATATGGTAAGGGTGTTTAGTTTTGTGGGAAATTGCCTGTCCTCCAAAGTGCTGTTTTGCATTCCCACCAGAAATGAATGAGAATTCCTGTGGCTCCACATCCTCATCAGTATTTCATGTTGTCCGTGTTTTAGTTTTGGTCGTTTTAAAAGGTGGGTAGTGGTATCTCATTATTGTTTTAATATACAATTCCCTAATTACATATAACGTTGAGAATTTTTCATGTTCATTTTTTATCTTATATTTTCTGTGGTGAGGTGTCTGTTAAGGTTTTATGTCCATTTTAAAATTAAATTTTCTTTGTTATTATTGAGTTTTAAGAGTTATTTGTCTAAGTTTGATAGCAGTCTTTTATAAGGTTGTTCTTTTGCAATTATTTTCTCCTAGTCTGTGGCTTTTCTTGGTAGTGTTTTTTGAAAAGCAGAAGTGTTTAATTTTAATGAAGTTCCAGGTTATCAGTTCTTTTTTTGTGTGGATCATGCCTTTGGGTTATTTTTATTTTTATTTATTTATTTATTTATTTATTTATTTATTTTTAGTGTCCAGATTTTTATTTTTATTTTTATTTTTTTCACCTTTAACAATGTCTTTTATTTATTTATTTATTTATTTATTTATTTTTTCAATATATGAAATTTATTGTCAAATTGGTTTCCATACAACACCCAGTGCTCATCCCAAAAGGTGCCCTCCTCAATACCCATCACCCACCCTCCCCTCCCTCCCACCCCTCATCAACCCTCAGTTTGTTCTCAGTTTTTAACAGTCTCTTATGCTTTGGCTCTCTCCCACTCTAACCTCTTTTTTTTTTTTTCTTCCTTCCCCTCCCCCATGGGTTTCTGTTAAGTTTCTCAGGATCCACATAAGAGTGAAACCATATGGTATCTGTCGTTCTCTGTATGGCTTATTTCACTTAGCATCACACTCTCCAGTTCCATCCACGTTGCTACAAAAGGCCATATTTCATTCTTTCTCATTGCCACGTAGTATTCCATTGTGTATATAAACCACAATTTCTTTATCCATTCATCAGTTGATGGACATTTAGGCTCTTTCCATAATTTGGCTATTGTTGAGAGTGCTGCTATAAACATTGGGGTACAAGTGCCCCTATGCATCAGTACTCCTGTATCCCTTGGGTAAATTCCTAGCAGTGCTATTGCTGGTCATAGGGTAGGTCTATTTTTAATTTTCTGAGGAACCTCCACACTGCTTTCCAGAGCAGCTGCACCAATTTGCATTCCCTTTGGGTTATTTTTAAAAAGGCATTGCCATACCCAAGATCATCTAGATTTTCTCCTAAGTTATCTTGGGGTTTTATAGTTTTGAATTTTGCATTTTGCATTGCATTATGTTCCGTTCTGACTTAATTTTTGTGAAACGTGGATGGCCTGTGTCTAGATTTACTATTATTATTATTATTATTATTACTATTTTGCATGGGTGCCCTATTATTCTAGCAACATTCTTGTTATTTCTCCTTTGTCTGAGATCAGTTGACTGTATTTGTGTGGGTCCAATTTTGGACTCTATACTCTGTTCCATTTGTCTATTTGTCTATTCTTTCACCAATACCACACTGTCTTAATTACTGTAATTTCATATTAAATCTTGAAGTTAAGTAGTGTAAATACTCCTTAGAATCAATTCATTGACACTCACAAAACAAATTGCTGAGATCTTGGTTGGAATTATATTGACTCTACAGATCAAGTTGGGAAGAATTGACATCTTGACAATATTGAGTCTTCCTATCCATGAATATGGACTATCTTTCTACTTAGTTATTGATTTCTTTCATTAAAATTTTGTAGTTTTCCTCAAATAGATATTGTGATGTGTTACATTTTATTTCTGCTGATTCTTAATCATGGTACCTTGTTTCCTTGTTTCCTTTGGATAAAATTTTGTGTTGTAAATTCATATTTGGTTGAACGTAATGTGTGGCAATACTAAGAATGTCTGATGGGGTTATTTTCATTCATAGAGGATTTGTGTTTACTTCTGCCATGAAGCAAAGAGCATTATTGACCTATGAACACTTCAATTTCTTTGAAGGACCTTAGTTTAATAGAGCATTAGGTTTATTTCCCCCAGTTAGCATAGGAATACAAGTTTAGTCTCTTGATTTTAATAATACAAGATTTTTTTTTAAGAAAGAGAGAGAGAAAGAGCATGAGCAGGAGACGGGCAGAGGGAGAGAGAGAGAGAGAGAGAGAGAGAGAGAGAGAGAGAGAATACCAAGCAATCTCCATGCTCAGCATGGAGCCTGATGTGGGGCTTGACCCCATGACCCTGGGATCATGACTTGAGCCAAAATCAAGAATCAGACTCAACTGACTGAGCCACCCGGGCACCCCTAATGATACAAGAATTTGATTACAAAGCAATTTTGTCTTTATAGTTCTCAGTGGTTCTTCTCTCAAGCTGTTCTTGCTCTCTCCATCTTTCATTTCCCATAGATTTTCTTTTCTTGAGAACTCAAAATGCTTCATTTAAAAAATTTTTTAATGTTTTATTTATTTTTGAGAGAGAGAGAGAGAGAGAGAGAGAGAGAGAATGAGCAAGCAGAGGAGGGGTAAAGAGAGAGGGAGACACAGAATCTAAAGCAGGCTCCAGGCTCTGAGCTGTCAGCACAGAGTGTGATGCAGGGATCTAACTCATGGACCACGAGATCATGACCTGAACTTAAGTAAGATGCTTAACTGACTGAGCCACCCAGGTACCCCAAAAACTCAAAATGCTTTAAGTGGTGATTTTTATAATCCACCCAAGTCTAGTTCATTATAATGCTGAAAGGTTGGTAATCATTTCTATATTTTATCCATTTCTCCTTTCCATTCAACTGTCTTAGAAATCTCAGCTTCTTTTCATTCTTTTTCATAAGAGGTAATGACTTCTTGCCTTCTATGGAGAATACAAACTTCTAGACATAGTCTTCTGATGCCTGGAGGTGATTATTTTTCAGAGGTATGTCCTTCCATGGTATCTTAGATGTTGTTCCATTTCTCTTATTCAGTAATCGTCTTTCTTGGAATTATTTTCCTTTATTCATCTTCAAACAAATTACAATCTGTATTATTCTTTTGTTAGAGATTTGTGATAGTTCTTTCCCTGTTCTTTGTCCATTTGAGGCAAAATCTCAAATCATCACTTTCCCAGACCTAAAGTTATTGGCTGCGTTTTTACATATAACCTCTAGTCTAAATGCCAAACTCTAGTAATAATTAGACTAGAAGGCATCTTTTCCTGTTGCTATATGCCTTGTTCTCTGATAAACTGAATGTTCTCTGATAAACTGAATCCATGAAAAAGTACCTTTATTTCCTTGCTTCCCTGATCTTCTCTGTGGTTGCTAAGAGTTCTTGCTGAGGAGATGTAGAAAAATTCAGGATGTAAGCTTGGTTACCAGTAGGAGGGGGCAAGAGATCAGGCAACAATCCTCTGGTGAAAACTCAGCTCAGCACCTAGGGATGGCTCCTCAGACTGATGCTTGTCATAGACCTGGGTTTCTTCTGAGTCTCTGAGTCAGAGAGCAGGCAGTGAGGGAGGCATAAAATTTTCCGAAATTAAAAAGTCTTTGTTTCATATGGTACAGAGACTTGATATATCCTAAGGCAAAGCTTGGCTAGGTCTTCTTCCCTAATATACTTCCATTTATTTTCCTGTAAAGTTCTCTTAGTTTTATTGGTTGTAAATTTTATTTATTTATTATTTTAAAATGCCAACAAGCATTTTAAGAGGATATCAGAAGAGTCTGCATTGGGTACCATGTTAAGTCTAATAGATGATTTTTAAATAGCACAAAATAGATAATACTTAGTGCTCCAACTTAATCAATACTGTGAGCTTTCTATTTCTATCCTCAATTCTCTTTGAAAAGAGGTGCTTCAGTGGGATTTTCCAGGCTTGCTCTTCCTCAGTGAGGCTATAGAGGAAACTTAGTAGCCAGGGTGGGTAGGTGAGGAAAAAAAGACTTTTGAGTTTTTCAAGGAAATGTAGTAGATATCTCCATGTCAAACTGCTGTTACTAATATTTTCTTTGCTTTCAAAACTGTCCAGAGACAGCCATAAACACATGGCTTGAAAATGGATCCTTCATTCATTCATTTATTTATTCATACACCCATCAATATGTTGAGCTCCAGTCTAAAGATTGACATTAATTAAGGGAATGAGAGCTCCTCATGCTGCCCATGGTCAATTGAAGATAAAGGTATTTAAATACCTAGTGACAATGCGATGTGACAAGCACCACAGCAGACATGGGCATAAGAAAGACAACAGAATAATTGATTCAGCTTCATAGAGAAATGATTTTTGAGTTGATTCTTGAAGTTTGAATCATACAACAACTGAGGAAATAACATGCGAAATGGAAAATAGTTATTTGAAGCATGGTGTGTATGGTAAACTGAAGTTAGGGATGTGTTTGTGGGAATGGAGGGGGAAGTAGAGAGAGGTTAGTTTATGAAGGGCCTTGCATGTAAGGCTGGAGTATGGTCTCTGCCCTGAGGACCTAGGTGGTCAGTGAAGGTGACTTAGTTGGCTTGAGCTGTCACAACAAATGCCATGGATTGTGAGTTTAAACAACAAACATTTATTTCTCATTGTTCTGGGTGTTGGAAGAGTAAGTTTAGGGTGTCAGCATGATTGAGTTCTTGGTGAGGGTCTTCTCCCTGGATATGTCCTTAGATGGTCTTTCCTTGGTGTGGGAGAGAGAGAAAGAGAGAAAGACAGAGGGAAAGAGAGAGAGAGAGAGAGAGAGAGAGAGAGAGACATAGGTCTTAAGTAGCTTCCTCTTCTTATAAGGGCACTAATCCCATCATGGGGTCCTATCTTCATGATCTTATCTAAACCTAATTACCTCCCAAAGATCCCATCTACAAATACTATCACTTTGGGGATTAGGACTTCAATATATGGATTTTGGAGGGTTACAAAGACTCTATGGCAGAATGATTTTAGGTAAAGAATGATAGGATCAGGTCTACATTCTGATACACAGCAGCAACCTAAAAACACAAACAGAAAACCATCTACAAGCAAAGCAAAATTGTGGTTTTAGAGTGCTTTTTAAAATTCAAAATACCTTTCTGTACATTATCTTATTAGGTTTGTTCTGTGAAGTCACCCTGTAATGGATTATTAGCCCTATTTTAAAGATAAGGAAACAGATCAGAAAGGTTACTGACTTGCCTAAGGTGGCTCAACTAATAGGAGTTGAAGTGGAAAGACAAACTTGAGAACTTGGAAGAACAGCACAGCTGAAGCATTTTCCCAACACTTGGCTCTAGAGTTTACCTGGTGGTACTGATTTTTTTCTGCAGTGAGACTTGCAGCAAAGTTTAGGAAGCTGCTAAGTTATGGGAGATGTAGTGAATGGCATAGCTGGCAGGTGTAAATCTGGCCCAGTGTGCATTTGCTCTACCAGGATGACAAGATTTATTTCCGGTGTGAGTGATGAGTTCTCCTTATTGTTTAAAGTTTATTTATTTATTTTGAGAGAGACAGAGAGAGGGAAAGAGAGAGACAGAGACAGAGAGACAGAGAGAGAGGGAGGGGAAGGGGCAGAGAGAATCCCAAGTAGGCTCTACACTACCAACACAGAGTCTGACGTGGGGGATGTGGAGCTTGACCTCACAAACTGAGAGATCATGATCTGAGCAGAAAACAAGAGCTGAACTACCCAGGCACCCTATGAGTGATGAGTTATAAAAGAATGGGCTCCTTATGGAATTGCACATAAACCAAATTAGCCTTGAAAATCCCTTAGAAAGTTGCTAAGTTGGAAACCTCAAACCTTTCAAAAATGTTTTCAAGTTGGAACAGGACAGTGTGGATGAAATATTTGGCTTGCATTTAGGGGTCAGCTGTATGAAAATACTTACTATCTCTTTCAAACACCAGAATCCTACTCAGTATGGTGGGATGCTCACAACAGGAGATGCGTGAGGGTGAGTGAAAGCCTATCACCTCCTCACTCCAGGGTATGTGCCCACAGAGTGTAAGGATAGGTGGAATCACCCATACTTTTAAAATTGCTCTGTCTCTCTTTTCATTTTTATAGAATCTTAGTGGTTGCATTTGGGTGAATTAAATGCACTTATGATGTGATTCTACTATATGCATAGAAGATGCTACACATTAACTCCTGGACTTTTTCCCACTGAATGTAGAGTTGACCTCAGGGCCCATCTCAACTCATAGCTCAATCTAGGCAGCTGTAACCAGTCAATGGGAATTGGCATCACTAAACTATGTTGAGGCTGCCTATTTTTTTTAAAGATATATTTGAAGCATTTTGAAAAATATCAATTGCTAAAAAGACATAAATAGACACTGCTATTCTAATTACAGAAGGGAGAGTTAGCCTAATACCCATACCTCTGAAATTGAGCCCCTGTGCTTGTGTGAAAGCTGGACAAGAGCAGGAGCACACCTGCAGAGGAGTGGAGTGAAAGATAGGTGAGTGTGGCCAGGGCCCAGGTTGCCAGAGGGAAGGGACTTTGATTTCCTTTCTCAAGAAGCAGGACATAGAAAAAGGACATAGGTAGTTAGGGACGCACTGCCTTTCAGCCAAAATCCCAGCTCTGCCACTAGACTGCTACATAACATCTGAGTGCCTCAGTCCCTCATCTGTAAAGTGGATAAGAGATCCTTTCTTTGTGTAGCTGGGAAGACTAAATGAGTGGCAATGGCATGTCAGAATGAATCATTGCCTTAGGGGGCTCAGGGGGACAGGGCTGCACCCAGTCCAAGATCTTGCAGCTGTGGTGATTCCTACCAGACCTCATCCTCCCCTGCCCTCAGCCCCTGCATTCTTTCAGGGTCCTTCCTTCTGGATACTTCTCCACACCAATCTGCCTTCAAATAAATCAATAAGTGGACAGATGAGCCGACTAGGGCATTAGAATATTTGCAAAGGGTGGCTCTCAAGACAATGGACACATAAAATAATCTGTTTCGGCACTGGGTGAATTTGTTCCAACCAAAGGGCCATCAACAATGTCAAAGGCAGTTAGCATCACACTGCCTCTGTATCTATTTCTTGTTAGCTTTCCAACATTGAACAGTAAACACATTTCACTGTTTTGCAAACCTCTCCAAAACAAATATTCTGACAGCAATGTTAACCATTTTTCTCTCCTCCCCACAGCAATTCCCATACCTTTTTTTTTTTGTTTGCTGGCTCTCATTCCAAAACTTTTTCAGTTTGAGACCCCGGAAACCTGCTGAGTTCAGGAGCAGAGCTGAGGAAAGTTCTGACAGAAGATTTTCTCTCTTGATCTCCTTTCACTTCAAACAGCTAAAAATATACATCTCTCCACCCCACCCTGTCAAGTCCCCTGTAATTAGAAGGTCCTCCAGATTCTCACCTGATGAATCTTTACCCCAGAGCAGAGTAGGATGTAGGGAAACAGGTGGTAAAAGTGGGTGTGTGGGGGGGAGGTAGAGCTGGGGGACTGGGTGGGCCCAGGGTTTTGAGCTAAAGGCTGGTGGTGGGCGAAGGGGGAGGTTCATGCAGGAAGGGTGAGCTCCTGTTTCCAGAATACATAGCACTGGGGCTGCAGCCCTTCGCCAGCATTGTCAAGCATTCTGAAATGCTGGGTATGTGAGTGAGATTGGGATCCTCAAGGAACTCACTGCCTTGTGCCAGAGACGGATGTTTAAACAGTCACAAAGCTTTATGCATCCAGGTATGTCTGAAATGATGTTTAAATGTTAACATTTGTTATTCCTGGGTAGTGGTGGGAGTTTGGCTGACTTATTGTGTTCTTTATATATATTTTTATTGCTTGCTTTTTAAATAATGAACATGTGTACTTCATAAAATGTGAGAAACTTATTACTTTAATAAAAATAACAATACTATACAGTGAGTTTTCTAGAAGTCCATTGCAAAATGGGAGCCCTGAGGTTTTAGAGTGAAAGGGGCCCTCTAGTTGAAGACAATATCTGAACTCTAGTATAATTAGTTAATATTTTTTTTTTGCACAGCCCTCTTATCTGAGGACACAGAGTATTGCTGGAACAGAGTATGAGGTGGGGAGGGGGCAGGGAGGTGGTACTGGAGAGCCAGGCATGGCCCAGACTGGGAGAGTTTTATGTACCAGGCTCAGGTGGGCATTTCTGCTCCTCAGTCAGGGGAACAGATATGGGTGGTGGCATGAGATGCTGTGACTGGGAGAACTCAAAGCCACAAGAGAAATAAACATAGTGCAATCTTCCTGGGGCATTAATTTTACTTGAACATCCTTGGGGAAGAAGTTGAATAATTCAGTAGCTAGGTAATTTAAAGTATGATTATAGCATTGGAACACGCCTCTGGCTGGGTTCCAGGCTGGCTCCCTGAAGGGGGGTATGCTAGCTCTGCTCTGCTGTTGTGAGAGTCTCTTGGGAAAGTTTTAGAAAGCCTGCTGAGGTGACAGGAAGTGAAGGGAAGAGTCACCATCCTGTTTGTGTTTGATAAAGGCCTTTTAGTGGCTGGCATGAAGAGGGAAGTTGAGATTTGGGGCAGGGAAGCCAGTTAGAAGGCCCTCAGGATAGCTTGCTTTAGAGAGGTTGAGAGCTCGCCATGGCGGTGGCCACAGGTGTGGCAGGTGAAGTGGTCTGGCAGTGGAATTAACAGGGACCTGGATATTGCTAGGGGAAGGGAAAGGACAGCTGGGAGACCAGAATGACCCCCAGGCTTCCATGGTTGGCCATTGGGGGATGAGGATGCCATCAACCACAACAGAGAATTCAGGGGAAGTTGGGGTTTTATTTTGTACATCTAGATGGGGTAAGCTTGAGACCCTTCAGGGAGAGGATTCTGAGGGGGAAGAAAAGATAGACAAAGGAGCAACCATAGTGATGGCAACTTTAGGGAGCTGGTGGAGGAAGCAGTGATGAGCAGATCTGGGCACTTACCCTCCAACCACACCACACAACTTACAGGGGCCTGGGGCGGGGGTGGGGTGGGGGGGTAGGTCCTAGGCCACTGCAGGCTTCCAACCTCCACTTCGTCAGCAACTCTGCCTGGATGGCAAGTCTTCTTGCCTCTTTCTGGAAAATGCTCTGTTATCTTTCAGATCCTCCCAGATGACTTCTCTCCTGAGTGTAAAGGACAATTACTTCATTGTGCCCCCTCCCACACCTGAACTTCACCACTGCTCCTGTAAGCCCTTCCCAGAGTGCTCTGGTTTCCATGACCACCTTCCTCCACCAGACTGCAGGCTCCCAGGCCCAGCCTTCCATGGAGTAGGTGCTCAATGAATGCTTTCTGGATGTGTAAATGAATTGTTAAAAGGAAGAAGAAAGAACCAGGGAAAAGAGTGGTTGTAGAAGAAAGGAAAGAATTCTTTGTCAAGGGCACGAAGTGCACCAAAGAATAAAGTTATTTAAGAGCTAAGAAACACCCATTTCACTTGGCAGTTGGCAGATGTCCTTGGCAAGAATAACTTCCCTATCATGGCGGGGGCAGAAACATATTACAGCATGTTTACAGTAAAGCATCAATAGGAGATAAGAAAGTGGAGACACCGAGTGCATTTTCCCCCAAGAATCTCAGAACAGAAGGAGAGGGATAAGGTAATAATGACAAGTGACATAGATTTGAGGAGAAGACTTGAGGAGAAGGAGCAAGTTGAGGGGGAGGAGCTGACAATGTGAATGAATGAGCTCAAATGATTGAGCCAGGAATGGATGGGACCAAGGACAGAGATGGAGGAGTTGGCTGTGTACCTGGAGATGGATGCCTCTGCCACTGTGAGGTGAAGTGAAGAGGATACAGGCTTAAGGAGATCAGGGAAGGTGCACCTGGGTGGCTCAGTCAGTTAAGCATCTGACTTCAGCTCAGGTCATGATCTCACAGTTTGTGAGTTTAAGCCCTGCATTGGGCTCTGTGCTGTCAGTGCGGATCCGCTGTCTCCCTCTCTCTCTGCCACTCTCCTGCTCTCTCTCTTTCTAAAAAATAAACTTTAAGCAAATTAGAATAGGGCACTTGGGTGGCTCAGTCAGTTAAACATCTGACCTCAGCTCAGGTCATGATCTCATGATTCAAGTGCCGCATCGGGTTCTGTGCTGACAGCTTGGAGCCTGGAGCCTGCCTTGAGTTCTGTGTCTCCCTCTCTCTCTCCCTGTCCTCTGCTCATGCTCTCTCTCTCTCTCTCTGTCAAAAATAAACATTTGAAGATTAAAAAAAAATAAAATTAAAATTAAAAATAAGGAGATCAAGGAAGATGGGAGAAGAAGCTAACATAGACAGTCTCAAGATACAACCAAGACTGGAAAATATCACAAGACCTCCAATCCTCATGGTTATGATGTTTATAGCACTGATCAGGGGCCCAGATGCACCTGTAGTGGAGGATGTTTGTAGGGCAGGTGGCATAGAAGAACGAGGGAATGAGAAAAGAAAGTAAGGAGCCCAATGTGGGGAGAGTTGAAATCCTGACCTGAGTTCTAGAGTGTAGGTAAGCAATGAGAGGAAAGGATATTGGGAGAATATACAGGTTCCAAAGAACTAGGTGTCATCAAGTTTCAAAAGCTGGCATAGTGGAGGAAAGAGAGCAGGAAAGCTGCTTTTGTTTTTTACAGTCTTTTGTATATTTTTCTGTTGACATAGATGTCTTCATCATTAGTTTAACTGTTGCAAAAGATATAATTGTTTGCATATCATAAATATACATGGGTACGCATGTATCTAAAACAATGCTGCATTATGTTTTAAGTATAGTCAAAGGACTCTGATTACAGTAGCAATGCTACAGTGCCATTATACACTCTAAGGACATGAAAAGCTTAACTGTAACAGTTAAACAAGTAGTTAAGTGAACAGTAAAAGTCAGAGAGTTACTTGACCAGGCTCTTTATTAAGATGGGAGCTTGTGGTCTGAGGGAGGGATGCTTGAGTTTCAGAGGTGGAGTAAGTTGTATCACACCCAAGAACTGTGAGACCAGGGTGCCAGAGGGCCACATGATGGCCATGGAAAATATGAATGGTGATGTTGAGAGAGAAGGGAGGACTTCATCTCAGGTACATACAGGCCCCAGGGAATCTGGTCATTCTAGTAGAAAGCATGTCAAGGGGGTGGCTTTAGAATCTTTCCGATTTTTATTTTTATTTTTAAATGCTTATTTAGTTTTGAGAGAGAGAGAGACAGAAAAAGAGAGAGAGAGAGAGAGAGAGCAAGCATGAGTGGAAGAAGGGCAGAGAGAGAGAGGTAGACATAGAATCCAAAGCAGGATCCAGGCTCTGAACTGTCAGCACAGAGCCTGACATGGGGCTCTAACTCACGAAGCATGAGCTCATGACCTGAGCTGAAGTCAGAGGCTCAACTGACTAAGCCACCCAGGCACCCCTAGAATCTTTCCAATTTTTAGAAGGTGATATCAGTGTGTCCCACTCTCCATTAAAACTTCATGCCTCAAAGCAGTGATTTTGGTCTTCTATAAGCCTCATTTATTTAGACTTATAATAGCTGACTGCTATGCATTGTTATTTAATAGACATTGCTCTGAGTGTCTTTACCACAGTACAAGCTCCTGGGTTGGGAGAATCAGAGGGTCGTGGACAAAATCCTTCACTGATATTCCGTGTGACAAAAGGGTTCTGTAGTCAGACATATTTTGAGGAGCAATACATATTTTGAAGGATGATACCTATTTCGACTTGCTCTTGGAGGTGTAGAATGCATATTCTTAATGTGGGAAATTATACTTTAGCTCTCTTAACACCATTTCTGCCATGCCAACAATGTAGTTATATCACAAATTCTGTGTAAACTAATATTCAGTATTTATATGGTTATGGTATGTGAGTCTTGTGGACAGCTGAGTCAAGTAGTGTACTGTAATTGCATTTCCTTTCTTGTGTGCTCATAACAGGTTTTATAACAACCTGATTTTTTAAATGCCATTTTTCTTCAGAGTAAGAAACCCTCCATCCCAATCTGGATTAACTCACTTCCTAGACCTACTGCAAAGCTGCCATCTGGGATTCTCCTTTTCTACCATCCTAGGATTTACCTTTCTTATTGTCCTGTCTAGAACCCTGTTTCCTGTTCCATGTTTTCCTCTTTTTGGCTTTCTTCCACCATGTTTCTAGGTGCTCTTGAGAAGACTGTGCCTTGTACGTCAAAAAAGATCTTTTTACTACCCTAATAATTGAATCACAGTTCAGTTTGTAATTTTTGATTGAAAATAAATTTTGTTTAGAATGTTGTCTTTTAACTCCCCATGTGGTTATTCAGTTGTCATTCATATTTCATGTCTTTTGATGTGACTTTTTTTTCTCTCTGCAAGCATTTAAGACATTGTCTTTACCCATGTTGGTCTAAAATTTCATGATGATGAGCTTAAATGTGGGGTCTTTATTTACTGGTTGTGTGGGGCAATCAGGGAGCCATTTCAATCAGGGTACTGATATGTTTCAGTTCATGGGAGATGTTTTCGTCATACAGGTTGGATGACTTTCTTTTCTCTGTTTTTATCCGTTCTCTTTTTCTGCTATGTCTATTAGAGAACTGTTGAATTTCTTGGATTCTCCTCTAAATTTATTTATAACTTTTCATCCTTCTTTTTAGTTTCTTCATTTCAGAAGACCTCTTTGACTTTGTCGTCTGGTGATTCTATTATATTTTTAATTTTTACTATCATATTTTAATTTTTCATGAATTCTTCTTGTTCTTTCCTTGTTTTCTTTTGAATGGAATTCTATTTTTGTTACATGGATACAATATTTTCTCATATTAATTAAAAGATATTAACAGAGGTTTTTGGAAATTCTATTCTGCTTTCAACAGTGTTTCCTCTAGGTTCTTATTTTCCTGTTCATTTTGGTTGCTGTGTTTTATATTTCATGGTTGTCATTCATGTTTAAGAGCAAGGTCTTTACAAATGGTTGAGGAAGTTCTCTCTCTCTCTCTCTCTCTCTCTCTGTGTGTGTGTGTGTGTGTATGTATAGGGGGAGGAGGACTTCTTGCTTGGTTTCTCTGTAGAGTTATCAAGCAACAAGCAGGATATAGGTCTTCCTTTTTGGTGAGAAGATAGGAGAATTCAGTTTCTTCAGAAAAGTCTATCTCCTCCTGAAGGAGGAGGAGGATTCTGTCTATCTCTCTACCTCTACCTGTACCATCTCTACCTCTACCTCTATCTTCATCTTTACCTAACTGCTGTCATTCTCAAATCTGGATGGAAAAAAAGGAGCTGAGGGGACTGTTCTAACTATTCAAGATGTAGAATTTCACTTCTGTTTTTAACCCCAAGACTCAACTCTGCCTTCTGCTTTGCTGAGTGTTACTTCACTTATATCTGTAGCATTTCTAGTTCGGTATAATTAGAGGACCAGCCTCTGCTGTACCATCTGGGCAGGATGGAGAGTCATGTGGCTATCCAGAGCCGTGAAGAAGACCCTGGAGCCTAACAGTTCTACATGCTGACTTCAACCAACTGATATCTTTTGTTTTCAGCCCACCTTACCTTCTGTTTCTGAGGTAGCTGGTGCTTCCCATTGCCAAGACTTCTGAGGTCTTTGCAGGGAGAGTCAGCTCACACCTCACAGGTGTGACAGCCCCTCTTCAGGCTTATAGATTGCAGCTTTCTCAATTCTGCTAAGTCAGTTGCTGTACCTCTATTTCCTTTCCATCTTGAAAAAGGGGAATTGAAATGTCTCTGTGGAGCACCCTGCACAGTGGACAGCTCTGCTCTTTCTGTGCCCAGTTTGGGAGCAGGGATCTCAGTCAAGGTTCTCAAGCCAATGATGCCATGTCCATCTCCCACAGGCATCAATGTACTCAGGCTTCCACTGGAGCTCTGCCCATCCTAGGGCATTGCAGGGATTAGAGCTCAAGTCCCGTTGCTCAGAGATGCCCACTTGGTCCTTCTCCAGCCTTTGCTCAAGGCCCCCAAGGATCTTACCTGTCTCCTTTTGTTGGTCTCCACTTCTTGAACTAAATCTCAGTTGAGGTTTGCCATCCAGGTGTTTGGCATTAGCCTCTGAAAGATAGTAACTTAATAATAATAATAATAATAATATAATAGCTAATCAATAAGTAACATAATAACATCATACTTAACATAACCCCAT
Organism: Panthera leo; assembly: GCF_018350215.1. NCBI lineage: Eukaryota > Metazoa > Chordata > Mammalia > Carnivora > Felidae > Panthera > Panthera leo. Next base: position 36,287,936 of record NC_056682.1, read on the forward strand.
TGTGAGGCTCTGGAGTCAAGACTCAGAACAAGGTTAGCCAACTTCTTGGTCAGGGGCTGGAAAACATCCCAATCCTTTACAGTCTCCTACAGCATTGAGGATAAAAACAAAACAAAACAGTAACATCTCAGTATGTATTTAACCATACTATGCAGTTAGAAAACCTGGTTATATTTAACCATGAATTTTCCAACCTTATTTGTCCACTCAACACCTTTCCCCCTTAATGTTTATTAACATTAAGGCCTCTATCAGTTGGGGCCCTCAGAAGACAGCTGGCACACTCAAGTTGAGATAATTTAAAGAAGCTTAATTTTAGGGGTGCCTGGGTGGCTCAGTCAGTTAAGCATATGACTCTTGATTTCAGCTCAGGTCATGATCTCATGGTTCCTGAGATTGAGTCCAATATCAGGGTCTGTGTGCTGACAACACAGAGACTTCTTGGTATTCTCTCCTCTCTCTCTCCTCACTTTCTGCCCCTCCCCCCACTCATGCTCTCCCCCTCACTCTCTCTCACAATAAATAGGTAAGCATTTTTTTAAAAAGAAGCTTAATTTAGGAAAGGGCCAGGTACAAAAGTATGGGCAGGGTGTAATGGACAGTGTGTGAACTGGGGCCAGCAGCAGTGGAGCTGCTCCCATCCCATCCTGAAAGTCAAGGAAGGCACAGGGAGATCTGGCAGATCAAATTTGTCAGCTTTGTTGATATCTGTCCAGAGCTCCCCGCTCTGTAGCTCCACAAGTGCCTATGACTTAAATCTGCGGTGGTCTGGTGGGGTTGAGGACTAGCTGGTGCTGGGACTCTGCGGCCCTGACTGTTAGATTCTGGGCTTGGTCCTCACTGTGTCTGCCCCCTGACACTTGAAGGAGGTGAGGTGCTTTAACACTGCCATGGGGCCTCTGGTTCTCCAAGCACATTCTTAACAGTGTGTTCATGTTCTCTAGGGTGGAAGGAAGAATGAGAGCAGTGTGATGTCTGATGCCCACTCCCTGACAAGTAGGATCTTAGCACAGGGCTTGGCCTGAGCTGCAGTGTCCAAAAGCCTGGTGAGGGCACTGGAGTGGGAGTCACTGCTCTAGAAGCTCTGGCCTCTGGAACCACGGGTGATGCCTAGGAAGCAGCATCTTTACCAGCAAGCAAGTGGTCAACCTGGAGAGATGAGGCAGTGAGGGGCACTCTGGATATAAAGCAACAGGGCAGAAATCAGGACAGCTACACTGGAAGTGAGCAGGAGAAGGTGGAGCAGGAGCAGCTCTGTGGGTTGGAGGTCCTGGATGCAGTGGGCTTTGATGTGTTCTTTGACCAGCACATGGGCAGGAGAGGTGCTCAGGCTGCTGGGATGGAGGGTGCTGATGCTCATTTTTATGAGGTTTCCCACTTCCACAAGCAGGTCTCTGTTTCTCTCTCTTCTTACCTCTACCTTGTTCTCTCTGCCCTTCTCCTTTCTGTTCATTTCCCCTTTTCCTGCTCTGCTTCCCCATCTCTGCATCTGCCTTCTCCTGAATCTTGTACTCTCTCTTTTCTTCTGTGTTTTAGTGTCTTTTCCTTTTGGTGATACAATTTTTGTGTTAGGCTGTGCTATCTATATATTTTAAATCCCAGAGGTGTATCTGCTAATTGTATTTTTAGGGAAATAATTATGTAAGTTAAGATGATTAGATAATGAAAGTGTTCTCTGGGGCTGGCCTCTTTACAAAATGATGATGGGGTGGTGATGGGAATGGGGATCGTTTCTACTTAAACTAACACGATGGCACAGCTTTTACCAGAACACTTTAGAAACATCTGGGATATAATCAGATCCAGAGGGCTAGCTCTGAGAGCGGCATCCTGGGAACAAGAGTGGATATTTGTGGTCTCCCAGGAAGGCAATGATCAGGGAGCTCCATGATATGGCTTGGGGCTTACAACCCCATAAAATTCCTGGATCTGTATGAAGATTTTGAAGACACTTGGAGTTTCCGAAATGTGTATACTGTGCCTGTGTGTGCACACACACACACTCACCCACGTACGGGCAAGATTATGGCTTCCCTCAGGCAGAGGGTTTTGCAGATACTAAATTGCCAAAACACATCAACTCTGGAATTGCTTCATTGCACACTAATGGTGGCCGTAAGCTTCCTGCTCACTCACTCCTGACATATAAAAAATGTTCACAAGACACATGCTTCCTTCTCTGGGTCTGTCATGATCCAGCACTGGCTGCCTTGCAGGACCCTCCTGGCACTCCTGGGCCATCACAGGTGACTTCCCTCCCTTGCACCCAGCAACATGCCAACCTCTGAAGGCAGACAGAGATGGAATACATTTAGTCTAAGGCCAGTGGGTACTGGAAGAGGTGAGGGGGAGGGGGAGCCTAAGCCAGGAAGGGACAGAGGAAAAAGGTGTAGATAGTGCTGGGTATGTGGGAGAGTGGAAAAATGGGACAAGAAAGAAGTGGTTCCTGCTGGGGAATAGAGGGTCTGGAAGGAGTAATTGCAGAGAAGAATGGAAGGGCAAGGGAGACTAATTCTGAGGGCCTGCTATTTTGTAAAGGGAGAATTCAATGCTCAGGAGGTTAAATTACATGCCTGAGTTATATGGTCAGCTAGGGGGCAGGGATTCAAATTCAAAGCTCACAGTCCTCATACTGGCCCACCCTGCCCAGGGAACAGGATCACAATAGAGTGTAGAGTTAAATCAATCCCTACCATGACCTCAAGAAAGAAGATTCCATAAAGACCCTTCCAGCGAGAAGTATCCACTGAAATATGCACTGTCACTAGGAATTTGTGATCCACCCCAGGCTCTAACCACAAGAGAGGAAGAACATTCCTTTCCAGATTTAACTAGAAGTTCTCTCACTAACCCTTAAGCCCTTTTGCACCATCCACCTTCCCATAGCCATGCTCTGCTCCCCTTGTCCCGAAACCATCTCAGGCTTCAGGTCAGTGCCCTTCATCATTTCTCACAGGTAGCAAAGAAGTGAATGGTTTTACATCTGGTGCAGCAGGAGAGAAATATTGCCTAAAGACACAGTAGAGAGAGGGAAAGTGGCTCAGATAACAGATTCTCATTCTTCTGACTTATTTTGTTCCCCTGACTTGTTTTTAAACTGTTAAGTCACAAGTACGGAACAGCCCCAATCCAGGAGTGCTCCTGATTTCAGAATCTCCTCCCCAGAAGGAGATTTCCTCTAGTGAGGAAAACCAAGGAGCTGAATTCCTCTATCATGTCCTGCCCCTGGGTCCTGACAACTCACCCACCTTTTAACATTCCTGGTGGTCCCGGAGTCCCTTGCTACATTCACTGCAGGCTGGGTTGCTGGGTTCAATGGATAAAAATATTCAATGCTCCGCTGAATATGAATTTCAGATAAAAACCAAATAATGTTTAGTTTAAGTGTATCCCATACAATGTTTAGGAGCACTTACACTATGAAAGTGTTTGAAATGATTTTATTTGAAAGATCTGTAGCTGGGGATGCCATTAGCATGATTTCACTCAGTTGAGTCCAGTTAGATCAGAATTAGAAGTGAAGCACCCCACGCCCCAGGACAGGTTCTGTAACACCACACTATTTCCTTTAGGAGTTGCCTCTTCTACATACCTCCTTGGTGTAGACTGAAGTAATATGTCTGCAATATCCCATGCATGGAAACAAATGCACAGATGACTTTCTGGAGCCCTTTCCATAGACTTCTTTTTTTCTCAATATCAGTGAGTGTTTACTTTTCTGACTTGTAAAATAATACATGTTTGTTGTTAAAAATTGGAGATTATAAAAGACAAGAAATAACAAATGTTTGGTGACAATGTGAAGAAAAGGGAACCGTGGTGCACTGTTGGTGGGAATGTAAACTGGTGCAGCCACTCTAGAAAATAGCATGGAGGTTCCTTAACAAATTAAAAATAGAAATACTCTATAATCCAACAATTCCACCACTAGGTGTTTACCCAAAGAAAACAAAAACATTAATTCAAAAAGATATATAGACCCCATGTTTATTGCAGCATTATTTTAAATAACCAAGAAGTGGAAGCAACTTAAGTGTCCATCCACAGATGAATGGATAAAGAAGATATATATATATATATATACATATATATCTTCCATATATATATATATCTTCCATATATATATATATATCTTCCATATATATATATATATATATATATATATATATATATCTTCCATATATATAACGGACTATTACTTAGCCATAAAAAAGAATGAGATCTTGCCATTTGTGACAACATGGATGGACCAAGAAAGTATTATACTAAGTAAAATAAGTCAGACACAGAAAGACAAATACCATATAATTTCACTTATATATGAAATCTAAAAAATAAAACAAACAAACCAAATAAACTCTTAAATACAGAGAACAAACTGGTGGTTCCCAGAGGGGAGGTGGGTGGGGGGTGGGCAAAAAAGATAAGAGAGACTAAGAAGCACAAAATTCCAGTTATAAAATAAATAAATTATGGAGATGAAAAGTACAGTATAGGGAATACAGTCAATAATATTGTAATAAGGCTGTATGGTGACAGATGGTAACTATATTTATCATGGTGAGCACGCTGAGTAATGTATAGAATTATCAAATTACTATGCTGTACATCTGAAACTAATACAACAGTGTGCCAATTATATTTCAATAATAAAAATTTTAGAAATTGTAGATCAGTAAAAAGAAAAATAAACATTCACTCTAATTGCAGCATGTAGACTCTAGATTCATACTGCCTGAGTTCAAATCTCAGCTCTTACTAACTGTGTGGTTTTAGGCAATTTCCTTAAACAGTGCTTCAGTTTTTCAGTCAGTAAAATGAATGTAATAATAGTGACTTAAGTGAGGTTTTGAGGATTAATTATGTTTATATGTGGTCAGGTATCTTTAAAATCCCTGGTACATAGTTAGCTCTGTATAAGCACTTGACAAAGTAAAATAAAAAATTTTTGTCACCCGGAGATAAGTATTATTTGTGTCTTTTATGCTTTTGCATATGCATTCCATTATACAGCTTTATACCATAGGTTTCCATATTGTGTCAGATTGCATTTTCCGATGTCCAATTCTCCAGCCCGAGATGCTCTTCTATAATGTGGTCTGGAAACTTCTCCATCAAGAAGTGTAATGCATTCCTTTCTCCTTGAATCTGGGCTGCCTTTAGTTGTCTGGTCAATGAATGTGGTGAAAGTGGTATGCTGGTACTTCTAAGGCCGGGTGAGAGGAAACTATGGTTTTTGCTTTCTTTCCCTGGCACACTCATCCTTGGGTATTTCCTCTTGCAACTCACCCACATGCTGGGGAAGTCCAAGGCACATGGAGAGACCTTCTGTAGGTGCCCTAGCTGAGTGGCCTGCTGGCAGCCTCACCTGACAGTCATGTGGGTGGGTCAGCCTAACTGAGCCTTCAGTGACTGTGGCCCATCTACCTGTGGCAGCAGGCGCGACCCTGGAGCAAGAACCACACAACTGAGCCTAGTTAACCCACAAAGACCTGAGGGATAATCATCAATTACTCTGTTTTTATCAAATAATTCTTGTTGGGACCACTAAGTTAGGAGATGGTTTGTTATGCAGTGATAGAGAACTGGAAATATATTGAAGGAAAATAATCAAGATCCTTAACTTTAAATATGGACCAAAGGGTCTTCTGTCCACAGTTTCACAATTACTTTCAAGGAAAAGGATACTTTCAAACAAGCTGCTCTATCCATTATATTTGGACAAGTTGATGAGGAGCCAAGCTTGAGCCCTAAGTCAAGCTTGACGGCAACTTAGGGATCAACCATAGTTCATTTGTCCACCTGTTTGTTTGATAGGTGAGAATCAAGGAGGTAATGTGACTTGCCCAAGGCCACCTGGGTGCTACACAACAGAACTTGGGCTGGATCCCAGCTCTCCTGACTCCTACCTTTAGCATTTTTTTATTGCATCTTGCTACTTGTTTATAATGATGTTTAGAGGTGGGGTAGAATTGGGAGTTTCCAAAAGCCTGACGAGAATTATGAAAGGGGCTGGGGTCCCGAAGCCATTCAGGCTCCTTCACAGCTATATCCAGCTCCATGCTTCTGGGAAGAACATAGTTTCTTTAAAAAGTGCCTTCATGCTCCGTCTATTGAGGAACATGCCAACTATGGTGTCAAGGTCAAGTCTGTGGAGAAAGGGCTTCAGTCGGGTGGTGGTTGTGCTGACAGTCAGGAGGAGTGACAAGCCTCAGGACACCCTGTCATCCCAGGATCAAGAGGGCCTGGCAAGGGTAAGGCCTGTTGTGAGTATGGCTGCTGGCCTCAGCTGTATCAGTGGGATGGCTGCCCTTGGGGTCTGCTGCTCACCATCATTCCAGATGAGTGCTTAGCTGATGTAGGAGGCAGTTGTCATCATTCCAGGATGAAGGAATCACAGAGAAGTGTTCAATGAAGGGAGAATGTCAAACTGCTTGTGATAGGCTGGACTGTGTTTCCCACAATTTGTTTGCTGAAGTCCTACTCCCCAAGGCCTCAGAATGTGGCCTTATTTGGAAATAGGGTCTTGCTGATGTAGCTAGTTAAGATGAGGCCACAATGGAGTGGGGTGGGCCTCTAATTCAATATGATTGGTATTTTTATAAAAGGGGGAACTTTGGATGCAGATACACACATAGGGGAAAGCTATGTGAAGATGAAAGTGGAGGTTGGGGTGATGCCTCTATAAGGTGATGAACACTGAAGATGGCTAGCACATCACCAGAAGCTGGGGGAGAGGCATGGAGCAGATTTTCCCTCGCAGCCCTCAGGAGGAACCAACCTTGCCCACACCTTGATCTCAGACTTGTAGCTTCCATGACTGTGAAACAAGAACTTGCTGTTGTTTAAGCCACCTGGTTCATGCTACTTTGATATGGAGGCCTTGGGAAACTGATACAATGTTTTGTACATCAATACATAGAATTTTGAGATGGAAAAATAAGATGAAAGGGGCTGGAGAGTAATTGGTTAGAAGGAAATGTGGGTAGGGGTGACCTTGGCTTATGGTAAACTTCAGTGGGAGAATCACAAGGCAAGCCCGTGGGATTCTGGAACAAAGTCATGCCATCTGCAGTGGAGAATTATGCACCCTTTGAGAAATAGCTCTTGGCATGTTACTGGATCCTGGTAGAGACAGAGCACTTAGCCATAATCATCAAGTGACAATGCATCTGGAACTGCCTATTATGAGTTGGGTTCTGTCAGACCTGCCAAATTATAAAGTCAGACAGGTCCGGCAGGCACCCATTGTGGTGTGGAAATAGTACATCTGGGGTTGAGTCTGGGCAGCACCAGAGGGCATGAGTAATCTGCAAGAATATGTAGCTTCCCTGTCACCCACCACAGTTGGACCAAGGCCCTTCTCTGATTTGTGCCTATGGCCATATAGGAAAATCCCATATGTCCAGCTAGAAAAGAAGGAAAACATCTGACCTTGGATTACAAATTGATTAGCTCAGTACATAGGTGCGAATCAAAAGTGATGAGCAGCTGCATTTCCCCCACACTTAGGGGTGTCCCTAACAGGCTGTAGAGAGAGAAAATGTTCCCAATGGGTAGAGCAATAAGTTATATACCTGATCATTTTCTTTGTAGGGAGGGAAACGTGGCCCAAGGTGAGTGGCAAATGACCTAGTCTAGGGTCAGGAAGCAAAAGGAATAGAGGATCATAGGCAACGAGATGAGAGGTGGAGGCATATGTGGTAGACATGTGGGAGTGGGCAGAGTGTGAAGATTATTTTGTTAAATTTTATTAAAAATACTTCTTAGGGGCGCTTGGGTGGCTCAGTTGGCTAAGCGTCTGACTTCAGCTCAGGTCATGATCTCACAGTTCATGAGTTCCAGCCCCATGTCGGGCCACCCTGCGTCAGACTACTCCATGCTGGGGTCTGTGCTGACAGCTCAGAGCCTGGAGCCTGCTTCAGATTCTCTGTCTCCCTCTCTATGTCCCTCCCCAACTCGTGCTCTGTCTCTCTCTCTCAAAAATAAATAAACATTAAAAAAAATTAAAACATCATAGATGACCTAAATATGTTAGAAATAATACATTTAATTTTTTTTAGTGTTTATTTAATTTTGAGAGAGAGACAAAAATCAGAGCATGAGTGGGGGAGGGGCAGAGACAGAGGGAAACACGGAATCCAAATCAGGCTCCAGGCTCTGAGCTGTCAGCACAGAGCCCGATGTGGGGCTTGAATCCACAGACCACAGATCATGACCTGAGCTGAAGGTGGACACTTAACTGAGCCACCTAGGTGCCTTGAGCATGAAGATTATTGTATTGCCTTCACTAGTAAGTGTATTTGTATTAACCTTCACCAGTAAATATCCACCATCAACTGGACAACAAAGTAGACCAAATGACTTGTTCTGTTGACATTAACCAACCTTCATCATTAGCCACCCCAGATGGGCATAACAGGCTCATGAGTGGAATCGCCACAGTGTCAGAAAGGAAGAATGTTTGGCCTTGACAGCATGGACTTCCACTTACCAAGGCTCATCTAGTTACTGCTACTTCTCAATATTCAAATTGTTATCAACAGAAACCAATTCACCTAGGCACTATTCCTCAAGAAAACCAATTGGCCGCTTAGTGGAAAGTTAACTGCATTGACCCCCTTCCATCCTGAAGGGGTCATTTGTTCCTTCTCACAAGGTTATATACCTCTGCTGGGAATGGGTTTGCCTTTCCTGCCTACAATAAGCCCAGCCTACATTACTATCTAGACACTTATAGGATTCCTGAACCCTAGGTACAGAATCCTACACAGTGCAGCATCCAATCAGAGGATCTGCTTCACATTGAAGAAAGTGTTAGAGTGGGACCATGATTAGGGGATATAATGCTTTTATCACATAGTGTGTCACTGAGAGACAGTCATTCTCATGCAATGATGGCACAACCTTCTATGGGCACAATGGAAGCACTAGCTTAGAGGGAACATTCAGAAGGGATTGGGCCATCATTCAGGATGCAGTATTTACTAAATCAGTGACCCTTATATATATATATGTGTATATATATATATATATATATATATATATATAGTGCTCTGCCTGTCTCCAATAAGAAGGGCAGCCCCATTTACCATCATGACCCAAGGGGAATTGTTATATGCCCTGTCCCTGTGACTTTGTGTTCTGCAGAGTTGGAGGTTCTAATTGCTGAGGGGTGTATACTTGTCAGGGGTCACAGCAAGTGCACCATTGAACTATAAGTTGTAGGATGCTGTCAAAGCACTTTGGACTCACTGTGTTCAGAGACAATGAGCAAGGAGATGAACCATTATACTTATAGGGGCAAATGACCTTGAGCATCAGTAAGATACAGATCTGTTTTTACACAATTGTGGCAGGCAAGAATCCAGGTGTTATGGACTAAATGAGTTCCTTCAAAGTTTGTATTTTGAAGCCATAACCTCCAGTGTAACTGTATTTAGAGATGAGTCCTTTAAAAAAGGTTAAAAGATGGCATAAGAATGGGGCCTGATCCTATAGGATTTATCCATATAAGAAAAGACATCAGAGAGCTCTCTCTCTCTCTCTCTCTCTCTTTGTGCATATGCACTGAGAAAAGGCAATGTGAACACACAACGAGAAGGTGGTCATCTACAACTTGAAGGCAGAGCTCCCATCAAACATCAACCCTGTTGGTATCTTGATCTTGGACTCACAGTTTACAGGACTGTGAGAAAATAAATGTATGTTGTTAGCCAGTCTGGCATTTTGTTAGAGCACCCTGAGCAGACTAACACATCAGGTGATCTACCTGGGTCTCTCCTGGTGCTCCATTTCCTTGTTCTAAGTATGAATGAGCATATGCAATCACCCTACCCTGAGATGAGTGATTATCATGGGTTCATAATCCTCAGGAATGAAGGTTTGGGTTACACCACAAGGGAAGCCACCAAGACATGCCAAAGTCTTGTTGAGGCATAGCTGAGGTTGAGAAAAATTGAAAAGGGATAGCAGAGAAGAAATTAGTTGTGGTCCCATGGCCAATTGCAAAGATAGGGGAAATAGTTCATCCCACTGACCTCCCTCCTCTGATTCCCCCTCAGGAAGAAAGGTCTGCTGGAACCATGTAATAGCTGCTGGCCAAATCAGTATGAGGTAGATTTGCTTGGTGCAAGAGGTAGACTGTAGTGGCCATAAGAATGCACCTTCTGGATTTCCAATGACAGGAAGGACAGATGACCAAGGGTAGCAGTTGCTGCACTATAAAATCCATTATCACATTTGTACTGAGGCCCCACTTCCCATGGGCTGCTCCCAGCCAATGAATGAATGTGGCAGGTAGGTCCATTCTTGGATGACACGGAACTGTCTAATTACTGCCATTGACTTGAGGACTTATGAACTTTCCTTAGACTGTATCATCCTTGGGATGCTTCTGCCTATTCCTCTGGCCTTCCTTTGGGTTAAACTTGCATCACTATCTGACTTTTCTTCCAGCTTTACCTGAGTCCCCTCCCATTTTCTTTTATAGATATTTGCTCTAAAAAAAACTCTTGCAAGTTTAATCTTGTCTTGGCACCTTCTTCCCAGAAGATCCAGAATAACATAGTTCATTTAACCCTTGTTCATACCTCAGTAAATAGACATTTTATTAAACAACTCTTCAAACATCCCAGCTGAGGATGACATCTGTTTTCTGCTAGGAACTTGGTTGATATAGATTGCTATAGACCATAAATACTGTAGCATTTTGGAGAAGAGAAAGCAGTGTTAGATGATGTGAGAAGAAGCATCAAAGAAGAAATAAGTTCTAAAAGACAGAACTGGGGTTAGAGATCAGCATTTCAGATAGGGGTGTGAGAGTGTGAGTGTGCATGTGTGTGTGTGCATGTGCACGTCTATAGCATAAGCGAAGGTATTGGGGCAGAAAAAAGCACCTATGACAGGATCTATTCTAGAGTCCAAATTTGTTTTCCAAGGAGTGCCAACTGTCTTATGAGAGGAAATACATCAGAATACTCATTTCTCCACTTTCATTATTTGGGATCCCTGTGGAAGCTTCACCTTTTCCCTATCCATCACCTCACTGTATGTGTCTTTCTATGTGCATCTTGTTCAATAAGAGCAGAGGCAGTGGCCAAGGCCAGATGGGAATCCAAGAAAAGCACATGAAAAGTGGGGAAAGGAAGACAGGAAGAATGAGTGCCTTGAAGTTCTGGGGTCAAGGGCTCAGGGTATTGGGGCTGAACTGGGACTGGGTAGCCCCACTTTTTAGAAGCCATAGAGCCCAGTAGTTTCCTTCAGAATTCAGAGGGTGAAGAAAAGTGGGTTTGACCAGAGGCGTAGGAAACAGAATTGTCAGAGAGCCAGGGAAAACACAGATCTTCATACAGAACCTTCTTTAATTTAGATATCTTTAATTCAGATTTTCTTACTAAGGTGGGGAAAACTGTATTCTGTTTATTCATTCATTCATTCAACACACACTTACAGAGTAGCTACCATGTGCCAGGAACTGTTCCAGGCACTGGGGATATACTATTAAACAAGACAGATGAAAGATACCTCTCCTGATGTAGCTTGCATCCTAGTTGGGGGGAGGCAGACAATAAATAAGTAAAACAGTAAAGTAAATAGCACGTCAGGGGGTGGTAAGTACTATGGAGGAAAGCATATCAGAAAGAAGAATAGATGGTGCATGGGTTTGGTTGGCAGCCAGGGAAGGCCTTGCAGACAAGGCAACATAGAACAGAGATTTAAAGGAGGGGAAGCAGCAAGCCCCATGGGTTCCTTGAGGAGTGGTTCATGCAGTGCAAATAGCAAGTGTGAAGGCTTGAAAGCAGGACTTGGTGCTCTCATTAACATCTATCTACTTAGCATCTCCATAGTTGTCTACTTGCACACAGGTAGGCTGTCATTTGCAGTCTTCAAATGCTAGTGGTTTGAATTTCCAGACTGCATTCCTGTTATCCAGCTGTAGCATCTAAGAGGCACCAGTGGTATGACAAAAGTTATTTCTCATTATAGTGATCAAGCTTGAAGTCCATTATCTTGTGATCTCCATCATGTTCAGAAGCAGATAAGGCTCCTGAAGTGTGACTCCTCTGATGCCCTCTCTCTTGATTCAGAGACTCTGAATACTAAAAGACAAGTAGTACCCTGGCATTTGAAATTAAAAAAAAAATTGAGTCCTGGTTAACTTACAGGTGGCATGGCCCTGAATAGTTAACTTATCCTCCTGAGTCTATGTTTCTTTATCCATAGGTGGTCATAATGGCAACACCTACCACACGGGTCAAGGAGGAAATCAAACACAACTGTGCAATTTAGGGTATTTGGGAACAGTTAGCTTATATATAGCACAAACACAACAACTGAACCATTACTCTATTTCTTAGTATTTTAGTTATTATTACTTTCCTAATGTTTATTTTTGGGAGACAGAGAGACAGAGAGAGAGAGAGAGTGAGCCCGGGAGGGGCAGAGACAGAGGTAGACACAGAATCTGAAGCAGGCCCCAGGTTCTGAGCTGTCAGCACAGAGCCTGATGTGGGGCTCGAACTCATGAACTTGTAACATGACCTAAGACAAAGTTGGATGCTTAACCGACTGAGCCACCCAGGTGTCCCTATTTTAGTTATTATTCATGCATAACAAACTGTGTCAAAAAATATGGCTTAAGACAACATTTATTTGCTCACAGTTCTGAAATGTGAGCTGGACTTAGCTGGATGGTTCTTCTTTTTGTGGTTGCATTCATCCACTGCTTGACGGGAGCTGGATCTCCCAACATGGACTCACTCACATGCCTGGCCTCATTCACACATCCTCAGCTAGAGCTTTCAGGTACATGTCTGGATCTCCTCATAGTTTCCCTCCTCTTAGCAGGATAAGCAATTTTTCTTTTACGTGGTAATAGTCACTTTTCAAAGGTATGAGCGCTACAGCTGTTAAGCCTTTGGAGGCCTGGGCTGAGAAGTCACATGATATCACTTTAGTCCCATTTGATTGGACAAAGCAAGTCACAAGTCCAGCTGAGATTCAAAGGGTGGAGAAATAGGTTTCACTTTGTAATGAAAGGAGCTGCATAGTCACATTACAAAGGTGTGCAACATAGATGGAAGAAATGGGCCTTCTTTAGAAATAAGATACTACAGTCTATTTGTGGCCTCAGCAAATCACTCCCTGTCATGTGCAAAATACACTTACCCTTCCCAAGACCCCCAAAAGTTTGTCTCATTATGGCATCAAGCTTGAAGTCCATTGTCTCATGGGCTGTATCAGGTTATTATCTAGATAAGACCTCTCAAGTATGGCAACTTCAGGTGCAACTTCACTTGACAAGCAACCTTGAACTTAGAAGACGAGTATTCTGCCCCCACACCCTTAAAACACAATAGTAAGAAAGGAGCTGGATAGACGTTATAGACACCTTTATTTAAAATGGAGATGATGGGAACGGATAAAAAAATTGTGGTTTATATACACAATGGAGTACTACGTGGCAATGAGAAAGAATGAAATATGGCCCTTTGTAGCAACATGGATGGAACTGGAGAGTGTTATGCTAAGTGAAATAAGCCATACAGAGAAAGACAGATACCATATGGTTTCACTCTTATGTGGATCCTGAGAAACTTAACAGAAACCCATGGGGGAGGGGAAGGAAAAAAAAAGATGTTAGAGTGGAAGAGAGCCAAAGCATAAGAGACTGTTAAAAACTGAGAACAAACTGAGGGTTGATGGGGGGGTGGGAGGGAGGGGAGGGTGGGTGAAGGGTATTGAGGAGGGCACATTTTGGGATGAGCACTGGGTGTTGTATGGAAACCAATTTGACAATAAACTTCATATATTGAAAAAAAATAAAATGGAGATGATGGGAATCAGGGATGCCTGGGTGGCTCAGTCGGTTAAGCATCTGACTCTTGATTTCGACTCAGGTCATGATCTCATGGTTTGAGGATGGAGGGAAGCCCTGCATCGGACTGTGCACTGACAGTGTAGAGCCTACTTGGGATTCTCTTTCTTCTTCTCTCTCTGTCTCTCCCCTGTTCTTGTGCTCTCTCTCTCACTCTCTCTCTCTCTCTCTCAAAATGAATAGACTTAAAAAAAATAAAAATAAATAGAATGGAGACAATGGGAACCACAAAGCAGTCACTGCCAAGAGTTGTGAAGTCTAGCTGGTCACATGCTGGCTTCTCTATATGGGTCAGAGAATGTCCCTTGATTAGTGGCTCCCTGAGAGGGCTACCTAGTCGCTTTTTCTCTGTAACTTTTAGATCTTCCCAGGGAGCTTTTGGCTCCGCTCTGTGGCATGTTTTCTCTTTCCCATAGGAAAGTATCCATACCTATAGCTAAGTACCTTGCTCAGCCTGATTCCTGCTTGTAGAAAGTGGAGGTCCAAAGGTCTCTTTTTATTTTGAATTGTCTCTTTCACTTTTAGTGCAATCTTATAGTGCTTTCACTGACAAAGCTCCTGAAAAATTTTTAGGGTTTTCTATGAATCTTATTGGGATTCATCCCATAACCCAAAAACTTAATCCACAATTCTTTTTGAGACAGACCTCCAACTGCAGGGGGACAGTGCCCTCAAGATTCTCAGACTCCCTTTTCATCTGGCTAAGAGGGTCTCCCAGGCATTGTCTTTCAGAGGTCTTACAAACATATCTTTGATCTTTATGATGAGGTTATTTCCTCCTTGAGAATCGTTGTTTGGCTGGATATACAAGGGATGAAAATGGTTTAATTTGTTCTAAACCAGAAATTTCTATTTCTCTACATTTCTTCAGAAATATGCTTGAATATGGAATGGTATCTTCTTTAGCTTATTCCTCTTTGACAGGATCTTATCACACAGAACAGAAATATCCAACTGAAGCTATCTACATTATGTCTAGAAATGTCCTCTAGATTCATAGGTTCATTAAACACTTTATATCTTTTGAGTTACAACACACAACATTTCTGCCAATGATTCTGTGACTGCATAATATGGGCTGTCCTTTCTCTAGCTTCTAGTGACAGTCTCCTCACTACCTTTCTAGCACACACTGGAAGATGGCCCACCATTTCTCCAGTCTTTACTAATAACCTACTCACTGCATTCCCATCTCCTGTCTGCTGTCTTGTCCTTAAGCCAACACATGTTTTAAATTTTTTGTTGTAGCAGCACCCCTGTTCTAGATATGAATGGCTTTACCAGTTTTTTAATGCTGGCAACAAATCAGTCCACACTTTTGCAGTTTCAAACAAGAGCCATTTATTTGTTCACTCTTCTGTAGTTCAGTAATTTGGACAGGCTTAGCTTGGATGGCTTATCTCTGTCCAACATGATGTTGGCTAGGTTCAGTCATATGCTTGCACTCAGCCATCAGCTCATCTGGGGGCTGGCTGATGGAGATGGCCTCATGCATATCTTCCAGTTGGCTGGGGCTGTCAACTGAGGTGCCTCCACTCTTTTCTGTGTGTTCTCTCCAGCAGAAAGCTCAATCTTTCTACATGCTAGTGGCAGACTTCCAAGAGGGCAAGCCTCAGGGTGCAAGCATCACATTTGCTGATGTCCCATTGGCCAAGGAAAGTCACATGGCCAAGCTTAAAGTCAATGTGAAAGTGAATTAAGCAAGGGAACAGATTCTGGGAGTCATGATCCATGGAGGGGCCATTAATGTAACAATGCATCACATGTGCTCTCATTGATCTGTTTTTGCTGACTTACAGATTTGATTTGTGGTAGAGAATTCTAACACTTACCCATATCTTGATCTTGTCCTCTTCTTTTCCAAGCACATAGGAGAATTCCAATTACTCTCTTGTCCCTCCTTGCAATGGGATTATGAGACCAGTGGGCCATGTGGGTTGCGGGTGTGCAGCTTATATGTTATTTCCAGGTAGGGAATTTAATTGTCGGTGTGAGCATCTCCGGTCTCTTCATTTCTCCCACACTGTGTGAACCCTAAAGTCCCTGTCAAGAGCATGGTAGTCTCTGTTGGCCTGGGTGGGTGTGCAACTGAGAAATGGCCACGTGAAGCAGAGTTCCCGCCCTTGCTCCAGGCTTTATATTCTTGCAAAGAGTTAGCAATTAACCTTTACTGCTTTAGACCATTGGCATTTGGGGTGTGTTGGTTACCTAGCCTATCCCAGTGGATACAGAAACCTCAGTCCTGCTTAGCTTATGGTCAACTCTAGCTCCCTCCCTAGGTATTTTTTGTTGTGACTTAAGCAGCAAAAAAGGGAGGCTATAGATAACTAATGAGTGTTCAATGTAGAAGATGGGGGAAATGGGGCAGTTAAAAATGCACTGGGCCAGTGAGGATCCTTGTTTATTTACCAAGCATTTATGAAGGGCCTCCTGTATGCTTGGGCTGTGTGCACTGCCTAGGGACTGCAAAAATGAATAAGACACATGCCCTGAAGGAGGACACAAGCTACCAGGGGAGGGTGACCCAGAAACAGTGAATCATACTTGAGAGCCATGAGTGCCACCGAGTGGTGGGACTGATTTTCTATTTTCTTCTGTAATTGGCTAATTGTCCCTGCAGGC
This sequence comes from Panthera leo, assembly GCF_018350215.1. Taxonomy (NCBI): domain Eukaryota; kingdom Metazoa; phylum Chordata; class Mammalia; order Carnivora; family Felidae; genus Panthera; species Panthera leo. The sequence goes on from NC_056682.1 coordinate 36,304,437, forward strand.
AGTTTCCATAGTGAAATTCCAGTCGTGGTGTCTGGGTGGCAGCCTCACTGGAGTATGTGGCCAGCCTCCCAAGGTGACATCTTTGAAGGCCAGCACTCATCTGGATTCATAATGTCTGTGATTTGTGTAAAAGTCAGTCTCATTATTTTATAATCACATATCAGATTCAATCCTTGCAAATGACAAATATGGGGACAAAACAAAGCTCTTCTGAGGACCGCAGTTTGCAGTTTTGAAGCAGGAACTGTGGCTGAAATGGGAAAGTGCTTTTGAACATTCGGCGCCAGCTCAGAGAGGAGGACCTGAGGAGGCTGGACAGCATTCAAGACAAAGCTTTGAGACTCTGACATTGGAAAGCTGCAGTACAGTAAGGGATTAATCCATGAAATATTAACTTCTAACTAGTGTTGGTTCATGCATTTTAAAGGCATATCTGCCTTGCAAAGTCTGGGATCCAGCAGGCTGAGCTGTAGAACTGTGGGCATTTCCTGAGGTCAGACTCCATGGGGATGCTGCCAACGCAATGAGGGACTTAGGCAAAGAGTGTAAGTCAGGTGTGGGCTGTGGGTGGGGCAGAGCTCAGCTCCAGTGGGTATGAATTTTACTTTTCATACAACATGAGAAATAAGGGGAGCTTTCCTTCCCCTAACTCTAATTTCATTTATTCTGAGCCCACATCCTGTTAGGCCAATGGAAAATTCAATCTTAGCTGTAACTGGGGCTCCTTCCCCCCCGACTCTCTGTTCTCCTTGAGTTAGAAGAGTCATGGAATCTTAACAAGTACAGAATACTTGCTGGACATGCCCTGGTATTTATGTGAACATGTCTGGTTTATACACCCACACAGTCCCTTGAGGCTTAGCTGTCCCTGTGCCAGCCAGGATGACTGGGCACCCTGTTTGTAGGGTCTCATCACCTAGACATGCCCGCAGAGACAATGCCCTCTGAGGTCCTGACATCTCCAGGGCATGTGAAAGAGTAAGAAATGGATCCTTGGTACTCTCAGAATCTATAAATCTCTGTCCTCTCCTAGTCCTGTAAATCTTCTGAGCCCTCTCCAAGGCCTGCCTTTGTCCACCACCCCTTCTCCACCCCCGCAGTCTCTCTGCTGTCCCTGTCCCAACACCTTCTCTTTTATTGATAGAGATATCTCTTTTTTTCCGGTCCAGAGCCTAGGTCCATGTGGGGATACACTATGACAGTGTTGGGTTAGAATCCCTAATCAACAATATCAGTGTCCATAAGAGGGGACACAACATTTGGCCTTTTTTCTTGGGGAAAGAAGATCTCAGGGTAGTTGCTAAGATAATCTGGACTCCACTTTTCAGCTACCCAGTAAAAGCTAGCCAGAAGTGGGATCTGCTCCACTGGAATCCAGATTCTAGGCACTGAGTTAGCATATACACCTGCGTCCTCTTCCTCTTCCAGAGAAACTCTGTATTCCCATTTGATAGAGGTTTGCAAATGGTTGTGTTTTAGGGGAAGCTTTGTAATTACCTGCCTCATTCAATGTTTTATTTATGTTATTTCCTTCCTTTATCCCTCCCTCCCTCCCTTCGTTCCATCCTTTCAATTTATTTCAGAGAGATAAAACCCAAGCTTCCTTATGCCAACCTCAGAACTGGTTTCCAATCACGTGGGTGGCCAGGATGAAGCAGGAAGAGGACTCTCTGGCTCTAAGATCACAGAGATGGAAGGTCAAAAACACTCATGCTAGGGCAGATCTAAAAATAAAGAAAATGGGGACTCTTCTGAAGCCTTAGAAATTTCAGAGACCAGTAAGTGAGGAGCATCTGAAAGGTAGGACTCTATCTGGGGTCTGGTGGGTCTGGTGAACTCTGGGTCTTTCTGCTTTTGTTACTCTTACATTCATAGCAGTGCCATGAAATCATAATCGGTTCAGATAGGTTTCGTCCAACTTAACCTCATATGCTGGAGTTAGCTGGTTACACTGGGAAGCTGTCAAAGAGTTATAGGATTGTTCATAATTCTAATGCTTTTGATTAAGTGCAGAGGCAGACACTTCATGAGCTTCTCCATCGGAGAAAGAAGCAGACATATGGTTTTAGTACTAGAATGCCCTGTGGCTTCCTGCTTCTTTGTCCACGCCTTACATTTTTCCTTCTTGAATGACTTTGACTTCTCTGGATGCTCTGATGCAAAAGGTCAGAGGGTGTGTGGCCGCCCTTATGTTTGCAGTAATCAATGCATTTCATTACCTGTCACATAGTAGGTACTAAGTAAATGTTTGAGGCTGTGGGAATATAACTTCTACCACAAAGTAGAAAGTTTCTTGCTCACTTTATCATTCCCACTTGTCCTTGGAGCTCTAGACACAAAAATGGAGATTGGCCAAATAACTCCCCAAATAGAAACAAACAAAAAAAACACCCCAGTATTTTAAAAAGTAAGTGATAAACCTTGCCAATCTAAAGGATTGCTGTCTCTTTTCAGATTGTCTGACAGTCATCCTTGATTACTCCTCTCTTCTCTCCTGTCTCCTCTCCAAGAAGGGTGATGTAGACTCAGTAAAATAGTGAATGGTAATGGTGGGGTCTGAGCAGACCCACAACTTTGATTTGAGCATTTCTTTCTGGTTAAAATCTCGTCTTTAGCTGCTTGTGTTCCTTTGTTCTTCTGGATTGCTGTTCTGATGCCACATTAATGCAGATGTCTGATCATGACAACTCTCCCAAGCTCACATCTTGGGAGTTCAGCCTCTCAGGAAACTAGGTTCTCCCTGTGGGCAGCTTCAGCAGGAGAAGTTATGGAAGAAGCAGGTTGAAACTCTTGACTTAGAGAAGGTGATTAATTATGAATCTCATCCAACTGCTCTATCCCTGCCTCTCGCTGTCACCAATAATTAAGAGCTGACAATACAGCTGTTTTCAATGAGAATTTTCACCTGGGAAATTCAAAGTTCTTTAGAAACATCATTTGAAGATCCATCTTAACACCCTGGTACCCAAGTATAATAACCCACTGGATACTTGAATGTAAAATCACTTGAAAAAGTATTAGAAAGAAACAGTGTGTTACAGGGGAAAGAGCATAGGGTCTGGAGGCAGAAGAGGTCTAATTTTGAGTTCTGGTTCTCTGAAATATTACTTGTATCATGTGGAGTTTAAGTCACTTAAACTCTTGGATTATTCATTTCCTCAGCTGTAAAAATGGAGATAATAAAATACCCAGTATTTAGTGGATACCGACCATTAATTATCTGTAAAATGCAGATAATTAATAGCTACATCTTAGCGAACCCCTTGCCCAGCCGTGACATGTTACATTTTATTATCTGCATCTCACTTTAATCTACAAAAGATTTGAACAAAATCTCTCTGAAACACACACACACACACACACACACACACACACACAGCTCAAGAGAATACTCTATAGAGGTCAGGGTAAAAGAAAGAGAATAATGGAGGCAGGGTAAGCCTGGTGCTCAGAGATGTGTACCTGGCATATGTGTGGAAGCATGGGTTGTTCTGTGTCTTATCCCTGGAACCCCTCTGCCAGTGCGCACCAGGCTGCCCTGGCTTATCTTGCTCCCCTCAGTCAGCCATCTTACAAATAGAAATGCAGAGGGGCACCTGGGTGGCTCAGTTGGTTAAGTGTCCGATTTCAGCTCAGATCATGTTCTAGCAGTTTGTGAATTTGAGCCCCACGTCGGGTTCTATGCTGACAGCTCAGAGCCTGGAACGTACTTCAGATTCTGTGTCTCCCTCTCTGACCCTCCCGTGCTTGCACTCTGTCTCTGTCTCTCTCTCTCAAGAATAAATATTAAAAAAAGAAATGCAGAAACTGTCAATGCCTACATCAGTGTTGGCATTACAGCACAAATCTTTGAAATATATAACTGAGAGAAAATAGTTGTTCAGGATCAAAAGTTGAAGTCCTGAAGGACATTGGGCAGAACTTATGGAAAGAAAGAATGGGCAGTCCCACTGTCCAATCCCATAAGACATAACTTCCACAGGCTGAGAAACTGGAGCAGCATGAAGGTGAGGCTCTGTGAGCATTCCAGGAGAAGCATTGGCTGCAGTGAAGCCATGAGGAGTGCTGAGTGATGGAGAGAACACGGCAGGAGTGATGGGGCATCAGGAGATTTCACCAGTGTAATTGGTGACCTGGGCCAGGTACAGCCCTGACACAACATGGATTGGATGTTTGTGTTTCCTGCAAATTCATATGTTGAAGCCCTAATCCTTAGTGTGAGGGTTTTTGGAGGAGGGGCCTTTGGGAGTAGGTTTAGATGAGGTTGTGAAGGTGGAGTCCCCCACAATGGGATTCGTGTCTTCACAAGAGATAGAGACCAAAGTTCTCTATTTGCATGCTTGCATAAAGAAGAGGTCATGTGAGGATACAGTAAAATGGTGGCTGTCTGCAAGCCAGGAAGAGGGCCCTTGCCAAGAACCACATCTACCTTGGTCTTGGACTTGTAGCCTCGAGGACTGTGGAAAGTTAATGCCTGTTGTTTAAGCCACTTGGTCTATGAGATTTCATTATAGCAGCCTGAGCTGGCACAGACAATGCCTCCGGCACCCAGAAGGCAGAGGCCACCCCAGTAGGAAAAGGCATAGAAGGGAGAAAAACCCAATGGGCTTGGAAACCTTGAACTGCCTTATTTGTATCCTTGTTTTTGTGGCCTGAGAAAGCAATCCCTCCTTTTGTGAGGTGTTTCCATCTAGTCTCTGATTTCCATGTGTGCTAGGATTAGCCAGTGTACCTGTTGTCTGATCCACCATCCCTCTTTGTGTTCACTGGCCTCCATCAACTACATTTGAGAATGGAGGATTGGAACATTTGAGGCCCTCTTCTCCAACATTCTGGGACTGCAAGGAGCACAGGGGACTGTCCCAGGCCCTTTCTTCTGAGGTGCTACATGGGCAGGCTGGCGTAAGAGGTAGGGGACCCTACAGGGAAAGCTCCTCTGAGGCTACACCCAAGTCTCTGCTTCTTTTGGATCCACAATCCTACTGGCTTAGGGACAGAGAAGGGGCTGCAGGACTCTGAGTCTGGACAGCCACCAGTTTGCATTCTTTGTTCCTCTCTGCTTCTTGCCATACATTCCCATCCTCTGGGCTGTGGAAGTATTGGCTTGACAGAAAAAGGTAGTGTGGCACTTTATCAGTTACTTTCAAATTTATTATTTATAGCATAAACTTTAGCCATGATTCCTTTAGGGCTGTGGCATTTCATACTGCCATGTCAGGATTTTGAGATTTAAAAGTGCATCCTCTCATTTGCTTTCTCTGCTGTGGGTCTCAGTTGCTGATTCTGAAGCTTGTAAGCTGAGCCTTAACACTTTTTGTTTCTTTTTGTTTTCTTGCTATAACAATGCTTTCCAAAGGTAGCAAATAGATGTTCCAGTATGTTTTGACTGGTGAATCACAAAAAGCATCCAAAGTAGCATTTGGCCACAGATGCATAGCCTATATTCTCAATGATTCTAGAGATTAGACGTAAAGTCAGGGTTCTGTCTTCTTGTGGTCAGTATGGAGAGGAAAATAATTTCAGGATTAATACTGTTTGAAGGCTTTTGGAAAATTGCTTAGGAGCAACATGACTTTTTCTGATTTGAGATGCATAAAAATCCTACCAGAGATCTCCACAGAAATATACAATGATAAGTTGATAGCATTTAGGAAATTGTAATAATGAGGAAAGCATCAAATTTATACAGACACTGCGTATGGCATCTTCCCAGTGTGCCAATGACATCATGAAGTGTAAACCACCAAAATAATGAGATAATTACTCAAAGATTTGACTTTGATGCCCTTGGTTGACCCATGAGTGAATTTAAGAATTCCTAGAGCACTTTTTCTCAAAATGCAGTCCATGAAAAATCTGTGCCGGTATCCCCATGGTGTGCTTAAAAATGCAGACTTCTGGGTCCCACCTCTGACCAATTGAGTCCAATTCTTTGAGGGTAAGACCCAGGATTCTGCATTTTCAACAATAGTCCCAGGTGATCCTTATGTGCACTAGATTATCTAGAACAGGGGTTCTTCACCTTTTTGTGTGCCATGGACCCTTTGGCAGTCAGGTGAAGACTGTAAATCAGGATAATGTTTTTATTTTTTATTTAAAAAAGTTTTTTTATGTTTATTTATTTTTGAGACAGAGAGAGACAGAGCATGAAGGGGGGGGGGAGAGTCAGAGAGAGAGGGAGACACAGAATCCGAAACAGGATCCAGGCTCTGAGCTGTCAGCACAGAGCCCGATGCGGGGCTTGAACTCACGGACTGCGAGATCATGACCTGAGACAAATTCGGACGCCCAACCGACTGAGCCACCCAGGCGCCCCCAGGATAATGTTTTTAAATGCAGAGTATCAAATATACAAAAATTGCCAATGAAACAGATTATATTGAAAAACCATCAAAATATTAAACAAAAATAAATTTGATAAGGAATGTCTGTGCTTCATCATTAACACATTAAATAACAAGATGTAACATCAGGTGTTTTGGAGAAATAGTTTTGGAGAAATGATGATTGTAAATGCTGTTTTGAGGCACTTGCAACGCCTGTAATGGGGTATGACATGAAAGTCTGTGATTTCTACTGGTGACAAAGTCAAAGATACTGCCATTGCTACCTTTGTTTGTTGCCTACATTCATTATTAAAGGCAGTTAGTGAAAACCTAAAGGTACATTTGTTTTCCCTTTCAGTTCACAGATCCCTCTCCATGTATAAATCATAGGTTAAGAATAGCTGTTTCATGGGGATGGAAGAGTACATGAGGTTTAGGACATCCTGCATAAACAAATGTGGGTGTATGTGCCCCCCCCCCATGATATTTTTGCAACTATGTCTGACATAGATTGAAGCATTTAAAGTTATAGGCTTAGTGAGAATGAGCACAGCTAGCCAGTGTTAGCATTTAAAGACAGATCCATAGGGGAACCTGGGTGGCTCAGTTGGTTAAGCGTCCGACTTCGGCTCAGGTTATGATCTCACGGTCTGTGAGTTTGAGCCCTGCATTGGGCTCTGTGCTGACAGCTCAGAGCCTGGAGCCTGTTTCAGATTCTGTGTCTCCCTCTCCCTCTGACCCTCCCCTGTTCATGCTCTGTCTCTCTCTGTTTCAAGAAGAAATAAACGTTAAAAAATTTAAAGACAGATCCATACACTTTGGCAATCAACTAGACGGACGCTAGGTTCAAGGACTGCAAATGAAAATAAAGGAGTCTGTTTAAGACATGTGACTCGCTGAATAGACCCAGTCTTTCACACTGCCTCCATGGGAAGATCTAATCTATTCCAGAACATGCACACATAGGTAAAAAAGTGCCAAGCTCTATAACATTAAGCATCATAGCAATGACGTTGGCCTGGAAAGATTTCAAAGCAGGTGTTACCACTCATGCACCGAGACTCTAAAAACCCAGTAAAAGATAGCAGTGTTTTCCAAAGTGTGTTCTGCTGTATATGTGCCTTGTAGAAGATGTTCAATTAAAAAAATTGTGGTTGGGGCTCCTGGGTGGCTCAGTCAGTTAAAGCGTCTGACTTCAGCTCAGGTCATGATCTTACAGTCCGTGAGTTTGAGCCCCTCATTGGGCTCTGTGCTGACAGCTTGGAGCCTGGAACCTGCTTCAGATTCTGTGTCTCCCTCTCTCTCTGACCCTCTCCCCGTTCATGCTCCATCTCTCTCTGTCTCAAAAATAAATAAACATTAAAAAAAATAAAAAAAAAAATAAAAACATTGTGGTCAGATAAGTTTGGGAAATTCTGCATCTAAATATCTCCTCTTAGTAATCCACAGCATATTAGCCAGGCTGGGAAATTTACAGGTAAGGAAACCTGTTTAATTCTGCTCATTGTGCATCAGAATTTCCCAGGAGCTTTAAAAACATACTTAAAAAAATATCCACCCCTCAGAGATCATAATTTAACTGGTGTATAGTGGGGTACTTAAAAATTTTTTTCAGAAGGGCTGCTGTGTAGCTCAGTCCATGGAGCATGTGACTCTTGATCTCAGGGTTGTAAGTTTGAGTCCCATGTTAGGTGTAGAGCTTATTTAAAAATAAAATCTTATTTTTTACCCTCAGCTTAAAAGGCTCTGCTGAATGCACCGTTTTTTAAAGTTTATTTATTTATGTTGAAAGAGAGAAAAATGAGGGTGTGTGCAAGTTGGGGAGGGGCAGAGAAGGGAGAGGGAGAAAGGGAGAAGCCCAAGCAGGGTGCAGAACCCGACATGGGGCTTTAACTCACGAACCGTGAGATCATGACCTGAGCCGAAGTTGGAAGCTCAACTGACTGAGCCACCCAGGCACCCTCAATGCACCATTTTTAAAGGCTTATTTCTCATAGTCCTTGTATTAATTTCCTGTGGCTGCTGCAACCAAGTACCACAAACTGGGGAGCTTCAAGCAACAGAAATTTATTCTGTCATGGCTCTGGAGGCCAGAATTCAAAATGAAGGTGTTGGGAGAGCCATGCTTTCCCAAAGCCTCCAGGAGAGAACCTGTTTCATGCCCTTCCCCTAGTTTCTGGTGTGGCCCACAATCCTTGCCTTCCTTGGCTTGCAGCTGCATCATGTCAGTTTCTGCCTCTGCTCTGACATAGTGTTATCTCTCTGTGTATTTCTTCTCTTCTTATAAGGACCCAGATCATATTGGGTTAAAGGCTCACTCTATGCCATCCAGTACGACCTCAACTGGATTACCTCTTCAGAGACACTGTTTCCAAATAAGGTCCCATTCACAAGTACTGGGATTGGGGCTTCGCTATATCTCTTGGATGGATACAAATTGACCCCTTACAGATCTCCCTGGGGAAGAATGATTTAAACACACTTTGAGAAAATGCTGCCCACTAGAATTTTAAATTTTGAGCAATGTAGCTTCCTGGTAAAAACCTCCAAGATGCATTATTTACATATTATTTTTTTTCCTGGTAACTGAACAATTTGAACTGTGGTACAGAATTGTTGGGGCAACAGAATGCCAAAAGATGTTTCCCTTTGAAGATGATTTTGGTTTTAGAGTGGCTGATCTAAAGCCATTCTCTCTGACCTGAACAAACTTGCCAGAGAGATGGTCTGCTGTGACCACCCCTACTGTAGCCAATAGGCAGCTACCCTCAGCAGAGATAAGGGTACTTACTTGTGTGTCCCCAACAGTAGGCAACCTTGCTGCTAACACGTCAGGGAAGAGCATGGCAAGGCACTCAGGTGTACGTTTAAATGAACAAGGCACAAAATACACCTTAGTCTCACTGCCTCTGAAACTGTTCCCCAGGCTGGAGGTTTCTATTATCTGGGAGGCAGAGTGTCCCAGTATAAAGACATAATCAGGAGTGAAACCCAGGCTCCGACTCTAAGGCCTGTGCTCTTACCATTGCTGCACTGCATTTCTAGGAACATAGTAATGATGTTTGCCTTACAGGATTGCTGTAAGGAGCAGGTGGGTGTAAATGATAAATTTGGAAAAGGACAGAATCATCACAGAGAGTGATAAAATCAGCTGAAATGTTGGTCTTATTATTAAGGAACACAACACTGATCAGCATTTGCTTTGGACATTATGAAATCAAGTTTGTAGCTGACTGCCTACCCATTTCCCATGCTCTGGTATTTCTTTCCTTAAATCTTACCTGCCCTTGCTGAATGCGGCTCTGTGGTTGGCCTGCTGATTCTGGTCTGTGTGGTTCTGGCTGTATAAAATGGAATTGCTGATTTCAACAGCCCTGTTATTAGGGTCAGAGGAGGGCTCTGGTCGGGAAACAGGAGGAGGCAGCTCCTTCCTGTAATCAGAAGACTGAGCTGTTGGCAGGCGCTGCAGGGAGGGAGGGCACCTGCTGGATGTCCTGCTTGCCCTTGGAGGGAGCTTTCTTAGATGCCCAGCCTCTGAGGATCCTTCTGGATTCTGGCAGGGTAAGCTTTAGGGGCACTGGACACTACGACTGTGTGGTAGGGATAAAGAGTGCTAGGGCTGGCTGCTGTGCGTGCAGATCCTTCCATGGTGTGCTTGCAGTTTGGGGGCTCTAGCCTGTGGACTGAGGTACAAAAGGGAGGGAATAGTGTTATCTTAACAAACTTGGAAACATCCGAAAGACAACTCTTGTCTCAAAGGTCTCCTTAACTGGCCTCCTCCATAGTCTGAATTGTCATCACTGGGAATTCCTTCTTTGGGGCTGGTACTAGGGTTTGTTGGCCAAAACTAAAATATCCCTGGAGGTTGGTAGGTTGTGTTGCAACTATCTCTCCTCTGTAACATTCGGAACCCCAGAGCCTTGGGAACCTTACAACCAAGTTGTGAGTCCCATGGTGCCCCAGGCGGCCCTGTAACAAGTCCTAGGTAAATGTTATAGAATTAGGTTTGGATTAAAAGAGAAAGAGACTCCTCATGCTCTGAGGAATAGAACTGGGGAGAGATGGCCAGTGTATGTGGGTCTACTTGGGAGCTTTGTAATGTGGAGGAGACATTCAGGAAGCTGCAGAGAGAGAGAGCAGTGTGGTATCAATGATTTGAAGACACAAAAATTTATGTTCTAATTCTTCCACTTGCTATGTGATCATGTGTAGGTTATGTTAACCTCTCTGGCCTTAGTTTTGTCACCTGTAAAATGGGAGTGCTGATGCCTTCTTCCTTCACAGAACTGTTTTGAGAATGTAAAGATCCGATGGTAGTACAGTTTGTCTATAAATGGTGAGAGTATGGACACTCTTTACCAACATTGCTATAATTATTGTTTTTTTAAATTTAAGGTAGAACATGCTTGGTGCTGTTTTAACTAACTTCCTGTTTGCCCTGGGGTGACACACAATGGTGCTGACTGGCTCTGGCATCTGGGGAGGTGTGTAAGATGTGGCACAGGGGACATTAGCACACTGCAGAATGGGGAATAGATTCCTAGGCATAGATTCCTAGCCTGGAGTCCAAGGAATGAGTTATTTCCAAACCAAGTTTAACTGCTCTTACGATGTTGCTCCTGAAGAGAAATGCAGACAGAGATCTCTTGTTAAGAGAGATAGGGAGCTACAGCATCAAATGGCCATTACTATCCAAGTAAAGCAGGCAGCCAGTCATTTGCAAAGAATATCAAGGAAAACACCTGGCAAGGGAATCAGGGGGTTCCTTGCGGGGGGGGGGGGGCGGTGGTGCTTTGGTCAAGTACTGAGGCTGAGAACAAATCTGAATGGGTCACACATTAAGGGCTCTGAGGAAAGAGGGCTCAGAGGGCAGCCTTGCATGGGCAGAAGAGAATCTAAGTGGGCAGACTTCTTCCTCAACTACCATCAATTGGGGCTACTCCCAGCTCCTAAGGGTGGAGGAAGTGGAGGCTGCCATCTGAACTGCCATGTGGCCTTATGATTTCCTGTAGACAGGTGTGTGTTGTACATGAGTGTAGTTTCCCCTCACGTGTTACATGGCTTTGCTTTTGACCAATCCATTTTCCATTTTCATAAAATCCTAAGTGCAAGCACTATATGTATGTTGCTGTATATGAACCTGACCTGGTTGGTTGCTACTGACTATCACACTCAAGTTTCTGGTGCCTCCGAAGACAGCTGGGCCAGGTCAGAAGCTTCCCTTTAAGAATGCAATCATGGACTGACTCATTTTTGCCTGGAAGAGCCACTCATCACAAGATACCTGGGGCATAAGTGGTTGAAACACAAGGAGAGAGAAAATACATACTCCAAAGGGGGAACTAAGGAAGGCTTCCTAGAGGACACGGTGCTTGAGATGGATCTTCAAAACAGTGGGATTTTGACCTGTGGGATGAGCCTAGGTGAAGAGAATGGAGTGTGGTCCGGGGGGGAAGGAGTGGGGGTGGTTTGGGATTGGAGGTCCTGAGCCAACAGAGAGGCAGACACTCATGTGGCATGGGGTTAGGAGTGAGGTGGTGAGAGGTGGTGACCAAAGGGTGGGAAGACCTGCCTTGCTGGCCATGATGTTCACTAGGGAAAGAGCAGACACTGAGGTCTTTCCCCAGAGTGACAGGACATCATCAGATGCAGGTGGACTGATGTCCAAGGGCAGGCATGTAGACTTTCTGCTGAGGTCAGAGGTCTTGCATGTGATACAGACATGTTCCTTGGACCTTGTAGGTATCCTGTGGGGCTCATCTTCACATGATTTCCCTGCTATGGTAGTAAAACAGGGTTTGGCATTCTTCTGGATTTGCAAGAGGGAGCTCCTTACACTTTGTAAATGCTGAGCATTATCATTTCTGTTAGGTAGATGGAGAGCTTAAAGAATGTGGAACAGTAATTGAGGAAGAACCCTGTGCTGGTTGTTTCAGGAACTTATTCTTCACTCACCACTCAATGAGAAAAAGACTGGTTAGGATGGTTGCTAAGAAGCCTCTAGTTCTGGAAGTCTAAGTGTCTGTGTCTTGTCTACCTGGTGCTGAGGGAAAACTTGCCTGCCCCAAAGCATGACAAAGGCTGACCACTTGCCCATTCGGTGCATACTCAGGGTCTGCTTTCAGAGCCAGGCTGTTAGAAAAACAAGCGAGCTACTTGCTTGTAACAACCTAGATTGCTTGGTTTAACTTGGCCTGGTGTTTGCAGTTAATTTTTAGGAAGAAATATCTCCCCAAACCCCAGGCAGAGGAAGGAACTGATATGAAGATGGAAAAATGCTAAGTAGGAAGAGAAGATCTTTGCTGATACCCTTGGACTTGACAATTAGAAGTCATCCAGCCATGTCAGTCTGACCTCTGGACTCACACAATCTGGGGCAGGTTGAGTCTTAAAAGGCTGTGAGTCATCATCCTCTCTCCTTTGCATTTTCCCAATGAAAATTTCCCTCAAAGAAATTCTAGTAGCGGAAATGATTACATAATTGCAACCCTGTTCTATTGTTCCACTGTTTTACAGCTGCTCTTACTATTTATTACCCCTCCATACCTGTTTATGTTCCAATAGGAAAGGGTACTCAATAAAAATGTTGCTGAAGAAAGGTTACTTCCAGGGAGCAAGAGCAGTGCAGTGTGCAGATTGGCCCTTGGATGTCCCCACCTCTGAAGGAGTGATGGGTAGCTCAGTACTGGCCGGCTCAGGGGAGGACTCCACTAATTAGCTCACCCTTCGGTCCCTGGAGAGGACTAGCCGTGGCTTTGCTCCTTGACTCCTCTCTACCCTGTTCCCCCCCGCAGGCTCGGGTTGCTAACTGTGGATGGCCAAGTCAAATGTCTATTAAAAAAATCCTGCTTTCTGACATTCCCCAGTGGCTGTGTGACAAATCAAGGTTACCTTGAAAGCAATGCAGAGGGGGGAAACCCATCCATCTGTCAAGATGTGAGTCACCATTGTGATGTCATCTGAATCTCAACTGATTCCATTAATTTTGACTGTGTAAGTACATAAAATACCAGAAGAAAATGAAACAGGTCCAGTTCCAGAGGCACACGCACTCACACAGACCCCACACGGATGTGCACACCCACAGATGGGCAGACACATGTGCGTTCATGCAGCTAATATGCCTGGGCAGAGGTAGAAGGGCCCATTAGTGCAACAACTGGATGTGCAGAGGGATGGCTTTTTTTGGCAGCGTTAATGAGGGTGACCTTCGGGTGGGGATATGCGGGCTGCACAGAACAGAAGATAACTGGAGACCTTGGCATCCCTCTCTCTCGAAAGCATGGCAGGGCTTACACAATTAGGCTTAATTATGCTCTGCCTTCACTGAATGTGTTCACGCAGGTGAAGTCTGGCTTTCTCTCCCCATGCCTTCCACAGTCTCTTTTCTTGATGCTCTAAACTTGACTGGCCTCCTGCTACGTTTTTTGGAAACTAGACATGGAGGATACTGTGATGGCTGAAGGCCTGCTTCCTTGGCATTATATGGGTCCTTCTCTATTCCTAGAGAAGGTGAGTCCCTGCCCACTTCCCAGTGGGTGTTTATGGGGCATCTTTATGCCTTTAAGGACTATTCTGTTGACAGAAACCATTGGTGTGGTAGCCATAACAGCACAGGGCTGTGGCCAAGAGATGTGAGTATGAATCCCACTGCTTCTCCTGGCCTCAGTTTCTTCCTCTAAAAATGGGAATAAGAAAACCTACCCAGCCTACAGAGTTGCCATAGATGGCTGCACAGGCTGGGCACTGCACAACCCAAGACTCTAGGACGCATGTGACTATGTTGCCCATGGAGTCCCTGGAGTTGTGCAGAGCAGTGGCCCTGCCAGCCTGCTTCAGAGCTAATGTGGGGGTCACATGAGATAAATGATTATTCAATGCCTACATCTCCTCACTTTTGCTCATTTCCCTAGTATGTGACCTCTAAACTTCCTGGTGTAAACTCATTGACTCCCGCTCTGTCAAACCCTCCCTCTTCCCTTTCCCGATCAACCTTGCATTCTTGATACTTAAGACTTGACTTTCCAAGAGGAAAAGAGAGGTGGAGGAAACTTCAGTGATCGTGGCTTTGCTAGGTCTGACCAGGGAGAAGCACGTCTTATAGAAGGGCTTGTAGGAGGCAGCTTACAGAATACAGGAAGGAAAGGGTGGAAAGGGTCAAGCAGACTGGTAGGAGAAATGAGCACATTGCAGATGTTGGCCCACTGCCAAAGACTTGCATCCTAACATGCACCATTGTCTGTGGTCAACTGAGTCCCAGGACATGGCAACAAATGGGATTCTTAACACTCATTGTAACCACTAGTTTTCACCTCACCCTCATTCATCTTTGGTGGCTCATTCTCCAGCTCTCAAGGCAAGTGGTGAGCAGCTAGGTTGGCACTGGCTTGTGTGGAAAGATGCAGCTACAGAACCATGCTGAGGCCCAGGCAGCATTAGTGGGTGATTGTCTACTACAGTGAGCCCCCTGAGAACCCCCAGTGTTTAGAGAGTGGAAACAGGAGCATCCCAGGAACAGAAGAAGATTCTGGGGGACATTCAGTCTTGTGGAAAAGGCTCCACATACAGGAGGCAGCAATGTTTCCCCAATAGGTTGTGTAAGAGAAGTAATCCAGAGCTCTTGAAAAATATGAATTCCAGGGCCGCTTTTCTTGAAACTGACACAACAAATCTGAAGTGAAGCACTTAATCTGTATTTTTTTAAAAAAATAAACACTTAATTGGGGATAATTTTAGATTTACAGAAAAGTTGCAAAGATAATTTGTATTTTAATCATTTTTAAATTGTGAAATATAAAGCACATATAGATAAGCACCCCAAACAAAAATGATACCTTGATGATTTATGACAAAGTGACATCACCACACAGCTAAGAAATAGGACATGCCCAGTCTCCAGGAGCTCCCCCATGGCCCTGCCTTTTCCTTCCTACCCAAAGTTTTGCTACTTAAGCATGCACCCCTAAACCCCAAGGTTTAACTTTCATCCCTAAACGTTTAGTATAATTTTACCTATTTTTGAACTTCTCATAAATGTAATCATATAGTATGTATTTTTGGGGGGTCTGGTTTCTCTTACTGGATGAAATTCATCCATGTTATTGTATATAGCTACAGTTTGCTCTTTTTCACTGTTCTAATACACTGTGTTATCCAGTACAGTAGTCACTAGGGGCAAGTGGCTATTTAAATTTAAACGGGTTAAAATTAAATCAAATTCAAAATTCAGTTCTTCTCTTGCACTACCTACATTTCAAGTGCTCAACAGTCATGTGTGTCAAATGGCTACCATCTTGAACACTGTGGAACAGACAATTTCCGTCATTACAGAAAATGCTTTTGGACAGCTCTGCTCTGGAAATGTTCAATTTTCTGAATGCATCAAGTTTACCCATTCTGCCGTTGATGGACATTTTGGTTGTTTGCAGTTTTTGGCTAGTGTGACTAATGCTGCTGAGAATGTTTTTGTACTGGTCTCCTGGTGTGCATGTGCAAATATTTATGTTGGGTGTATACCTGAGAGTAGAATTGTAGGGCTATCGGTGTGTGTACATTCAGCTATAGCAGATAATGCCATACTGTTTTCTCTAGGGGTGTACTAATTTATGATCCCACCAGGATGTCTTTTCAAAAGCATCCCAGATAATTTTGAAGATCAACTAGGTTTGGAATCACTGCTTGATTTCTCCAAGGGGTGGATTTTGTCTTTATACAAGAAAGAGCCTTCTAATAGCTCAAATTGTGTAACAGTAAAATAGACTCTCAGGAAAAAGATACCTCATGAGGTAGCAAGCCCCCTGTATTTAGAGGAATTCAAGTTTCTGATGCACAACTTTCTGATACAGCAGCTCTAAAAAGAACTCCTGAACTTAGGAAAAAGCCTTCTTAAGTGATTGTGGAAAGTCCTTTCCAACTGTGAAGTTCTCAGATTCCATGCCTTTTCATGACCATGTTTGGTTAGATACATGTTGAACAGTGAAATTCTTCATAGGCAGCAGAAGAGAGAAAGGGCTGGTGCCACAGGGCCAGATTAAACACAAATTGGATCATTAGTCTTTGAATAATTGAGTTAGTTGTCTTGATGATCAATGAAGCACCTTGTGCTTATTTAAACACACTGTTCCTACCTGAGCTTTTGGGATAATGGGAATGATGACCACCTCAGTGTCACTCTCTGCAGACATTTATGTGTCCTCCTTATTTCTAGTTTAATGGCCTTACTGGATATGTGCCTATTGTTGTAACTGTCTCAAATCATTTTTGGAGGCAAGTGTGGCCTAAATCATAACACAGTAAAAACGTCCTCACTCTAACGTTGCCTGGTAGTCTGTTTTCATCTGTCTTCACGCTGTCTCTCTCCACCCATTCTTCCTGCTTCCCCCTGGAATTCCCTTCCACCCTTGAGGGGTTTGGAAATGAAGGGATTTATTCTAGATCACAAGAGAAATAGTCTTCCTGCCCAAGCACTCAGAAGGCTGCCTTTTGGGATAGAATGGTTTCCTTGTAACTCACTTGAAGACTGATTGTTTCTTGTAAGAATGCCGTTAGGGGATTTGGGGAAAGGTCTTAATCTCCCTGGGTATGTGTGAGCAATGAGATTTCAAAGGGAAAATGAGAGGGAGGCTGATTTGATAACCTGACCCTATGCTGGACCCATGAATGGCAAACATTTCTGCTCCACTTATGGGCTGTGAGCAGTGCTGTGGTCTGGATCTGCCCTCAGCTCACAGATAATTCTTTTGGGCACACATAGCAAAAGTTAGGATCCCAAATAACCTGTGGGCACAGCTACAACTGGGCCAACACAGAGATGGGATCATGGTGCTGATGGATGGTGGCAGCTCTCACTCCCGCCCCACAAGATTTGAACTAAAGGATGAGTCAGGCTTTGTCCACCTAATTTTTGGGATGGAAGGCCCAACTGGATCATGAGGTTGAACTTTAGAGAGATAGCCTTGGAGCCTCTGGGGAGGCTTAGAGCTCCTTCTTGTTGCCATTGGGTTTTTAAAAACACCAGCTTCCTTGAAGGCTACAGACAGAAGCTATGAGGAGAAGAAACTTAAGAAGTTGGCACGGTCAGACCTAGTGCCTGTGGCATCTTCTCTCTGTGGTCTTTAGCCTGGTCCCTACTTTCCTGGCCCTTGGTTTCTCTGAAACTTCAGGAACAAAGACAATCAAAGGGGTGTGTCTGAATAACACCCTCTGTCCCAGGAGACATATGAGGCTTAATTAGCTGGTACCCACAGGATGTTCTGAAAATGAGAAATGCCTAGGATTATTATCTATCAAATGTCACATACAAATATGCTCATGTTCCCATTATGGATGTATGTGTTGCAAACTTGTTCAATCAAGTGTGACCCGTTTGGTGGTTTTAATTACAAATATCAATAAAATTGGTTGATATTTATGGGCACAGACCCTTCAGATCTGGGGGAAGGAAGCTAATTGCGCAAGACAGCGCTGTGATTGAACTCCGAGGGAGGCACGGGCTCCTGCTAGCTGGGTGTGAGGCTGAGACAGCTCTAGTCTCCCTGTGTTAATTAAATGTGATGAAATGAATATTAACTTGTAAAATAGAGACCTGGGCTAAGATGACTTGGTGTGTGGGGCTGAGGCTGAGGAACAGGTCTGTGGTGGCTGGACTCAAGGGCTGTTGTCTTCTCCAGAAGCAACAGTGGTTTGCACTGTGGTTTTCAACCCTGGCCACACAGAGGTGCCTGAGGGGCTTCTAAAACATGCTAAGGCCCAAAATGCCCTTCCAGAGACCTTTGTGGGGTGGGGTTGCCCTGGTTATTTGATGGCCAGCCAGGACTGAGAACCATTGATGCAGTGAAAAAAATTCACGCCAACAGATAAGACACTGGGCCAGCCATGTGTCCTTGAGTCTCTTACTCTCAGAGCCTCAGTTTTATTTGGTTCTGTTTTTGTCTGTAAAAATAAGATTAATCAAAACTACATTGTGCATCTGTGATGACAAAATGAGATCAAAGGAATGAAAGGGTTAGGTACCTGGTGGGGCCTCAGAAAGAGCTAGTTTCTGCTGCTATGAAAGATCAGTGTTATCTTTACTGCTGGGAATAGAGTCATTAGCATCTTTAATCAGATAAGAGAGCCAATTCCAGAAGCCCCAGAACCAGTTCAGAAAACTTATCCTTAAATTCTGTTTTTCTGGCACTAGCTTGGTCCTTAAATCTGTATTAGTCAGGGTGCTCCAGAGATACAGAACCAATGGGATATTCACACCCGCATCCACATCGACACCCATATCCATATTTGTCCCCATTCATATCCATATATGTGTGTATATATTCATAACTCACCTATGCGCGCACACACACACACACACACACAAAGAGATTTGTTATTGAGGCATTAGCTCGTGTGATTATAGAAGCTGAGAAGTTCCACGATTTGCTGTGTGTAGGCTAGAGACCCAGAAAGGCTGGTGATGTAGTTGAAAAGCTGGAGGGCCTGGGTGCTGAGAGCAGGAGAAGATCAATGTTTCAGCTCAATCAGTCAGGGGGAGAGAGAGAGAGAATGAGAGAGAGAGACAGAGAGAGAGAGAGAGAGAGAGAGAGAATCCTCCACCGTTTTGTTTGATTCAGGCCCTCAATGAGTTAGATGATGTCCATCTACACTGGGGAGGGCAATCTGCTGTACTGAGTCTACTGATTCAAATTCTAATATCTTCCGGATTAGCAACCTCACAGATACACCCAGAAATAATGTTCAACCAGATAACTGGGCATCACCTGATCCAGTGAATGTGACCCATTAACTGGCACACTTAATATTCCTAAGATTCAAGTACATGTGAGCCAGGATGAATTCAGAAGACTGCAGGTTCCTGGTGGTTTAAGCCAAAGTGAATTCTTCACTGAACACTGATAGCATTACCCATGAGAAACACTCATCCTTCAACCCCTCGTTTTCTGTAGAAACAAAAGGACATATCCTAGAAGGTGAGTGGTGCCAGGCCATGGGCTCAGATAGCATGGCTGAACCAGAACTGCAAACCCTGTCTGCTGACTTCTAGCCCTCAGCTCATTCCATTCAAGTTCCAAAAGCTTGCCTTTTCTGTCAACTGTGAGGAGAGTTGTCCTGTTGGTTTGCATGTTAAGTCATCTGAGACTTGGTCCCTTGGGAGAAATCATGCCTTGTGAAGCAGGGAAAGATGGTGTGATACATAGGTTTTAATTTGCTTTCTCACTTCCTTAATCAAGGTGCCCCAATTTCACCCAAACTTCCTTATACATCATGTCTTCCCTTCTTGAGACCCACACACTGAAGCTGAACTGGGGTATTCAACAGGGTCCATTCTTTCCTCTCGTACTGTTCTTTCACCTGGAATATTCCTCCTTACAACATCCATGACTGGACACCCCCAAAAGCCCAGAAAAAACTGCTTCCCTGTCCATGAATCCTTTCTTGAAATGCCCTCCTTCGGAGAAACTACTACGGCAGTGTGTGTATTTCATATGGTATGGACCACACAGCCCTGTTTTGCTGTTTGTGAGTGTATCCAACTGTCTCGTTCCTGTCACTGGACTGGACACTGGTGAGGGCAGGACAGAGCTGTGGAGGAGCACAGGCTTGAGCACCAGGCACACATGGCCTGAATTCCACCCCTGTCACTATTAGCTTTGTGATCCCAGGAGAATCATTTGGATTCTCTAAGCCTCTGTGTACTCATTAATTAAAATGAGGAAATAATTCCTTCTTCTCAGGGCTGATGTGAGGATTAGTTTGATACATATTTATGAAAGAGTCTGGCAAAGAGAGGTTTTCATAGATGCCTGTGGAATGATTAAATGAATTGATACAAACTATCTGGCATGAATGTTGAAAAATCACTCTCACTGTATAGTTAAAAATTGCATTTTGGGGCGGTGGTGAGGAATTTAAAGATCCCTTTGAGATGCTCAAATTGCAAGATATGGGTCTAAGGAAAGGAAGGAAGTTGGATTTGGGGGGACCAGTGTGAATCCAGAACCTTCACTGAGTTCTCAGTGCAGCCGCATGAAATGGGGATTATTTTCTTGTAAAGACAGGGTTGTAGTATTGACTTTGCTGCTTGCACGGGCCTGTGGGAATTGTTTGCCTACTTTGGCCCTTAGTTTTCTAATATAGGAAATGGGCTAGCACTCCTCATGCACATGACTTACATCCATAGGACAGTGTCTGGCATGTGCTTGGTGCTCCACAAAGGGCAACTATATGGCTGTCGTTATGATAATGACTGTATCAGGAACCGCCTGTTGACAGGACTCCTGGTTCAGTGGCGTTCCATGGCTAGTGGTGGCCACCGTGGTGCATCTGTGCCAAGTCGGCCCTCTTACTGCTGTGTGGCTGGCCCCAGGTAGCCTGTCTCATCCCCAGATCACAGTGTCACTGAGCAGGACTTCGTCGTGGGTGTCCGTGGTGCATCTTTTCAGAATTCTCTACACTTGCTCCCTTGAAAGTCCCCTCTGTTCCTGTGTTTTCCAAAATTGGGCCTGGCTTGTCTCTTGTAAATCCCCACCCGACTCCATTTCCCTTATCAACCTGCAGATCGTCTCTCATTTGTCATCTTTATTAGCTTTTAATCTCCCATCAGTTTAGTGCTGGGGTTTAAGAGTAGGATTAGTGGGGGGAGTTTAATTGGATGATCCTCCATGGCCCCTTGAACATCGGATTCAATAAAAGTTTATGAAAAGATAAAATCGCAAAGGGTTTTACAGCCCCAGACACAGCAAGAGACTGGTTCGAGAACAAGGTAGCTGTTTTTCAACCTCAGATAATCCGTGTTTCAACTTGATTAAATGAGGAAGTGAGTTTTCTGTCTCTCTCCCTTCCTCCCTCTCTTTCCTTGGGTAATGTTACCCTTTTCCTTCTGGTGTAAGCAAGAAGCCACTTTCTGCCAGCCTCTCCTTCCCTCTCACTTTGATTCTCTCTGACAGGAAAAATAATGAAACCTGGGTGCACCAGAAAATAACATTTATTTCACACAGAAATATGCTGAACCACCACTGAAGGTGGCTGAGGTGATGCATTTGATGGGAAAGAGGCCAGTCTTCAAGACAGGACACATGGTCCATGCAGGAGGAGGGCGGGAAAGTGTTCCTCAGCTCTATACTCCTGTGCATCCTGAACTCACCTTTCCCCCACCTTCCAGTCTGCATCCATGGAGAGGGTGAGGGTGAGGTGGACAGTGGGATCATTTGTGAGTTTGTTCATGTATTCATTCAGCAGACATTATTGCATGCATACTATGTGGAACACGGGAGATAGAAAATGAATCAGGCCCCTTCTGCTCACAGGAGGGCACAGTCTCTGGGAGAGATGGACAGTTTGTAAGGAAGTAATGTTTTCTTTTTTGTAGCTACAACCACAGTTAAAGGAAGGGATGGACCCTGATGGGTTCTTATGCATTATTGTGATTCCATAGCAACGTTTGGCTGTCTGATGTAGGGTGAGGAAGTGTTCTGCACAATGAAGGGGGAAGAATTTGGAGTTCCTAGTGGGAATCCAGTAGGTGTAATGGGGGTGAGATGAGAGAGGAGAGGAGCAAGGTAGGAAAAGGATCCAATGGACGGATGTTAATCTATGGACACCCTGAACTGAAGATGTAATGAAAATGTCCTGATGTGGGTGGCCCAAGGACATTGAAAGAGTAGTATACCATACTTATCAGTGCTTTTTGGGTATAGTTATTCATTCATCCATCCATCCATTCATCAATAAATGTAGAAGCTCATAATCACTGGTGACCATGAGCATGCGGTTTCCCAGGGAATTCATAGATCCAAAATTAGTCTTTGGATTTCCACTGGCCATGAATTGGAGTTCACATCAATCTTAAACACCAAGAGACCCCTGGGGCTCTGTGATTTACCCAGTTCTTATCAAATACCAGGTGTAATAATGGCAGTGGTATAAAATAAAGCCAGAGCTTAAATGAAAGTGATTAGTCCACCTTGGAGAGGTGATCTAGTGGGTGTCAGAGCACAGTATTCACAGAGGGGGACATGCTGAGTTAGGCTTTGAAAGATGGTAAGAGCCTGCTAGATGAATGGAATGGGAGTAGAGATGGGGCACAGAGCACCTCAAGGTGACGAAATAGTGAGGAGACAGGAAATAATAAGACAGACACAGATGTTGGGGTGCTTGAAGAGATGTGAGGGCAGCAGTGGGAGTCAAGGCTGCAGACAGAAGCTGTGGAGGGAGTGGAGGTGGGGGTTATGGAATACCTCTGGTGACAAATAAAGGGACTGTGACCTTGGTGGTTGGTGGAGGACCACTGAAGAGTTTTGCTTATAGGAGGATCAGACTAGTATTTTCATTTTAGAACTATCATCCTGGCTCAGCATGGAGGATGTGGGATGAGACCATCGTCAGTGTGCCTAGTCAGTGACAGCTGTCCAGGAGAGAGAAGCAGGTCTGGACACAGGTGGCCACGCAGATGGAGAGGGGACATAGTGGAGTTTAACAATATAAAAATGGAATTTGGGGATGGGGCACAGAGGAAGAAGTTTATATCTCCAGCCCCTGGCCTGGTGCCTAGCTGATGAGTTGTGGTGTTGTCTGGGAGGGGGATGCAGGAGAACATTCAGGTGTGCTTGAAGGGATGACTCAGTTTGGGATATGTTGAGATTTGGGATATGTATCTGGTAAGCAGGCAGATGTGCTGGCAGTCATGTGTTCAGATGAGATGATCCAAGGAGAATGTATATAATGGTAAAGAGGAAGAGAGAAGAGAGAAAAGAGAAGGATGGGGAAGGGAGAAGAAAGGAAATGTGACCCATGGATTTCTGACCTTTTTCCTGACAGTGTTCTAGGACCTTGTCTACTTCTACACAGCTGTGGATGGAGATGTTAGAAAGGTCTTACTTGTAGCAGCAATGGAGGATAACTCCACATTGTTGGCAGATTTGTGGGGCAAGGGGTCGGGGGTGTAGGTACTTTACCCTTGATGTCTGGGCTGGGTGCAATGCCACTCCTGAGCACAGCCCCATGGCAGCACAGAGCCTGTGTGTGACTCATAGTGAGAATAAGTTGGTTGGGAGCCCTATGTTTGATTGGAGCTTTTGGAGTAGGAGCTCCAAAAGTCCAAAAGCCTTGTGGAGCTTGAAGCTTGTGTGATTGTGGGGGAAAAAAAAGAATGCAAAATTGTGCATATAAAGCAGGAAGGGGTCATGGAAGTGAGGAGCTCTGACACTTGAGCTTTATTAGCTTCATGATAAATTCTTCTTTGTGAGATTTCTGGAAAGCTCAGGAGATGCATGTGTGAGTTGAAATTGTGGTGGTGGTGGTGGTGGTCATGTGTGTGCCTGCACATGTACTGTGTTCATTTATGAGGATGAGCTAGGATAAGTGGGAACCCAGGCCTGGATACTTCTTGGGCCTTTTCCCACTTAGCAGGGGACTCCCATGAAGAGGGGTCCTAAGAACATGCATTGGGTACATAATCCAGAAGTCAGTTGGAGCACCTGTCCTTTAAGATTTAGATAAGATTGGTTCTATATTTGCAGAGGTTGGGGGGCAATGCTTCCCCAAGACCTCTAAAAATTCCTGAGGGACTTACATTCTCATGGTCACTTTTATTCCTGAACTGTGCTGCCACGAATTAGGTATGGATCCTCAATGTCCCTGCTCCATATCACATTGACTCAGAGGTTGAACTGATCCTCTTGTTGTAATTTATACACACCTGTACACACTCATTCACTCACAGCTGCAAGGCCTTTATGTATGAGGCAGACTTCACTTGATAAGGATGGATATGTTGAAGTAACACAGTTTAAAATTGAGTATTAGCTATCACGAATATTTAAGTCCCCCTGCCATTTCTCTTGGCCTCCCCTCTTCCTTCCTGTCATTCTTTCTATACTTTGCTCTTTTCTTCTTCCTACCTCTTGTTCCTTGTGGTTTAAGGATCCTTTTTGATCCTTGTTAACCAGTGTCCCCTGGGACTCAACTTCTAAGCCAAGTGTATCAACTGACTCTTGTTGTGTAACAAACCACCCCAAATTCTGTGTCTTAAACAACAAGTATTTATTATTTTTGATGAGTCTATGGGTATTCCTGCTGATCTTGGCTGGGCTTCTTCATGTGTAGGTCATCAGCAAGTGCATCATCCCAGAGATGGCTGGTCTAGGATGGCCTTGGCTGGGATGACTCCACTCTCTTCCATGTCCAGCATGCTAGCCCAGGCATGTTGTCACCATGAGGGTAGGATTGAAGAGGGAGTGAAAATGTGTGAGCGTTTTCTTCTAGGCCTCTGTTTGCATTACGTTTGCTGTCCATGTGGCCCAGCCCAGAGTCAGCATGGGAGACACTATGCAAAGGCATGGCCATGACACAGTATGGGAAGCAGGGGCTGTTAAGTGCAATGCATCATTCATACCATGTTTTTCAAGAAGTATTTTCCTAAGCAAAGACTGTTCCCTCTAAGAGGCATCCTGGTTACAACTGTTAAGACAATAGTTTGTTTCCCTCTGCCACATCTGGTCCCTGCTTTGTATCTTATTAAGCAACAGAATAGCCCAGGGTCTGACATTTTGTAGGGGCTTAAGCATTTCCACATGAAAGGGAAATTTTTGTAAAGCATTTATTTACTTTCCTAAATCTTATTGGCCGATCTAACCTCTATTTTCAGAGGCTTGCTTGTGTTCCAACAGACTGTTGAACAGAGGAAGGAGGTAAAGCTAAAGTTACCTTGTTGGCACTTCAGATCCATTGGCCAAAATGAGGAACTGAGGCAATGAGAAAACTCTCAGTGATTCCAAATTCTAAAATGCTTAGACCACACATGCTCCCCCAGTAGCACAGGGCAAACTGGGCATCTGTTATCAAGGTGGGGTCTCAGGAGTGTCCCCCTAGAAGGCCTGTCTATGGAGTTGGGGAATGAGAGCCAGGGTATCTTTCTAACTATTCTCATTCCATGGGGAGGGTGTGGGATGGGGTGGGTGGTTCTGCTCTGCACCTCTCTCTTCAGTACATCCTTCTTAATCAAGGTGTGTGCGCATGTGCATGAGAGATAGAGGGAGAGGAGATGGCGTGTGTATATTCATATGTCTGTACACACATATATCAACATACCTCAGGGCTTTCTGCCGAGAGAGGCACAGCTTTGACACTGCTTTGCTCTGCTTTGTGTTAAGCCAGACAATAAAAGAAATGATTAGGGGCTTTCAGAGCAAGCACCTGACAATAGGGAGAGGTGAATGTAGGCTGATTGAAGTTCCATTTACCCCTTTCCTGCAGAGCAGGGAGAGGCAGGCAGGGATGGTTCTGCACCTGCATTTTGTGGGACCAGTCCCAGGGTAAAACTTTGCCCTCACTCCTCCTCCCTGACTCCCCAGGGCCCTCAGGGTTGGTTAAATTTAGTGTTCTGGCGTTTCCAAATCCATGCGATTTTCTTCCAGGACTGTGAGTCTAAATGTCACCCTTGCTGCACAATTACTAACACATTGTGCTGATGGGGGTGGTTCAAAAGCTTTGTTGCTGTGAGGAGAAGGAAAGCAGAGGCAAGTCTTGGGAAGGTGAAAGGAGAAAGAAAGAAAAGGAGGTAAGGAGAGGATGAGCATCCTTGCTACTCCCATGGTACCCAAACTAGCCCAGATGGAGTCAACTAGAAGGAAACGGGCCCCCTCAGGCAAAGCTTGTCAAGTTGTATTGCCCATAGGCGCTGCAACCACTGGGTAGCTTCTTTGAGGAAATCACAATGAGGCTTGAGATGGGGTGGTGGTTTTGCTGAGCTGGAATCTAAGAATGGGCTTCCTATTTGGATTTGGTAGGATTGCTGAGAAACTTGGATTTTCTCCTGAGGGGCATTCCCTGGGCTCAGTGGAGAAGAGAGACAGTGTGGGGTAGTCTAAAGTCTATGAAGTGAAGTCACGTGGACATTCACCAGTGCTCAGTCACATGTCAGCTGTGTGACCAGGGACTAACCACTTTTCTGAGCTTTGGTTTCTTATTTTGTTAAGTGAGGGTAAGTACCTCTACCCTGCTCACTTTGCAGCGATGTTGTGAGGATTAAAGGATGATGTACAAAAATAACTTTGAAAAGAACTCATCTGGGCCCCATCAGTGAAGGGGATTTATGCTGCAGTCCAGGTGGAGGAAAGTAGACATCTCAAAACATGGACAGGCACATAGTTACCTCAGCTCTGAGGCTAGAGTTCTGGGTTGCAATCCTGCCCACCCCTGGCCAACTGTGTAACCTCAAGAAGTCCTCGTGTCCTTCTGATGACTCAGTTTTGTAACCTGATGAGTGGGAGAACAACCCATGCCAACCTCATAGGGCCACTGTGAGCTTTAAATGAGTTGAATAAAGTGTTTAAGGGCATAGACAGCACCTAGCAAGTAATAAGCCTTCAGTCAATATTGGCGATTATTATATATCTTTCCTGGAACATCCTGCTTTGGGATGCCAGAGATCCTTCCAGAAAGATTTTATGTGATGATTATGGGAACCTGACTCAACCCAAGTAAAGTGTCTGCCCCCCATGCTGGGCACACAGCTGTTGCTTGAGGTATGTCCCTTCATGTGCTGTCTCATCTTACTGGGCCATGGGCTTTCTGCTTTGTGGATTCTGGGGGAAAGAACCCCCGAAGGCCCTGATGAAAACATCTATCAGTGGCCCATTATTATGGCCCCATTATACTCAGTCTCTTCTTCTTAGGCCCTGCTCAGAATTCTTCCTTATGTTTTTTGTGCTCCATTAGAAAGAAACCCCATAAAGAACATACAGCAGTCATCTTCCTCCACATGTAGAACTTGGAAGAATTCACCTCCCTGGTCCTCAGTTTCCCCATCTGTTAAGGGAAATCATCTCCAAGGGCTTTTCTAGCAAGTCATGACGCTTCTGACTTCATTGTTCCTAGAAAATTACAGGCCTAAACCCCTTTCTATGACTGTATCACTGGCTATTTTAATGCTTTTTTCTCTTTGTTTCTCCTCTGGAACATGCCAAGTGTTTATGTCATTTCAGAGAATCCAGTAAACTGCATTATAGGGAGGAGACTGGGAGTAACACAGGCAAAAATCTGCTATTTTCACATGAATGCTTTAGGCAGTCAGCCATGATGGGAAATGAAGTGTGTGGAAAAGTACAGGGTGAATAGAGAGGGCTTTAGTGAAATGATGAGCCTTTTATCGTTCACTTCTGCACGTGACATGGTGTCGATCTGTCAGCCCGGCGGCTGCAGCGCGACCTGAATGGCTTCTGCGGTGAGGTCTTCCCCTCCACCCCCGCCACAGGTTGCGTTTGGATGGGGGAATAACCTATGTTTATTTACCAAAGTTCCCTAAGAATAAAGCAAGAAGAGGAGGGGGTGAGCCAGGCAGCGTGGGGATTCACATCAGGCGTCAGGAACTATTTCTGTGAATTACAAGATGCTGAGAAATTTAACAGAATTCCCTCCACCCACTGGTGGAGTGGAGGGGGCTCTTAAACACAGACGCTAGGACGGCAGTGCGGTGTCTCTGTTCAGTGTCTGGGTAGTTTAGGACAAGCGTCACAGTCTGAGAATCAAGGACCAGGTTCGAGTTCTAGCTGGGATTCCGACTAGCTGTGAGGTTAGAGACGTGGGCAGAGAACAGCAGGCCAGTTTCCTACCCACCTCTTCCTCCCTACGTCAGTGTCCCTAATTCGGGTACTCAAGTTCACGCATTTTAGGGAGACTACAGTGCCTGTATGTTTTCACTGCAGGCATAGGATTTTTTTCCCTAATGAAGAGCCCCCCCCCCCCCCCCGCCTTTTTTAGAGCAGTTTTAGGTTTAAGGAAAAGTTGAGCAGAAAGTACAGTGAATTCCCCTGTATTCCTTTTTCTCTTCACAGATTCTCCAATCACTATTTTGCACTGGGGTGGTACATTTGTTACAATTAATGAGCCAATATTGGAACATTATTATTGTCTAAAGTTTTCAG
The DNA here is from genome assembly GCF_018350215.1 of Panthera leo. Lineage (NCBI taxonomy): Eukaryota > Metazoa > Chordata > Mammalia > Carnivora > Felidae > Panthera > Panthera leo. The sequence goes on from NC_056682.1 coordinate 36,332,680, forward strand.
TTTGTTCAGTTTAGGCTTAATTCTTGGTGTACACGCTACAGGTTTGGACAAATGTGTCCTAGCATGTAACCATTACAGTATCACACAGATTAATAGTTCCATTGCCCTAAAAATCCCTAGTGCTCCACCAATTTATCACTCTTTTCCCTCCCTCCCCCAAACTCTTGGCAACCACCAACCTTTTTATGTGTCTATGAGTTTCACCTTTTTTAGAATGTCATATAGCTGGAATCATATGTATGCAGCGTTTTCAGATGGGCTTTTTTCACGTAGTAGTATGCATTTAAGATTTCTCCATGTCTTTTCATGACTTGATAGCTCACTTCTTTTTAGTGCTGAATAGTATACCATTGTATGGATGTGCCAGTATGTTTATCCATTTACCTGTTGAAGGATATCACATTTGCTTCCAAGTTTGGGCAATTATGGATAAAACTACTACAAACATTCGTGTGCAGGTTTTCATGTGGACCTAAGTTTCAACTCATTTGGGTAAATACCAAGAAGTGTGATTGCTGGATCATATGGTAAAAGTGTCTTTGGTTTTGTAAGAAACCCCCAAACTGTCTTCCAAAGTGGCTGTACCATTTTGCATTCCCACCAGTGATGAAGGAGAGTTTCTGTTGCTCCACATTCGTGCCAGCATCTGGTATTGTTGGTGTTCTGTGTAGCCATTCTAATAGGTGTGTAGTGATATCTTACTGTTTTAATTCACATTTCCCTAATGACGTATGATTTTGAACAAATAGAACAATGGCTATATATTTTCACTTTAGGAATAGTTTTAACAAAGTTATTTATCTGTCCTCCCTGCTACCACCCTCCACCAATAGGAAATTAGAGGTGAGTCTGTGACAGAACATGAGAAGCAGGCATGCAGCCCATAGAAGCAGTGAGCCCTGGGTTGGGAGGCAGAAGACCCGACACTGGGCTTTTTTCCCCTGAGCTACTTGACCTTAGGAATCACTTGACTTCTGGTGCTCAGCTTCCTCACTGCAAAATGTGGCTTTTGCAGTGGATCAAGGGTACGAAAGTTTTCTCAGGCCACCAGCTGGAATAAATAGGGAGAAGCATGCAAGGCTCCGTGTTGAGACTGAGAAGTGCTGTCTTGCCAGACAAGACAGCTGTTCTCGAGAATGATCTCTAACTTCCCGTCCTGTTTACAATTCCATGCAACTTTGAGTGACAACTGACAACCTGGCAGAGAGAAAGGGAAGGTAGATTTTAAAATGTTGATGCTGTGGCTCAAAAAGCTCATTAGTGCGGGGCAGCCTATGTTGTGAAGTCAGCACGGTTCACACCTCATCATGTGCTGGAACCCCTCTCTCCCTACCCCCCCAACATTCCAGGCCAGTGTAAGCCTCACTGGCTGCACTGTGAGCTCTGCCTATAGGGAGAGGAATCCATCCATCTGTCTTCTCATCTTCAGAGCTCTTCACAGGAAGGTGCTTTGCTTATGTCTTCTGAGCATCTTGAAAGTGCCAGGCATGGATCTAGGCACTGGGAAGGCAGCAGGAAGCAGAGACAAAACTCCCCATGCCCATGGGGCTTCCATCATAATGAGGTACATAAATAAGAAAAAGAAATAATCTGTGTTCTGCATATTCCACTCCAGAAAGCAAGAGATTGTCATCCTATTTAGAAAAATATACACTCTAAACATTGAAAACAATATGAATCTGGGGCCTAAATGATGAATTTCAGTGACTTGGAAGCATCTCGGAACATGAATGTACCAACACAGTGGGAGCAAAGGGCTGAATGTGATTTCCCAGCCAGGTGCAGATGTGAGGCCCTCTCCCCTGGCTGTAGCCTATTGCTCTAGGCCTGCCCAGGTCCAGGCCAGGGCCTCAGCAGGGCTCCAGGAGCTTCTGTACTTCAGTGGCTCTGTGCTCCCAGTTGTCTGAAGGTGGAGGGGGCACCTGGGGAGGTCTGGCTTCCACTGTGAGCCCAGAGGTCCCTCTGGGAGGCAGGGGTCCCACAGCAAGCGAGCTACATATATAACCTGCAGCAGGCATGGGCTGGGGAGGCAGCAGTGAGCCCTGGCCCATCTCCTCATCTCCTTACAATGTCCCAAGGAGATTATTAAACCCACTTGGAGGCCAAGTCACTTTCCCAGATGAAGTGTTGTGTGTAGTCGGAGAATCTGGGTAGGTGAGGGCATGCTTATCAGGGTTTGTGTGCTGGTGAATACTTCCTTCTTAGCTGAGTGCCCAGCTAACTGCTTTCTTCATGGTGGAATGAAATGATTTTGCTTTTCTCCACTGAGAAAACTTCCTGTGAATAATGAATTTGGCCCCACCAGGAGAGGCAGGAGAAAGCTTCAGATAACAGATGGGCTGCCCTGCAAGGACTGGAAGGTCCAGGCCACTCACAGGTCGCTGCAGGGTCTTTAGGCTGTCCTTGAGAATGGGACTAGAAGAGGCTGGAAGATGGTGAATGTCGAAACCATTAGGAACCACAGTGATCTCAGGCTCTGATGTGCATGCGTCTGGGACCACTTGGGGACTTTGTGCAGAGCCTGATTTGGCAGGTCTGGGGGATAGCCTGAGGTTGTTTATTTCTAAGGAGGAGTGCCCAGCAGGTACAGCTGATCCAAGGCCACACTGGGGTACCAGAGGGTCCAGCCACATGTGTTATTTTACAGAGGAGAATGTAGCTTGGCAGAAGTGACCCCGCTGGGAGGTAGAGGAGCTGGCACAAGACCCCAGGTTTCCAGAATCCCAGGTCCATGTTACATTCCATCTCTTCTTTGTAAAGACAGGGAGGTGATGCCCACTTGCAGGCAGGCTCTGGAAGACTGTAAGGTCATTTGGAGTTCCTTTCTGGACAAGGCCCATTTACTTTTCCCCCTGTTTAATCACTCAGACAATTACAAATGTTTATAAGCCCTTACGTATACTGAGTATTACGGGGATTTACAGGAGTAACGAGTAGTGCAGGAATTAAAAGGAGAGATACAATTTTGATATGTAAAATAAATAGACTTTGGGAAAAATAGATGATTCAGGGCTGATGGCATGTCAGACTCTGCATTTTCCAGGAGTCTGAAGGAGAGAAAACAATCCCTTTGGGTCCTAGTGGTCAGGGAGAGTTTCTTGGAGGAGGAGACCAGCTCCAATGGGGCTTTGAGTGATTCATAGGATTAAAAGAGATGGAAGGTAGAGGCAGGTGGGCTCTGAAGGTGTTCTGTCTGTCACTTAGGCCTCCCCTCTCACTGGATGGGAACTTCCCACTCATTACTCTCAATTTCTTCTCTATCTGTGTCTTCTTCCTGCTTTTCCCTATTCTTCTTAGTCTTTCTTTTCCTCCTCTTTTCTCTGCTTGTGCTCTCTTCCTTTGCTCTCTTTTCCTCTTAACAATGCCACATAAGTAGAAAATAAGGGATTTACGATCAAATATCTTTCCTTACCTGTTTATCTTAGCAGTTCTATGAGGAAGGCAGCACAGGGTGTTATGCTCATTTAACAGATGAGGAGAGTGAGGCTCAGGCTTGGGACTGAGGGCTTTCTTGGTGCATGCAGCTTTCATTGTTAAAACTGGGAAGCTCTTGGGCAAAAGGAATGAGTTGATCACTAGGGTTATACCCTTACTTGTCAGTACCTTGGGCCTGGGGCATATCTTTGGCCTGTGGGCAGACTGAATGAGTCATCATGGTGGGCTAGTCCAGCCCATTGTCTTTTCCTTCAGGATGGGGAAAAGCTATTCTAGCTGGCCACCTAGAATAGAGGGTACAAAGGCATGCGACATGACTCAGTCTATCTGCAAATACATGTAGGGCAGGGCGCTTGTGTTCCTGGTCTCTGGATCATCCCTGGGGTGTCCCTGGCCTTAAATCTGAGCAACCCAGCTCTCCTTCTTCCCCTTTCCCATGCTGAATGACTCTCAGCCTTCTGGAGCATTGAAGTTCCTCCCCTTTGCCACTACTACTCAAGGGCTTCCCTTCTTAACGTTAGCAGGACAACTATAAGTGCACAGGTCTCTCCTCTTAAAATGACTCAAACTTGGGCATTAGCAAAAATGAGAGACTAGGCAGGGGTCTTTGCAAGTGACCTTGATAGATGCAGGGGATTGATGCAGAACTTCAAAATCTACTCTTGGTAGGGGTTCCTAAGCTATACAAGCTCACCCTCTCTCACACTCTCTCACCCTTCCTCACTTACTTGGCCCCCATTTGGCTGCCTGAGAAGTTTCTGGTATCACTACACCTAGCCTTACACAGTCATTTCCACATGGATTTTGACTACAAACATGTGTGCAAATATGAAAGCAATGAAAAGCACAACATTCATCCCTTTATCACACAGCCTGGAGGGTGGCCTCTTTCAGACCAGAGGAGAAGAATTGCTTGGGCTGAAATCACGAGAACATAATTCTAGTTCCAGCTCCACTGCTAAATGCCTATTTGAACTCAGACAAGTCCTTTTCCTGGGGCTCAGATTCCTCATCTTAAAATAAAGAATTGGACTGGGTGCTTCCCTAAATGCAGCCCAGCTTCAGGGTACATGATTTATCTGCATTTGCAGGAAAAGCGTGATGGTTCTTGTCTAGCAAGGTAGGCACTGGTTCCCTCTGGCATGTTGGTTGGATGTGTGAGAGCCTGAAAGTGATGTGATGAAGCAGGAAGTGCTATGAGGGAAGCAGGGCTGGATGGAGCAAGAGACACCTACCTGGAAAAGCTAACAGCAGTGGAAGAGTTGGAGGACATCACAGCTCAGCATGGGAGGGTGGGACTACTTAGTAAAAGAACAGATGGCTCTGCAGACCTTGATACTTCCTGAAGGTAGTAGCCAGGACTCACATAGCACTTAGGAGTTTCCAGAGCACTTTCACGGACATTACACCCTTTTTGCCTGACAGCTACTGAGTTAGAGGGACTCATTGTGGCTTTATAACATTTTTTTACAGAGAGAGAGAGTGAGTGGGGGAGAAGGGCAGAGAGAGAGAGAGAGAGAGAGAGAATTAAGCAGACTCCATGCTCAGTGGGGAGCCCGATTCAGGGCTTGATCTTGTGACCCTGGGATCATGACCTGAGCTGAAATCAAGAATCAAATGCTCAACTGACTGAGCCATGCAGGCGCCCCTACTGTGGTTTTATAGATGAGAGATTAGGGGTGTGCAAATTTTAATGGGCCGAGGGAACCCAACTGCAGGCCTTTTGGCTTTGGGTCCAGTGTCATTTCTACTACACCAGAGGTGCTGCCAAGAATTCGGTTCACATTAATAATGGAGTCATCACATATGGAAAATGACTTTCACCAAAAATGGTAAAAATGATACAAGTTTCTGCCTAAAAGCATAAGCCTCAGTTATCTGGAAACTTTGCCCACTCAGAATACTTCTTTGATTTCAGACAAAGAGGCATAAATGAGGCATTACTGTGGTTCAGTGTTTGTAATCAGTTCCTAGCTAAGTCATTAAGATAGGAGGTACAAAGCATACACACAACCATCCCCCATAAATCACACATTCAAGTACACACAATAGGAGACAATTTAACAAACAGTAAAGATGTATGCCTGCCCTTCCTAGATTCACCTGTAGGAAGAATCTACTCAGCAAGGGGAGGCTGTGTCTCTCAACCAGGTGTGGGTCTGTGTGGTTCGCACAGCGTATCCCTTGATGATGAGAATGATGTAGACAATGACTAACTTGAGGTGATTGATTATTATGTGACAGGCAGCTTTAAATGCAATAAGTTGTTTAAACTTTACTACAGCCCTTCAAGGTAGGTTCTGTTGCTCTCTCTGTTATTCAAGATGAGGAAACTGTGGAGCAGAGAGAATAGCTGGAAGGGTTTGATACTGTTTTTCAGGTAAGCAACATCTGTCCTGTGCCATGCAGACAGATGGATTTTTACTTGGAGCTTGGCCAAGGTTTGGTTCCCACCTTCCTTCCTTCCTTCCCTTCTTCCTTCCCTCCCCCCCCTCCCTCCCTTCCTTAATTTCTTTCTTCTTTCCACTTTCCTGGAGTGTCTACTGATTGCAACAACCATGCATGGTTCTAGGGATACAGAAATGAAAAAAAAAAACCCCAAAACAGTGGCCTTTAGGAACTCAGGCAGGCTGGGCCAGGTGGGCCAGCAGGAGATCAGGGAAAGATTCTTGGAAAGGGTGGACCTTCATGGGAGAATAGGATAGGGCTGCTGGTAGACAGGATATTTGGGACTGAGTTGCTGAGAAAGCAGTTCCTGAGCCAGCCCACAGGCTGAAGGTATGGAGAGGCAAGATGCACAGGAATCAGGCAAGGGTGGGAAGAGGGATGTGGTAAGGACCATCTCTCTCTCTCTCTCCAGGTAGGAGGCCCAGGGCTAACTGCCCTCCAGTGCAGGTGGAGCAGGGTGTGACATGGGGAATGGAGCTGGGAAGTACTCGTGTGAGGAGTCTTGTTTGGTGGTAAAAATAGTAACTGTTTCATTACGATTCAGAGGAGAGATTCCTGTCCCTTTGGCCATTCTCAGAGAACACAGCAGAACACCTCACATCACCTGAATGGTAGCTCAAGTCTGAATAAAGGTCTGTGGAAACTCGTTGGCCCTGGTGGAGAAGCAGCATTTACTCCTTCAGTTGCCATCTCTCTCTCTCTCCTCTCTCTCTCTCATTAGTCTGTGTATGTACTACTCTCTGTTGGTTGGTCTATCTGTCCTTATATGTCTTATATTTCTATTTTTGGCTGTTTATCCTCTCTTTGTCCTCCAGCCATTTTTCCATATTTTATCACATGTGTGTGTATGTGTGTTGCATGTGCATGTGTATCTGTGTGTGTGCACACGTGTCAGGACTGGGGGAAGTTCTCGGTGATCTCAGTTTCCCCTGTATTTTGAGGACATGGGACTGGTAGAAAATTAATGCTTGGGTGAGTTAGAAGGGCATGAGAAGTGCTCCCTCCTTCTGTGTTCATGTGTGGGAATATTGCTTCTGTATGTATATGTGTGTGTTGCATGTGCATGCGTGTGTGTGCCTGTGTGTGTCCGTATGCGTGTGCATGGGCATGCTCAGTGTTGTCTGGAATGAAGCCATCCTGGTGAACTATAAGAAAAGAAAGATGGGACGAGGTGGTAGGAGCCCTGTTCAAATGGAAACTGGGTGAAAATTCCCTTTCTACCATCCCAGAACCACAGGGGCAGGGGCAGAGGAGAGTTTTTGCTGGACTTAAACTGCTGGCCCAGTTTCCCGGTCTCTTGGATGATCAGCAGGCATGAGAGTAGATGCCATGCCCAGCTCTGAGCTGGCACAATATGGGGTCCAAAGCTGTGTAAGACAAGTCTCCTCGAGACATATACAATCTCTCTCCTTGTAGGAGACTATAAATCAAAGAGGGGAAAATATAGTACAGCCTCCTAACATGTTGGTCTGGTTTTGATGGTGAGGAGCCAGCTTAGCCACATGTGTGAAGCCACACTAGGTGGATTTTTCTGGAATCTTTGTTTCTGATGCTCTACAGTGTCATGATACAGACTCCTCCATGGGCATTTGTATCCTCACTTACCCTGACCCTGTTGTGCTTTGCCTCCCACACCCTCTAGATTGCCCCTAATCCTATCTTTCAGGCAAATTTAACCTTTTGCTATTCCTTCTCCATTTATACTCCACCATAGCCACCCATGTTTTTTGGTCAGGCCCTTTGCTCTGGCTGTGCCTATAATGCCTAATTCACCCTCATTCCCCGTTTCCACTCAGCCTTCCCTGACTTCTACACTCCACTCACCCAGGCTAGCTGACACCCATCCTTCCTTCCTGTGGTTGCTTCTGGCCCTGTACCTCTTAAAAACATTTACGATTCTCAAGCAGTCACTAGCTACCTGACAAGGCTTCCCTTCCTGCCATACCATATTAGAGTGGGAACTGGGTGGGACACCTGTCAGGGGCATCTCTACCTGTCTCATAGTACCTAGCCCAGCCCTTCCCAAGCAGGAGGCACTCAACAAATATTTGTTGAATGAGTGTGTAAATTCAGAGGAAAATCAAGGGATTCAGGGTGAGCATGGTATGTGTGAGACAGTGAGAAATCCATCTAGTATTTTCAGAACAAACATGTCGTAACTGCTGAGTGTTGTGCATGGTCTCCCAATGACTTTCTCTCCTGGAGAATTTCAATCCCTCTTTTTGGCCTCCGGGACATCCAGGCCATGGCTCATTCTTGCTCCCTCTTATGACTATGGTTTGGTGGGCTTCGGAATCTAGGCCTTGGGCCATACACTTTCCTTCCTTTATCCTCGTCTGCCATACTGGGATGGGAGATTGGTTGTGCGACTAAGAAATCCCCCCAGAGACTTCTGTCACTCCAGACCAACAGAGAGCAGAGTGCTGTCATTTTGCTCAGGACATGAAACATGGGTGAGTGACTTGTTCAGGATCCCGGCCTGCAGAGATGTGTGGGGATGGGAATCTGCCTTGGCCCTTGTGACCTCAAAGCATGTCCCAGGACCTTTTTGGTGTTCAGTCCTGCTGTTTTCATAATGATGTTCAATGTGAACTGAAAATGCTGCTGGGGTCACCTCCTCCAGCTTGGAAGGAAACAAAGGAATCTGTTGGGTCTGTGATGCATGAGCTGTCCTGGCCCCAGGGTTCTGGGCATCAAGAAGGGAGCTGGTGGGGATGGGGAACAGCTGGGTGACTTACGCCAGCTGGTGGGTGCTGCCTCCATGGCAACGTCAGGCAGATGCCCGGTGTGGGGACTGGGGGTGCAGACACGGGCTGGATGAGAGGAAAAGAATGGGGGGTGTCTGTATAATAGCCTCCTTCTGACAAGGAGCTTCTGTTCTTTTCCACTGGAAAGCTTTTAAGAACGCTGAAAAGGACAGGCAATTACAGGAAGGTTAGGTGCGCCTGATTGGATGTTGTTACAAATCACTCATTGTCATACACAGCATTTGGAAAGGAGGCCATCGAGGATGATTGCCGTTTAGGGTAAGTGATTTCTGTTTAGAATGAGCAGGCAGATGAAGGCTTGGCTGGTGCTCAGTGCCCTCTCCTTGTTTGCAGTTGTGCTGATGGTTTTTCTTGGCAAGGAGGGGTCGTTGGAGGCACTCACAGGATGCATGATGAGAGGGAACTGGGAATGAGCCTTCTAATCCCATCCCCACCTCACCCTAACTTCTGCTGTACTGATGGGGAAACTGAGTCTACAGAGAAAGGAATAGACTGGTCTGGCTTCACACAGCATGTCAGTAGAGGAGCAAGACCAGAGTCCATGTCCAGACTGCAGGCCAGTGCTCTTGCTTACAGCAAGACCCCAAGCTGAGGGTCCACTATGACTGGGTGTTTCCCTCAACCCACCTTGTGTGAAGCTGTGCACTTTGAATATATCTCACATGGCAGTCCTTGCAACTCCAGGCACCACACATAGCTTTACCACACAATCTGTTCCTCTGCATCCACTCACACACTGTCACTTGGGATTTCCCTTGATGACATGATGTCCCCAGGAAGCAGGAGGCAGGGAACACAGCTGGACTGCCTTGTTGCTGTCCTGGTGTTCCTGATTTCACCTCTCTCTGTCTCTCTTCTCTGTCTCTGTTTCTCTCTCTCCGACACACACACACACACACACACACACACACACACACCCTTCCTCCACTACTGTGTCTGAAATACAATTTCAGACTTCCTTGGATCTTGAAGGAATGTGCAAGTGTTCTGGGAAGGATTGCATGGTAAGCAGCCAGGTAACAGTGAACCAATAGTAGGGGAACCCACAAAATGAGGAAAGAAAGTCATGGAAGAAAAGGCATCATAAGTAAACTTCAGCAAATCCTCAATTTAACCCATCAAAATTCTTCCATGATTTTGTCCAGGAGGAACATGAAACAGAGGATGATTGTAGAATATACTATGGTTGTATGCCTTTAGCCTGCCAGTTTTGAGTATGGGTTCTTATAGGTTTACTGTGTCCTCTAGAATAGTATGTTGAAATCTTAACCCTCAGTGTCTCAGAATGTGACTTTCTTTGGAAATTAGAGAGTTCATCAAATTAAGATGAGGTCATTAGGGTTGGCTGTAAGCAAATATGACAGGTGTCCTTGTAAAAAGGGGAAACTAGCACAGACACAACACAAGGAAGATTATGTAAAGAAACACAGGAAGAGCATCACGTGAAGGCAGAGATCTGGGTGATGAATCCACAAACCAAGGACACAGAAGATGGCCAGCAAACCACCAGAAGCTGGGGGAGAGGCATGGAACAGATTCTCAGGAGGAACCGACCCTGCCAACACCTTGATCATGGACTTCTGGCCTCCAGAACTGGGAGACAACTCATTTTTGTTGTTTAGGCCACCCAGTCTGTGGTACTTTGTTAAGGAAGCCTTAAGAAATGAATACAGTGATCTTCTTTCTCTACTATTTTCCTGTTTTACCTCCTATTATTTAACTGGACATTATTTTCTTGAGGTGAAAATCCTCTGGTTGTGATAAGTGTTATTATCGGGATTTAAGATAAAAATTGTCACAGTGTTATGGTAGACCTGTGGGAAGATCCCATCATTTCCATTCTTGCCCCAGGCAGGAATCCAGCCATTTAACCATATAACAACTATTTGCTGAGGACTACTATGTGCCTTGCAGTGTGCTTGGGGCTGGGGCAGAAGGACAGGCAAAACACTGCCTTCACTCTCAAGGAGCCTACAGTCTGGTGGGGAAGATAGTCATGTGAACAGGTGATTATGGTGTGATGCTGGGGCAGATGCTGTCATGGTGGTGAGCACAGAGTATTATGGGCACACAGAGCAGGGGAGATGATCCCAGGAAGAGGTGAGAGGATCCAGGGAGGTGCCTGGAGAAATCACCACAGGAGCTGAGCCTTCAAGAGCTTATACAGGAGAAGGAACATTATGAGAAAGGGCCAAGGGACATGGATAGCATGAGTATGTGTGTGTGATGTCCTGTATAGCCATGAACCCATCTACATACATCATGCCTGTGTCTGTAAGGCATGTCAAGAAGGGTTGCCCAGGCTAGACTCCTTACGAGCTGAGTAATGACAGTTCCTAGATCTCTAATCTAGGATCTCTAATCTAACCTAGAGCCTCTCTGCAGAGTGTGGGCTAAGTGTGTGCCTTTGTCTTCAACTCCTGAGCCAGTCCTTAACCTTGGTAGTGTCCTTTGCCTATGCTTCCAGAGGAAAGTCTCTGAAGTTTTTTTCTGATAATCTTGCTTTTTTTCTTTTCTTTTTTTACAGAATTTTCCTTTTTTGCTTCTAATTTTTTAATCTAACTCAGGACACCCAAGTCTGTTCAAAGATTTTCTTTGCATCTAGGGGCATCTGGGTGGCTCAGTTGGTTGCGTCCAACTTTAGCTCAGGTCATGATCTCATGGTTCGTGGGTTCGAGCCCCATGTTGGGCTCTGTTCTGACAGCTAGGAACCTGGAACCTACTTTGGATTCTGTGACTCTCTCTCTTTCTGCCCTTTCCCCACTTGTTCTCTGTCTCTCAAAATAAATAAATAAATGTTAAAAAATTAAAAATATTTTCTTTGCATTTCTAGGCCAGGGTATATTCAGCATGTGTGTATTTTTATTTGTGTGCATACATGTCATTTTTAATTTTTTTCATTTGAAAATGAATATTAACCAGTGGGAGGTGGGGCATAATCCTTGATCATGCTTGGCAGCAATGCCTTGCTGCTTACTAGCTGAATGTGAGAGGCTAAGCTGGGAAAATGGAGAGAAAGAACTAGGTTTGAAGCAATAGCTTCATATAAGCCTTTAGAAATTTGCAAAAACAGCTAAAGCCCAACCTCACATGTGAAATGCTCTCCCCAAATCAGAGCAAACTTCCCCATATGCATTATTCTGGGACCAAACTCTGAAGAAGCAGATGAAGGAAGCCATCAGCATTGATTATCAGTGATTAGAGGACACCTAAGGCATAATTTATCATTGAGTTCACTGTGATTGATCTCACCGAATGAACCCTGAGACAAGAATCAGGATACCTGGGTTCTAGCACTGGTTTTACTACAAGTGACCTTGGGCAAGTCACTGTCATTTAATGTAGCGTCAGTTTTCCTACCTGCAAAATATCCCTTCCAATTCTAACATTGTGTCATCTTCCTGTTGTGTATTCCCATCTTCAAGGCCCTGGAAATGCTAATTGTTCTAATTATGGTCATTTGCAAGCCAGGCACAAAGGAGGAGGAGTATGGCATACATAGTTGTGTCAAATTCACCACCTGGCACTTGCTAGCTAATTAGCTGGTGGAGTGGAGTAAGATCAAAGGTGTGTATCTGTACACATGTGTGTGTGTGCGTGCGTGCACGTGTGCATCAAACTCTCCCTTGTTTTCCTGAGACTGGGTGCTATAGTGGCATTCAAAGGATAATTCATAGCTCCAAGAATGACTGTCTGAAACAGCATGATGTTGTGAAATGGGCATAGAATTAGATCTGAATTCTGGCCCTGCCACTTACTAGCTATTGGAACTTGCAAATCACCTAACTTCTATGAAACTTGGTTTCCTTCTCTGTGAAATGGCTGTAACCGTACAGTTGTGAAAATCAAGTTGGTATATTCGACAAATGTTTGCTGAGTGCTGGCTATATGCTGGGCATTGTATTGGGTGCTGGTAATCCAAGATGAATCAGACAGACTGGATTCCTACCTTTTAAGGAGTTTATAATTCAGTGGGAGAGACAGGAATAAATAGCTAAATTAACAAATACCCAAATAAATTAAGTGCTATAAAAACAGACTGTAAAGATGGGGAATAATGGTGGGAGAGGTTCCTAATTTAGATAGGGTTGTCAGAGGAGATTTCTCTGGGAAGGAGGAAAAGTTGGCAAGGGGTGTGCAGGTGCATTGGAGAGGACAGTCCACTAAGAACCAACAGTGTGTGCTCTTGAGGTGGAAGAGATCAAAAGGTATGGTGCATAAAGAAATGTCTTGTCGACAATATGGCCCTTACAAAAAATGTCCTCACTCCAGTGTCCCTCCACCGTGACTATTGCCTTGTTGGCATTTTTTTCATATGTGGGTAGGTGTGTGTGTGGGTGGGGGAGGAAGGGGAGGATAGTGTGTGTGAGTGTATGCACATTCCTACGTGTGCATGTTGGAGGACGGAGAACTGCAGGCCTGTCACCAGCTCACACTGAGAACATCGCTTGGATCACTTGTCCTAATGATTAAATTAAGCCCATTTCACAAATAAAATCAGTTTGCAACTCTGAGCCAGGGACCCAGTGATCTGGCCCTCCTTTCTTGCTCTGCTTTTCCCAAAGATAAAAAGGTTTGCAAATTGTGACATCCCTATCAAATGCTAATGGCACAGTGAGGCCTCTCCAAGAGGACCTGATAAACTTCTCAGATTGAGGGCAGACTTTTAAGGGAGAACAGCCCCAGATGTAATATTTGGTGCTCACATCTAAGAAACACTAACATTTTGGAGCGTTCAGAAATGAAACAATAGGAAATAAAAATCAGGGGGGAATGACACTTGGATTTGATCCAACAGAAGAAAACAAAAGCTGGTCACCTTCAACTTTCTCCAAGGACCTGAGCTTCAATTTGTCAATTCTGAAAGACAAAAACAAAAACAAAACAAAGAAGAATATCTGAAACATATAAGGGAAAAAAATCCCCAAACTCAAGATTCCTAATCTGTGAGAGCTTTACGTTCAGCTGTCTTAATGCTGAGAAGAGGAAATCAAGTCCTACAGAAGTATATTGGAAGGAGCCCAGGGGCGCCTGTGTGACTCAGTGGGTTAAGCATTAGAGATCGGGTCGTGATCTCATGGTTTGTGAGTTCAAGTCCCACATGGGGCTCTCTGCTGTCAGCGCAGAGCCTGCTTCAGATCCTTTATCCTCTGTTTCTCTCTTTCTCTGCTCCTTCCCCGCTTATGCTCTCTCTCTCTTTCAAAAAGAAAAAATAAATAAATAAAAGAAGGAGTCCAAATTACAGCTTCCAGGCCTCTGATTTTCCTGTCCTTTTCTGCCCTTGTTATATTCCCAGTGGCACATTCATGGGAGTGGGCAGGCAATTGTGTCTCTCCATTTCATTTCATGGTTTGGCCAATACTATCCAGAGTTATAAAGTCTGAGAATCAAGATGTTAAACCTCAAATATGTAGCATGTCCTGTTTTCCTGCTGGCTTAAATGCTTGCTGGTTCATGTGGCCTGGGAAACAGCTGAGGGACAGGTCTTAGGCATTGGTGTCAGGGAAAAGAGAGCCATATCCCTAAACCAGGAGGGTCTCTCTGACTTTGCCTGACAGCCACAAATACATAAATTGAGTAACCATCTTAATGGGGACTAAATTGGAGGGTTAGGTTAAAGAAGTCTGGGAGCAATTTGCAATATGTTCCTTCGAGAGAGACTCAGCAGAAGGAGTGGACTCATTTCCAATACTGGACATTTCTAACTGTGGCTCTTGAGGGGAGATTAGGAGTGAAGCAAAGGGGGTGGCACTGGACAGCGGGGAGTTGCAGATGTAGGAGGTGTTTACTTGTAGGGCCAGTGTAGAGAGGTGGCGGCAAATGCCAGCACTCTTGGGGAGCTTATGCCCTTTGCCCGAGACCAGCACTGCCCAGCTCAGGGGCTTTGTCTTAAATTGTGTTGGATTGCATTCTGCTATGTTTTCCTTGGTTACATCCTGACTGTATCAGGCAGGACTCCATTCTGTCAGGATGAAGAAGCTTATGCCCAGTCAGTCAGTGGTTCCCTCCCTCTCTCTGTCTAACTTCTGGGGAATTTACATAGAGCCAAGACTTATGGCCCTGCAGACAACTATCCTCACAGGTGTCCACACAGGTGCGTCTATTACCCCAACCTGGTGCTGGGCCTGGTGCTTGGGCCATTGGAATGCAGGCATCTGTGGAGCCATCCCTGCTTCCTGCCCATAGTTCCTCCAGACCCAGGGGCTTCTCTGCTATTTCTGTACCATCTTTGAGGGAGTGGGGATCATCCAGCTGCTTCCTTGCTGTGTTAGAGCATGGGATTTGCTGCAAGGATGAATGAGGCTCATACATATCGGCCTCTCATTTCCTCTCTACATTTATCCATTTCTGAAGAACACATCTGATAGGAATCAAATTGTGTCCCCCAAATTCGTATGTTGAAGATTTAATCCCCGATGTTACTATTTTTGGATACAGGGTGTTTAAGGAGGTAATTAAGGTTAAACAAGGTCATAAGGGTAGAGGCCTGATCTAATAGGATTAGTATCCTTATAAAAAGAGGAAGGGAGGGGCGCCTGGATGGCTCAGTCAGTTGAGCATCTGACTTTGACTCAGGTCCCGATCTCATGGTTTGTGAGTTCAAACCCTGCGACGGGCTCTGTGCTGACATCTTGGGGCCTGGAGCCTGCTTCGGATTCTGTGTCTCCCTCTCTCCCCCTCCATGCTCTCACTCTGTCTCTGTCTCTCAAAAATGAATAAACGTTAAAAAAAAAAGAGGAAGGGACACCAGAGACCTCTCTCTTTCTCTACACAGCACTGGGAAAGGCCATGTGAGAACAAGCTGAGAAGGTGGCTGCCTACAAGCCAGGAAGACAGGCCTGATCAGAAACCAATCCTTCTGTTACTGTGATCTTGGATTTCCAGGCTCCAGAACTGTGAGAAAATAAATTTCTGTTGTTTAAGTCACACAATCTGTGGTACTTTGTTGTGGCAGCCTAAGCAGACTAATCCACCATCCCCAGATAGGATATGGAACACTGAGCACCTCTATTCTCCTGTACTCTTTAAATCTCTGATTCTTACCCTATGCCTTAGGTCAAACAGAGAACTGCAGTTTGAATGTAAAAATAAGAATGGAATCAAATGATAGGTCTCAAATACTTGTTGAATGTAAACTGATAAAGGATTCATAGCCATAATATACAAAGAGCTTTTAAAAATCAATAAAAAGATAGCCAAACAGAAAACAGGCAAAAAATATGATTAGGTAGCTCACAGAAAAGCAAATTTAAGTGGACAGTAAACACATTAAGAAATGCTCAAACTTACTAGAAGTCAAAAAACTGCAAATTAAGGTAGTATTTTGAGTTATCACTTTATACCTAACAGACTGGCAAAGACCAAGAATGACTACTATTGGAGGGGATGCAGGGAAGAGAGAATTTATATACACTGCTGGAGGAAATGTAAACTGTTTCAGGCTTTTTGGAAAACAACATGGAAATAGCTAGCGAAATTTAAAAAAATGCATATTCCTTTCTACTCAACAGTCTCATTTCTGAGAATCTATCTCATAGAAATAAAAGCACTGGTGAGTAAGAGTGTATATGCAAAGTTGTTTCAAAGAAGTGCCTATCAATGGAGCACTCCCATTGGGAGTTGAGTAAATTATAGTGAGAAATCATCAGCAAAAATGAAAAGGCAACTTACTGAATGGGAGAAGATGTTTGCAAATGATATAACTGATATGGGGTTAATATTCTAAATAAATAAGTAAATAAATAAATAAATAAGAACTTGCACAATTCAATATAAAAAAAACCCCTCAAACAATCCAATTAACAAATGGGTTAGAGACCTGAATAGACACTTCTCCAAAGAAGACATACAGATGTCCAACAGACACATGAAAAGATGCTCACCATCACTCATCATCAAGGAAATTCAAGTCAAAACCATAGTGAAATTATCACCTCACACTTGTCAGAATGGCTATAACAAACAAAGGCGAAGATGTGGGAAAAGGAAACCTGTCTGCTCTCTTGGTGGGAATGCAAAACTGTACAGCCATTATAAAAAACACTATAGAGGTTCCTCAAAAAATTAAAAATAGAGCTATCATATGATCCAGAAATTTCACTTTTGGGTATTCATTCGAAGAGAAATGAAAACACTAATTTAAAGAGATTATGCACCTTTATGTTTATTGAAACATTATTTACAATAGGCAAGATAATGGAAGCAACCTAAGTGTCCACTGATAGATGAATGCATAAAGAAGATGTGGTGTACACACAATGGAACATATATATACAATGGAATATTACTCAGCCTTAAGAAAGAATGAAATCTATTTGTGACAAGAGGGATAGGCCAAGAGGGTAGTATGCTAAGTCAAATAAGTCAGACAGAGAAAGACAAATACTCTATGATTTCATTTATACATGGACTCTAAAAAAGCCAGCCAACAAACCAACCAATCAAAGAAACAAAAACCAAAACAAACAGAAACAGACTTTTAGATACAGAGAGCAATGTGGTAGTCGTCAGAGGGGAGGAGGGTAGAGGATGAGTGAAACATGGGAAAGGGATTAAAAGGTATAAACTTCCAGTTATAAAATAAATAAGACATGGGGATACAAAGGCAGCATAGGGAATATAGTTAATAATAAGCAACAGCTTCTATGGTGACAATTGTACAAGGTGACGACCACTAGATGTTAACTAGATTTATAATGGGGATCCCTTTACAATGTATATAAATGTTGAATCACTATGTTGTGTGCCTGAAATGAATCCAATATTGTATGTCAACTATACTTCAGTAAAAAGAATACTACTCTATGACTTGACTGTTTAAAGTCCAGTTAAAGATGTTTCATCATGACCCTTCTTTGCAATTAACTTATTGTGATCCCTCAACAAGACTTCTCCAGGTCCAAATCCAACTAAAAGAGGTTCAGATGTTTCTGGTGACAGTTTTTGTGTCTGCAGCACCCCTTCTACCCAAAGATGAATCCCATGACCAATGTTTACTAGGTATTCTCAAGCTCTAACAAGAAAACAAAGCCTCTGTGGGCCCTCAGAAAACAACTACCTACTCTGGGGCAGCTGAATTTGGATAATCTATTAAATATAAAATAGAAAGAAGGGTTCAAATTTAACCTCAATTCAATTGGAAAGAAATACCTAATTTATCCTTTCCTGCCTGGGGGTTATGTTGTCCATCCTGGAGTCCTTTTGTTCATTAGGACTGATGAGTGGGCCAACATGCTGGCTCTTCTGGTCTGGCTTCATGACAGTTCCAAGATTGGCTGTGGCTCAGTACCATGGAAGATATAAGACCACTTCAAATTCAGGAACTCTCTGGGTAGAGGTTTCAGCAAGACCAACATTTCATGGCTCTTAAAGTCCCTCATCTGGTCTGTGTCCCAAATGTGCCTTGCATCTTGGCTTCTAATCATTCCTGGTCGACTCTTTGATGATTGTTTCAAGTCCCTCCTTTGAGGAGCTTAGGATCTTATTGAGGTCTGTTTCTCTCTGCTTAAAAATATGATTGTTTCCAATTTTTTTTTTTCAACGTTTTTTATTTATTTTTGGGACAGAGAGAGACAGAGCATGAACGGGGGAGGGGCGGAGAGAGAGGGAGACACAGAATCGGAAACAGGCTCCAGGCTCCGAGCCATCAGCCCAGAGCCCGACGCAGGGCTCGAACTCACGGACGGCGAGATCGTGACCTGGCCGAAGCCGGCCGCTTAACCGACTGCGCCACCCAGGCGCCCCCTGATTGTTTCCAATTTTAAAATATATATATGTTATGAAATACTGAAGACATGAAAGAGGTTTATAGATTAATATAATGAATGCTTGTGTACTCAACACTCACAGTTAAAGGTTCCTCTGTGTGCCATTCCCCATGAATCCTCTATCCTCGGCCCCAGGTGTTTGTCATTCTGATGCATTTCATTTTTAATACACATATATATGTCTCTATTATGTTCTATAGATTTTAGGATTTTATGTAAATTATGCGTCAACATTTATATTTGTCTGCTTTTAAAAATTTTGTTTCAGTTTTGTTTTTACTCCAAATTATATTTAAGAGATTCATTCCTCACATATTAATTTGTTTTTACTCCTGAGTCATTTTTCATTGAATATACCTCAATTTATATGTTCATTCTCTTGTTGATGATCATTAGGTTGTTTCCAATTTTTGCTTTATAAATAATGCGCATTGAATATTTTTGTACACATTTCTAAGAATCTAGGGTATATACTATGCACTATCCATTTTCTGGATTCTAGGGTATGGTGCCAGATTGCTTTTCAGTATGACTGGTCCATTGTGTATTGTATAAATGTTCCTATCCCTCTGTATCCTCACTAACACTTAGTGTAGTCAGATATTAATTTTTTTGTTATTGTCATTAATCTGATGGGCATGACATAGTCACATTTCAGATTGCACATTTTTCTGAGGCCTAGTGGATTAGATTTTTTTTTTCGTATTTTAACTGGATCTTTTTGTTCTGTGAATTGAGTGTCATATCCTTTGCCCGTTTTTCTATTGGGTCATTAGTCTCTTTCTGTAAGTAGGTCTTTATATATTCTGAAAAATAATTATCAGATGGTTAAATGGCTTACAGATATCATCTCACAAGCTTTGGCTTGTCTTTTTCACTTTTGATAGAATCTTTTGACAACTAGACTTTTTGCATTGTAACGTGGTGATGGGCTCCAATGCCATGTGGTGCGCTGTGGAAGCTGTGTGTGTGGGCAGAAGCGGGGGCTCAGGTGCATGTATTTCTGTCCCTTCCTTTGGCCATCATCCCATGGAATGTCTATGCAGATAAAATGGAGGCACAGGCTAGAGGAGAAGGCAGCCTGTGTTCTCTGCTTACTGATTTTCCAGGCACTTAATGTACTACTTTGAATCCCATGGTAATATTTGCAAAAAGCCTCAGTCGTAGAATAACTTAATTAAACATTACTTACAAGAGTTTAATATTCATTATTTGGCTTCAATTACTGTCTTCGCCTCCTCCCCTCCCTCTCTCCCACTGGAGTGCTCTCTCCCCTCTTATTCCGAGGGTCTAATTAGGCTAATGGCTGCTGCTTGCAGTGACCTTATGTCTGTTGAAAAACAAAACAAAACACAAAAAAATAAAGGCTCTGTTTGGTTCGAGTTCCCTGATGGTCTTTGCATGTGGCTGCTCCAGCTCCTGAATTCCATATTTCTTTTCTTTTTCAAATGCCTGATCCTACTTGTGCCGCATAGCGGAATTAATGATGTGTATTTGAAAAAAGGCTTGGCAGCCAAATTGCAACAAATACAAGAGGGCTGGGGCATTGGAGAGAGGGAGGAGTTGGAGAAAAACTCTGAACCTTCTTCCAGCACTGACTCGGCAGCAAAGACCGCTGCTTGCTTTGCTGGCTGCTGGCAGGGAAAAGCTTTCAAAGGAGGGGGCACACGCACAAAGCAAAGCAGGTTCTTTCTTATTCTTTCTTTCCCTGTCTTGGGGCTTAATAGCATCCTTGGCTCCCCTCTAAGCTGGTTCCTTCAAAGGCTTTGTGAGTCTTTCCCATGGCCCTGCTTCAGTCTGCATCTGCTGCCTCTGGTTCCAACCCCATGGAGGGGTCTCATGATACCAGCACTCAGGGCCCATATTGGGGGAGAGGAGGGCAGTTGTGGGGTTGTGCTTTGCTCTTCTGACTCAAAGGTCAAATCTGTGCACAAGTACAGAGCCCATTTAACACATGGGGCTAGCATTGTTGGGGAAGCACATGTGGAAAGCCCTAGTCTCTGGGTAGTCAGACAAGCACTATAAAAACAACACTGTCAGTTTGGGAGGGCAGTGAAATAAGCCTTATCAAAGGGCTTGGGGAAACCTAGGCAGTGAGGGACTGTTTCTGATAGACTCAGTGCAGAAACAGGGAACTGAGCAGGACTGACACAGGATGTGATATCTGAGGTGTGCCTTACGGGCCAGAATTTGGGTTAATCAAAGGGAGGGATGGCATTCTTGGCAGTGAAAAAAGAGGTGCTGTATTTGGGGTGCAGTGCTTAATCCCATGTGTCTGAAACACCAGGGAATACTTTGAGGAAGCAGGAAGGTGGTGTTCCAGGAAGAAGTGAGTAGTTTGGATCCAGGTGGTGCAGGCCTTGAATCCCGTGCTAGGGAGTTTGGTCTTTATATTGGGAATATACTAAAGGTTTACACATAGGGAATGATGGAGTCAAATGTGTGTTTTAGAGTCATAGTTCCTGAAGTGGTGAGAAGGGAGAATTTGTAAGGAAAAGGAAAGAGACAAGGAACAGAAGAGAATGGAGCCAGACCAGTTGGAAGCATTCACCCACATGAAGGGAAGATGGAGAGTATGGACTTGGAGTTACTTGGGAAGTAAATTTGGCAGGATGTGGTGACTAATTGGTTGTGGTGGTGGTCATAAGCTGGTCAGTCCTGATCATGAGCCACACTGTTAACTCCCATGGGGAGGAGGGACTGACTGAGGCCAGCCGTGGGTAGAGGCCAAGCAGGTCAAACCCACACAGAGGGCCTAGCCACAGTGGCCCGAGTGCCAGGCTTAGGGGGACCGAACAAACTCAACCATGGTCCAGCCTATCCTAAGGGCTCAGACCTGAGGAGGCAGGGCAGGGCACAAAGACAGGGCTTGCAGGTAGTTCCAGGGAGGATGTGAGGACATCACGACCTCAGTTTAACTTAGGATTCAGGGTTCAGAAGCAGTGAAGAGCCCAGAATGTAGCCTTAGTTCAAATGATCCCCACTCTTTGCTGCTTAGGAGGGGGAACTCTAGAGCCCACCTGTAGGCAACAGGGTCTCTCTCTTTCTCTCTCTTTTATTTCTTTGCAACTTCCTATTAGTGTTTGGGTCTTGAGCAGGGGTGAGCCTTTGGAAAGCTGGTTAATGTTGGGGTCATCTGGCAATGTTGTGAGTGGAATGGCCTCACAGCAGACCAGAAGAGGCCAAGGATGCAGTGAAGGGAATTAGCTTTCTCCCAGGACCTAGTAATTGAATGGCACAATTGAAAGTATAGTATAGGTCTTTTAACTTCTATTCCTATGACCCTGAATAACTGGACCAGAGAGAATCTTCCTCATTTTTCTTAGGTCTTGGACACATAGGCCAGTGGTTATCGGACATCTGGGCCTGTCTGCACTAATAGTAGATCTGTGCCTGAGGCATATATTAAGGTCACTTTTTGTTTCTGTGGCTAGATTCCAGAAGGCTGGGCAAATTCAACATGGCATTGAGTGGTGGTTATAGTCAAGTGCTCTGGGTTCAGATCTTGTCTCTGCCATCTATTAGCTGTGTGTCCTTGAACAAATTGCTTAACCTTTCTGTACTTCAGTTTTGTCATCTGTAGTATGGGTAGGATGACCATACATTTCCAATAGTCTTGACTAATACCTATTGTCCTAGTGCAATTATTAATAATGCCCCCTTTCACTGTCAAAAGTGACTTTTTGAATGATAAATCATATGGTTACTCAAAATATGGGATAATAACTGTATCTAACCTCATAAGAGTACAAAAATTAAATATGAAATCTCTTAGATTAGTGTCTGATAATTCATAGGCATCTGCTATTAATTATATATTGAGTATTATATGAGTTTCATAAGGCTTCTGTAGCAAATTACTACAAACTAGATGGCTTAAACCACAGGAACTCTCTCACAGCTCTGGAAGCTATGAGACTGAAATCAGGGTATCAGCAGGGTGGCACTTCCTTCAAAGTCTCTGGGGAAGAATTCTCTGCCTCTTCTAGCTTCTGATGGTGGCCAGCAGTCCTTGGCAGTCTTTGGCAATTCTTGGCAGTCCTTGGCTTGTAACACATGACTTCAATCTCTGCCTCTGTCTTCATATGGCCATTTTCTCTCTGTGGGTCTCTATGTCTAAGTTTTCCTCTTCTTCTAAAGATACCAGTTACTGGGTTACGGCCCACCCTAATCCAGTATGACTTCATCTTAACCTGATTACATCTGCAAGGCCCTGTTTCCAAATAAGGTCACATCACAAGTTCCAACAGGACATGGATTTTACAGAGACATTGTTCAACCCAATATAGATATATGCATCTTATTTCTCAATTACACTGGAAGCTACTTGCCTTTTATACCTAGCACAACATTTGGTATACTAATAAGCACATAGTAGGTGGTTGATTAACTGTTGATTGATACAATGTTCCTAATAGTGGTCTTTGTTGGTTTATTGTGGAGGCAATGCCAGGGCAATGGAATTAGGGAAAACAGGGTGAAGAAAAAATATTTCTTCTTGCCATCTGTCCCTTGACTTAATGGAGAATCCTAGTTTCTAACAGCTGCCAGTCTCATTGCTTGCTCACCCTTTGGCTAGACTTTAAAAATAAAATAAAAAGAACAAAAATCTTCAATCATTCTAAAAAATTCAACCACGCAAATCAACAACCACACACACAAAACCCAACAAAAAGACCTCTCGGCACATCAAGAAGATGCTGATACCAAAAGCTGAAATAGCTTTTCCATAATGCAATGAAATATATTAAATTCAATAGACATCAAAGGAACTTCGGGAGCAATTGCTGAATTTCCGAAGTAAACAGGGCTTTCAAAAGAAACAAAAACAGCGCTGGGATCTTGGGGGTAGGAACACATTTTGAGGGGGCAAAGCATGGAATCCCCAGGCTCTTGATCAAAGGGTGAATTCTTTAAAGAGTGGTAATAAACGAAGCCTTGAAAACTGCTTTTGATCCAAACTGCCCCAGGTATGGGTACTGACTGCAAATGACAAACGCATTTCCAAATAAGGGAGGCTGACGATTCTCTGTCCTCAGCCTTACATTTTGCAGGTTATTCAAAATGAGGAAATAATTCCAGACAAAAGGGATCCACAAAAGCAAAATACAGCCTCACACGGACTGCAAGGCAGCAGAGGGTCCTTGTGTCTGCAGTAGTTTCATGACAATTATGGTACTCTCAATCCTGAAAACATTAACTTTTTCAATTTACAAATTTAGGTGTGTGTGTGTGTGTGTGTGTGTGTGTGTGTGTATGTTTAGTCATACCTACTTATACAACTGGGTGTCTGCCAGAGAGGAGGATGGATACTCCCATCAGGGGAAAACTGTGGCCTTTAAACTGATGTATGGAATTAATTCCAGTCTTTCAAGGAGGGTGAGTAGTTTTTTTGTGGAGTTCTTTGAGATCATAGATGCAGAGTCCTGGAGTCTGGGAGTCATTGAAACTACCTCTCATGGTTCAAATGAATAAAATGAATAAAACAGAGAATTAAATAGGTGAACTGACTTGCTGAACATCACACAGGTTCATTAAATGGAATTCCTCCACCACCTAGTTAACTTCTTAATTCAACTGTTTTCTCCATTTATAGAGTTATTTGAAGAATATGAGAGTTTTCTAGAGCAATTATGTACATCACAAACCCACGGCATAATGGTTCCCAAACCTAACTCATTTTCAGATTTATCTGGAGTCCTTTTAAAAACACAGATTGTTTTAACAGGAACACATGGGGGAGGGGAAGGAAAAAACAAACAAAAAAAAAGAGAGGTTAGAGTGGGAGAGAGCCAAAGCATAAGAGACTCTTAAAAAATGAGAACAAACTGAGGGCTGATGGGGGATGGGAGGGAGGGAAGAGTGGGTGATGGGTATTGAAGAGGGCATCTTTTGGGATGAACACTGGGTGTTGTATGGAAACCAATTTGACAATAAATTTCATATATTTAAAAAAAATAAAATGCAGAATAAAATGCAAAAAAATAAAAAATAAAAACACAGATTGTTACAGAGAAAGACAGATACCATATGTTTTCACACTTATGTGGAAACTGAGAAACCTAACAGAAGACCATGGGGGAGGGGGAAAAAAGTTAGAGAGGGAGGGAGACAAATCATAAGAGACTCTTAAAAACTGAGAATAAACTGAGGGTTGATGGGGGGTGGGAGGGAGGGGAAAGTGGGTGATGAGCGTTGAGGAGGGCACCTGTTGGGATGAGCACTGGGTGTTGTATGGGAACCAATTTGACAATAAATTTCATATTAAAAATAAATAAATAAAAACACAGATTGTTATTGCAAGTAAAGCTGCTATGAACACTCGCGAATGGGTATGTGTATGAACACGTGTCTCTTGGGTGAGTACCTAAGAGCAAAGTGCTTCGGTCATGTGGTAGGTATATATTTAACGTTTTGAGAGCCTACCCACCTGTTTTACAAAGTGGCTGTGTAAGTTTATGTTCCCACCATCAGTGGATGAACGTTCCAGTTGCTCCACACCCTCACCAACACTTGGAATGATGGATCTTCTTAATTCCAGCCATTCTACTAAGTGTGTGGTGATATTTCTTTGTGGTTTCAATTCAGATTTCTCTAATGACTGATGGCGTTGAGCATCATGTAATTATTTGTCATCTGTCTGTCTTCTTTGATGAAGTGTCTATTCAAACATTTTCCCAATTTTTAGATTTGGTGGTTTATTTTCTTTTTCTTTGTTTTAAAATTTTTTTTCTTCTTCTTTTTCTTTTTGATCAAAATATAGATGACTCACAATGTTGTATTGTTACATCAGTTTCAGGTGCACCACATAGTGATTTGACAAGTTTATATGTATTTTCTTATTATAGTTTGAGAGTTTGAATGTGAATGCACATAGGAGCTTTATTTGTAAGAGCCTCAAACTGGAAACAACCCAAATATTCACTAAGAGGTGGAAGGGTGAACAAATCATGGCATATCCTCAGGATGGAATCTACTTGGCAATATAAAGGATGTACTGATACACACAACATGAATTAATCAAAAAATAAACATGCTGAGTAACAGAAGTCAGACAAAATATAGTACATACTGTATGATCCATAAATGTAAAATTCCAGAAAATGCAAACTGACCTATAGTGATAGAAAGTAGGTCTGTGGTGGCCTAAGATGGGAGAAAAAAGGTAGGGAAGGGTGAGAAGAAGGATTACGAGGGGGATAAGGAGACTGGATATTGGGTGCTGGGTATAGCCACTCTCTTGATGGTGCTATGGTTTCATGGGTATTTAAGCATGTCAAAACTTGTCAAAGTGTTCACCACAAACATATGTAGTTTATTGTAATTCATTTACACCTCAACAGAACCACTAAAACAAGAAAAAGCAAAAAAAGTCTGTAATGAAATGTAGATTCTGGGACCCCACTCCTGAACTACTGTATCATATGGGACTCAGGAATCTGGGGTAGAAAGATGATACTGGTTGTGCTGTGAAAGCAAAATATACTACTTGATCATCAAAAAAAAATATCTAGATTTGAATTCTCTATCCACCACTTACCAGCTGTGTGTGCCTCAAAACCAAAATCAAAACCATATAACCTCTCTGCATCTTGGTTTTCTGCATCTGTACAAATGGGGTAATAGCCAGAAAAATGTTTTCCTAGTACTCTTGTGAGACTTAACACTAAATAACCAAAAGGAAGTGCCTGGCCCAAGTGGGTCTCCATAAATGTGGATTCATTTCATTTCCATTTTTCCCAAGAATGCCCCAAAAGAGGAGTGGTTGGCTATGGGAGTAGAGCCAAGGTGGAGCTGGAGAGTGTGTGTCTGTGTGTGTGAACACACGTGTGCCTAGTGGGGTTGACTCTGATCAGTCAAGGTTAGCATGAAGGTCCCTGAGGACTCTGGGAAGGGACTTGAGCATCCCCATCCCCATCCCCATCCACTGACTTCATGAATTCTCCCCCCAAACACATTAGGGAACAACCCCAGCTCCCACAAGGATTGTGATGATTAATGTTTTTCTCCTTCTGCATTAGGGCTACGGGCTGGGAGCTTCTCTCCTTTTCTGCAGTCCTTTATCATATTAACTGGTTAACTGGCCCTATTCGTGCAGCCAAAACCGAAGGGAGGCAGCCAAAGGGGCCCCTTTCTTTACTTGCCTGCCTTTTCCTCCCCCTTTGTTAGCTCTGTGCCTTTGCTTCATTGTCAGGCCAGCTACAAAGGCCCTCCAGGTGCATGTGCATGTGGGAGTGTGACACACGTGCACGCACGCACGCTCACATGCACACTCTCTTCCGTCCGGGGCCAGGGTGATGAATTACGGCATTTGAATGTCTCCTTATCGCAGTGGTGCACATGTGCTCCGATGTGTGTGCCTGTGTGGTGTGGGAGGGATGTGGTGGGGAGCCCAGAGTCAGAAAATAGAGCTCCTAGCTGCCTTGTCCCTGCCCTCTTTGTTGAGATGAAATTTCAGATGCTGCTGGGTGTGTTGTCAGCAAGTCTTTTGCAAAATAGATGGAAGTAATTTTTTCTAAAGCTGATTTTTTTCAGTATTTAGCTATGGAGAGAGTGTGTACAAACCCCATGAAATGCTCACTCTCTTGTGTAGATGTGACTCTTGGTCCAGGAGATAAAAGACAGCTAAGAAGGATGAAAACAAGCCTTTATTGGGTGCCTACTGTGTACTGAGTCCTTTCATGCATGTAAGTTTTCATTAATCTTGGAACTTCCCCCTCGCATATGTGGTAGGTACTCAGTAAATGCTGCTGGACCTGGCCTGAGTTAAAAGTTGGGGAGTTGCCTTTGTCCTTCAGTAAGTCACTGATGGCCTGATGTATGAAATGACCTTTCAGCAAGGAAGTATGGGCCACAGCAGGCAGGACACTGAAAAGCAACATCTTGAACTTATAGAGCATCATTGTGCTTCCCCAGTAAGTCAGACCCCTTTTTTTAAACATTTATTTACTGGTTTCATTAAAGACACACTCTGCTTACTATTAGGCTACAGGCTACACTCACAGAATTAAAAGAAAAAGAAAACTACAGGCAAGTAATAAGTTCTTTTGTCCTGAAAACAGCTCTGTAAAATGGGATGCATCTTCTCCAAAAAAAAGTGGCAAGGACATGACAGAGTCTCTCCTCTTGCCACTGATTATCCCCTGGGTCTTCTCTCTTTGGGGGCAGTGGATGTGGGACATTAGCTCTTCTCATTTCCCTCCTCATTTATAATATTGCCATACTGTTTTCCCAGCTTACTCCAGTGATGATTGTACATGTATTTCTTACTACTGAAGGGATTAATTTTATGGGGAGCTTGGGTGTGTTCTCTGGACAAAGAGGGTGTTAGGTATGAACAATCACTGTCTGAGGTAATTGATATACATATTGTATTTTATTACATATATCTCTACCCACATTTAATTCTTTTTTTATGTTTATTATTTTTTTTTTATTTTTGAGAGAGAGAGCATAAGTGGGGGAGGAGCAGAGAGAGAGAGGGAGACACAGAATCCGAAGCAGACTCCAGGCTCAGAGCTGTCAGCACAGAGCCTGATGCAGAGCTCGAACCCACTAACCATGAGACCATGACCTGAGATGAAGTCGGATGCTCAACCGACTGAGCCACCCAGGCACCCTGACCCCCATTTAATTCTTACAATCCTCCTCTAATACAGGTAGATGGTACTAGCCTCATTTTACAGATGTGGAAAACAAGGCTCAGTTTAAGAACAATTTTAAAATGTGCTAAAGGTCAGGGAGTAGTGAAACCAGAACTCTGATCAGAGATCTTCTGACTCCTAACACCCTCTCCTCAGTGACTGGGACAGCATGTGTTCTGAACCAGAGCTCCAGGCACAGACTGAGTATTACACTATTTGTCTCAGAGTGATCCTGGCAAATTAAAGTGCATCTTCACAATGATACCACATCACTGGGCTGGAGCCCACCAAATGTGAGCCATGGAAACCTTGCACACAAAAGGTAGGGAAGAGCTCTAGGTTGACATGTAGAGAAGTCAAAGTAGGCACAGATTCTTGGGACTCCTGCTTCCTTAACCCCCACCATCATCCAAACAAATGCTACTCCTTCTCTTTGGTCACCAGATGGTCCCCCAATGTAGATGAAGCCTTAAAATACAATAGCTTTGAAGTTGTATTTTGGCTATTGATTTACATGCATGACTGGCTTCCAGCTACCTACTTGAAAATTGGTGGTGGTTACCCTTTCTGTCTTGGGCAGCCTTGCCCTGAATGCCTGGCCATTCTCTTTGCAACTGATAGCCAAGGCAAAAGAAGGTAAAGAGGATTAAAAATGGGATCTTCGCTTTCTTTTCAATTGACAAAGGCAGAGTGTTCTCAGTCCACTGAAGTGATTCTGTCTTAGGTTCTTCAAGGATGGAAATTTCATTAATATTTAATAATAGTGATAGCATCAATAGTATTAATAGAATCGTTTCCAAATACATGGAGTGTTGGAGTTTACAGAGTGCCCGCTGAACAGGTACAGGCATCTCAAATGCACCTTGTCCAAACTGGGCTATTTTCTTTATTTTCTTTGCTGTTCCCTTCTTGTGTTGTTCAGGCCTTGCCACCATCCTCAATCCTGATGATCCATACTGCTCTCCACATCCAGGCAATCTCACAATGTTTAAGTTAACGGGTTTAGTATCTGTAGCTTGCAACCAAGGACCCTGACTAGGATATGCTTCCTTTTTTTAATTAAAAATTTTTTTTTTTGGTTCTCTCAAGTACCTTTATTTTCTTTTTTTATGAAATTTATTGTCAAACTGGTTTCCATACAACACCCAGTGCTCTTCCCAACAGGTGCCCTCCTCAATGCCCTTCACCCACACTCCCCTTCCTCCCACTCCCCATCAACCCTCAGTTTATTCCCAGTTCTTAAGAGTCTGTTATGATTTGGCTCTCTCCCTCTCTTTTTTTCCCTTCCCCTCCCCCATGGTCTTCTGTTAAGTTTCTCAGGATCCACATAAGAGTGAAAACATATGGTATCTGTCTTTCTCTGCATGACTTATTTCACTTAGCATAACATTCTCCAGTTCCATCCACGTTGCTACAAAAGGCCATATTTCATTCTTTCTCATTGCCAAGTAGTATTCCATTGTGCATATAACCCACAATTTCTTTATCCATTCATCAGTTGATGGACGTTTACGCTCTTTCCATCATTTGGCTATTGTTGAAAGTGCTGCTATCAACATTGGGGTCCAAGTGCCCCTATGCGTCAGCACTCCTGTATCCCTTGGGTAAATTCCTAGCAGTGCTATTGCTGGCTCATAGGGTAGATCTATTTTTAATTTTTTGAGGAACCTCCACACTGTTTCCCAGAGTGGCTGCACCAGTTTGCATTCCCACCAACAGTGCAAGAGGGTTCCCATTTCTCCACATCCTCTCCAGCATCTATAGTCTCCTGATTTGTTCATTTTAGCCATTCTGACTGGCATGAGGTGATATCTCAGTGTGGTTTTGATTTGTATTTCCCTGATGAGGAGTGACGTTGAGCATCTTTTCATGTGCCTGTTGGCCATCTGGATGTCTTTATAGAAGTGTCTATTCATGTTTTCTGCCCATTTCTTCACTGGATTATTTGTTTTTTTGGGTGTGGAGTTTGGTGAGTTCTTTATAGATTTTGGATACTAGCCCTTTGTCCGATATGTCATTTGCAAATATCTTTTCCCATTCCGTTGGTTGCTTTTTAGTTTTGTTGATTGTTTCCTTTGCAGTGCAGAAGCTTTTCATCTTCATGAGGTCCCAATAGTTCATTTTTGCTTTTAATCCCCTTGCCTTTGGAGATGTGTCAAGTAAGAAATTGCTGCGGCTGAGGTCAGAGAGGTATTTTCCTGCTGTCTCCTCTAGGGTTTTGATGGCTTCCTGTCTCACATTCAGGTCCTTTATCCATTTTGAGTTTATTTTTGTGAATGGTGTAAGAAAGTGGTCTAGTTTCATTCTTCTGCATGTTGCTGTCCAGTTCTCCCAGCACCATTTGTTAAAGAGACTGTCTTTTTTTCCATTAGATATTCTTTCCTGCTTTGTCAAAGATTAGTTGGCCATACTTTTGTGGGTCCAATTCTGGAGTCTCTATTCTATTCCATTGGTCTATGTGTCTGTTTTTGTGCCAATACCATGCTGCCTTGATGATTACAGCTTTGTAGTAGAGGCTATAGTCTGGGATTGTGATGCTTCCCTCTTTGGTCTTCTTCTTAAATATTCCTTTGGCTATTCGGGGTCTTTTGTGGTTCCGTACAAATTTTAAGATTGCTTGTTCTAGTTTCGAGAAGAATGCTGGTGCAATTTTGATTGGATTGCATTGAATGTCTGTTTATTTTTGAGAGAGAGAGAGAGAAAGAGAAAGAGAAAGAGAAAGAGAAAGAGAAAGAGAAAGAAAGAGAGAGAGAGTGTGAACAGGGGAGGGGTAGAGAGAGAGGGAGACAGAATCTGAAGCTGAGGAATCTGAGCTGTCAGCACAGAGCCCAATGTGGGGCTCAAGCTTATGAACTGTGAGATCATGATCTGAGCTGAAGTTGGATGCTTAATCGACTGAGCTAATTTTTTTTTAATGTTTATTCATTTTTGAGAGAAAGAGAGAGACAGAATATGAGTGGGGGAGGGGCAGAGAGAGAGGGAGACAAAGAATTCAAAGCAGGCTCCAGGCTCTGAGCTGTCAGCACAGGGCCCAATGTGGGGCTCGAACTCATGAATCATAAGATCATGATCTAAGCCAAAGTTTGACACTTAACCAACTGAACCACCCAGGTACCCCATGACTAGGACATGCTTCTGCATAGTAAGTCCCTACCTGGTGCAAGACATTACCTGGGTGTTGTGTAGAGAAAAATGAAGAGCATGCCAGCCTGTGACCCTCTGAACACATGTGTGCTTGTTGACTACTGTCTGGGACCTGTTCAGACATCACTGATGTGGACTTCCCTCCAACTCAGTCTCACCTCCTGTTGGCTAGTCAGAATCGAAGGAAGACAAGGAGACACAGCATTTAAAGCATTTGGCAAAGAAAGGAAGTTTAAAAGAACCCTTGCAGAGAATGTCTGAAAAGGACTGACTTGTCAAATGCAAATTATGACACCTATTTAAAGGGAAAAAAGACAAGATTTTCCAAAGTTATTAAGTTTATAGGTAGTCTGTTCCCCACGGACACACAACAGTTTTCTTCCATGATTATCCTATTGCACAAGATGATGACAAATCTTCAGTTATAGCTTTGAACAGTCAGGGATGAAGTTGTTCATATTCCAGAGTCAGTAACCTACCAGAAGACTCAAGACTTCCTTTATGTTGGAAACTAGAGTTAGACAGGGGACCCTGGATTTACTTTGTTTTGTGATGTGTGCATGTGCAGCTGACATGCTAGGTTTGGTGGTTGTGTCCCACAGAGTGGCTGTGGACACTGAGTTTGTGGCTGCTGACTGCTGCTTCTACAGGACACTCAGGGCTAGGTTCCTGCCAACCTTCCATCACAACATTTAAATCATTGGATCACTACATAATGCTATTTTAGGTGTGTTTCCATTTATATTTTTTTAATGTTTATTTATTTTTGATAGAGAAAGAGAGAGAGAACGAGCAGGGGGAGAGAGAGAGGAGACACAGAATATGAAGTAGGTTCCAGGCTCTGAGCTCAAACTCATGAATGTGAGATCATGACCTGAGCCGAAGTCAGATGCTCAACTGACTGAACCACCCAGGCACCCCCTTTTCGGTGTGTTTCTGTTGAAAAACACTTTAAGAATTATATATTGTTGACTCATTAACATCAAACTCCCTGCCAACAGCACTAAAAATTGTGCCTGAATGGAGCTTCTCTAACACCCAGAACTTCTCCATGAGGCACATCCCAGCCTTCTTGCACTTGGAAATGCTAGACAGCATGCCAGCACTACACTCAGGGACCGTGAGAGACAGAAATCATCACCAGAAAGCACAGCAGAGCAAACACTGTGGTACCACAGAGACTTGGAAGAGGACACTTGCTTACAGTATAGTAGCTGAAACAAGAAGGCTATGTGGTGGCCTGTTGACCCTCTGCTGGAAGCAGGGTGTTAGCTGACCCCTGAATCCTAACCCTCCTGCCTCCCAGATCCCGGTTTGGCTACATCCCGGTGACTGGCTGCCTTTGGTGTTTTTTTCCGTTGGACTCGCCATGGCTGTGGAACAGGAATACCTATCATTCCTGACCTTCCTCTCTGGCACTATGAAACGTGGTGTCAAGGCCTCTTTGTGGGTGTGCTTGTTAGGCAGGGAGGTGTCCAGGAGTTGTAGGGAATGGGGTAAAAATGGAATGGTGGCCCTGCGTATAGTAGGGTAGGGGCTGAGGCTGAGGGCTACCTTGTGGTTCTGCTGCTCAACTGATGGGTAGCCACTGTGATGTGTTCCTTCCTCCTCCTCTTCCTCCTCTTCCCTCCTGCCGCTCTCTCCCTCTTCCTCTTGCTTCCCCCTTCTCTCCTCATTCTCACTTGACTTTATCCAAATAGGCAGCCCAGTGGATTTGTATCAATAAGAAGCAATCAGCAACAGCCATAATACTTGCAATCAATATATAATTGCATCAGGGTTATTCCATTACCTCAGGCCTGGCGTGCTGATTACCGCTGAGGCCTTATGATTCCAGCAGTCATTTGCCTGACTTCAGGGTTTGGTGGAAGAGCGTGTGGGAGGGTTGCCAGGCTGAGCCCTGTGTTGTGCACCTCAGGCAGGCCATCAGGGTCCAGGGTCTGGTCAGACACCAGGAAGTCAGACACAGGGGTGAGATACTCCTGGGCTGACAGGAGGGTGGCTCCGGGGAGGCCTGGGGTCAGGCATCAGGGCAACAGGACTAGAACTGGGAGTGAGTTCCTGGGACATAGGGCCCCCATACCACATTAACTGCCATTTAACTTGTACCATTTCCGTATGGACAGTACTTTTCCATATGAGGCCTCACACCAGCCCTGGGGGCTGAATATGACCATTCCCATTTTATAAACGAGGAAGCTGCAAACCCAGGGGAGGTACAGGGCTCAGTGCTACTCGACTTGGAAGCTGAGAAGCTATGACTCGAATTCAAGATTGAATTTAAGGTTTGAATTCAAAGTTGAGATCAAGAGTTAGTATGCTTTCTAGCGCTCCCAGAAACAAAACAAGCACCACTCTCTACTTTCAGATGGCGCGTCTACAGGCTTCTCATTGGCTTATTCAGCAATTCTGTGAGGAAGACAACACAGTTTATCATGCCCATTTAACAGATAAGAAGACTGAGCTTTGGATTAGGTGACCAACTGTCCCAGTTTTCCCAAGACTGAGGGATGTTCCTGGGATTTTCAGTGCCAGCCAGACAAGTCCCAGAGCAAGCTGGTCATCTGAGTTTAGGTAGAGGTTTGCTGATTTGTCATAGTGGCCGAGGGACTGGGTTCCTTTTTCCCACCACCCTGAACTGCTCCAGGTAACTGATAGTGCACCCACTTTCCTGTGTGTCTGTGAAGGCTAATATAAAAAGGATGAAAACAGCTATGATTTAATGAATACTTGCCGTGTACTAAGGCTTGGTAGATATTTGGTAATAATAGCAATCTCTTACATGGTACTTACCCCATGCCAGGCACTATTGTAAGAACTTTATGAAAATTAACTAGGTTAGTTGATCCTCAGTCAATCCCTTTACAGAGGAGAGAACAGAGCACAGAGAGGTTAAGTACTTTGTCCAAGGTCATACAGCGAGTAAGGGCTGAAACCAGAATTCGTATGTAAGCTGCTTGGCTACTGAGTCCACCCCTGTGTTTACTGTCTCTCTAATCTTGGTTAAACACTCAGACAACAGCAGGTGTTATCAGCGTGATCTTAGAAAACATAACACGAGGCAGAGGGTAACTTCTGGTTAAGTGAATGAGTGAACGAATGAATGAATAAATGGGAGAGTCCTGTAACATTCTCAGGATCACAAAATGAATGATGCCTGATCTCCCCATATGCAATGGATTATCAGTCAGCGATCAAGAAGAAATAAATAACAAAGATAACTAAAAAGAAACCAATATGTTGAGGGAAAGAATCCTGACAAAAGGAGTACATTTATATGGAGTCCAGGAGTATGGTCAAACAAATTTACAGTGATAAAATTCAGAACTGTGGTTGCCTATGGGGATTGACTGGAAGAGGACACGAGGGAAATTTCTGGGGTGGAGATGTTCTATATCTTGACTGGGGTGCTGGCCATGTGGCTGTATACATATGGCAACACTCGTTGAATTGTATACTTAAAGACCTATGTATTTCATATGTAAATTTTACCTCCAAAAAAGAGAAAGCACAAAAGAGCAGATGAAATAGAAGAGAAGGGATTTACCATTAGGGGTGTCTGACCCCCATGCCCTGCTGTGTCTGATGTTTGGGATTAACTGCCTCCATATTCAGTCAGTCACAGCTGGTGTTCCAGGTGAACCCCTACCATTAGGGCATGCTCATAGGTGGAGGAGCCACCAAGGCAGAAGCCACCTGAGCTGCCTTACCTGAGCACCTGCTCTGGGCTGTGCTGAAGTGACACCTTCAAGGGAAGATGAATGGATTAGACCCAGTGCCTGCCTGGAGCAGCTTCCAGCTTGGGGCCGGGGGCATCAGTACAAGAATGACTGACCACAGGTAATAGCCCCCGTTGGCCAGGACTCCAGTCCTATTTTGTAGGAATAGAAATCCTGAGCATGTTACAAAGATAAGAGTTCTAGCTGTAGGAAATAAGGATGGAATTGAAGTACTGCCTGTAGAATGTAATGCAGAAACATGGTTGGCAGAAAGAATTCAGAGGCCTAGGAACTACAGCGCAGGTACAAGGTGAGGGCTGGGTTTGCAGAAAATCTGGCTTTGACTGAGTTTTGTGGCAGTGAGTCAGCAAGGTCAAGACTGGCTCTACTACTTGCTAGCATATGACCCTGGGCTGTAATTTATGTCCTCTGTTTCTCAGTTTCCTCATCTAAACCAATGACAGTGGGAATAATGATAGTACTTACCTCTGAGGATTAAATTATTCAATATATGTAAGGCAGATATCACAGTCCTTGTTATCACAAATCTTGTTAATTTACAGCTTAAAGTGGCACTCAAGGAAGACACCGTTGGCTGCTGGTCCCAGCAGGGCTCCACCTGTGGACTGTGGTTAAATAGCTCCAAGAGATGGGTGAGGGGAATACAGGACAGGAACTAGGTGGGTCTTAATGAGAGAAATAAGCAAGTGTTATTATTCACTTTCATAGGAAAACATATCAAGGCCTAGGGAGGTAACCCTTGTCTGAGATTGCACAGCTAGTTAGTGGAAGACCTGGGGCTACGTGTCAGTTCTGCTGCTCCCTTGTCGATGCTGCTCATACCGGCTCCAAAACCTGCTGCCATCCCCAGCCCTCTGGACTCATTACCTGGCCCTACACAGGGCGACCTTGATCAGGAACCAGGGCTGCCTGTCTGATCTTCAGTTTGCATCATGTAGGGTATCCTGCCTGGGACTTTGCTGGTGGGTAGGCAACATCCTCATTACATTCTGGCTTGTATTTATGTCAGAGATGCCTGTCATCATGTCACCATGTCACCTTGATCACATATTTAGCTGTCAGATGTGGAAGCTTGGGGGCTGTAGTCTGCCATTTTTACAGAACACACTATTCTTCACTGTGAGTCTCTGAACCTGACCCCAATCTTTCTTCTGGTCTTCATGTCTCTACACCTGGGAGTGTCTATATCTGCAGCAGGTCTCACCCCTCCCATTTCCCCAGAGTTAGAGAGAGAGAGACAGGACCCAGGAGGAAGATCTTTAGCTGTAACAAGGTTGGGGACAACAAGGAGCCTCTCCCAGGAAGCTGAATAGGGAAGAGCTATGAGGAGCAGGGGTGGCCATAGATCCTGGATGGCAGTGGAGCCTGACAGGTGACAGCAGACATGGCTGGGAAAGGGGCTGGAACAGCAGGCAGGTGGTGGCTGGTTGGGCTTCCTGCATGCTCCAGTTAGGTAGGGCTCACATGTCTCCCATGAGTAGCTGTCCTAACATTTACAACAAGAGAAATTTAAAAGTACCTAATTCCTCCCAAGAAAGAAAAAAAATAGGGATAATCAATTCTGATCATTATACTCAGGCAGACCTGGTTTAGATGTTGGTTTATTTCCTGAATTCATTCATTCATTCATTCATTCATTCATTCATTCAACAGTGCCTAACTACTAATTAATAAAGCACTAGTTTTGCACCTGGGAATCAGAAAAAAAATATTTGGGGGGCATCTGGGTGGCTCAGTTGGTTAAGCATCCAACTTATGCTCAGGTCATGATCTCGCGGTTCATGAGTTCAAGCCCTGTCTTGGGCTCTGTGCTGACAGCTCAGAGTCTGGATCCTGCTTCAGATTCTGTCTCCCTCTCTCTGCTCCTCCCCCATTCATGCCCTGTTTCTCTCTCTCTCAAAAATAAATAAACATTAAAAAAAAGAGAAAAGAAAACAATAATTTTGGCTTCATTTGGAGAGTCAAAATGAAGGCTAGAAAACCTTAACTGGGGGGTGGCTAACACAGATTTTGATAACATTAATTTCTCCCTGTGAGATCAAGAAATATGTCAATACACAATCAATACGAAGCATGTGTAGTACTACAGGAGCAGCACATTTAAGACCCAGCTAAGGTTGGCTTTGGTTTGCAGCTGTGTGTTGTTCTCCAGAGGAGCCATTCCTTTATTCTCTGCTGTCTTTGCAGGAGGTGGTTGTCAGGGGAAATACCCTTGGTTTTCTGGTGAGACTCAGGGAAGCCCCAACCTCACTGGTCTTGGGGCCCTGCATGGGGTTAGGTGCTTTGTGCATGTTTTGAACACAAGCACTATATCTGCAAATGTCCAAGTGTGGATTGGCTGACATGTAGCCTTTACTTAGTGTAGAGTTTGTGTTTCTGTTCAGGATACCAGTTCATGATAATGTATGACTTTTGTCAGAAAGTTCTTGATCTCTGTCTAGGCTTGACCTGTGTGCTTCTGTGGTTAGTATTTCTAGGACACGAAGGATGAGCCTTACCATCTGGTGTTTGTGTTGAAACTCTGCAACCCTACTCAGCTAAACAGTGTGCAAGGCCAAGGGCAAACCACATGTCCTGCCCAGTGGCAACCACTGTTCTGGGTGGATTATGTCCTGTTTGGAAATGAATAAACAGAAATGCTACAAAAAGATCCAAGAAAAAAGACAACAGAAAAAGAAATAATAAGGGGAACCTGGGTGGCTAAGTCAGTTAGGCATCGGAGTCTTGATTTTGTCTTAGGTCTTGATCTCATGGTCATGGGATCAAGCCCGATACTGGCTCTGGGCTGAGAGTGGAGCCTGCTTAAGATTCTCTCTCTCCCTCCCTCTGCCCCTCTCCCTTGCTCATGTGCTCTATCTCTTTCTCTAAAATAAAAAATTTTAAAAATAAAATAAAAAAAAAACAATAAGAAGAAAAGCAAATTGAGGTGAAAGCAGCCTGCAGAGAAGATGGCTAAAATAAAATGCAGTTGAAGGATACTTAGCTCCAATAGAATAAATAAAATGCAGGTGGAGGTAGTGAAGGCAGGAGTTAACACTGGTAAAATGCAAATCACTGGTGAGAAGAACAAAATCTGCTTCTATTCAGAGGAAAAAGAATAAGGAGATGTGGGTGATGAGGAGATCATAGGTGTAGAGAAGAGAGGAGATCCAATCTAGGAATTACAGGTATTGCTGAAGAATAAACCAGAATAATTTCTTCAGAAACAAAATCAAAGTCATAACTGAGGAAAATGTGTCTTGCAAAATGTCCTAAATGTGCAGGCAAAATAAATTTAAAGGGAACTGCATCTACATACATACTGGCTACATTTTCAAATTGAAAAGATAAAGTATTATGAACACGCTGGAAGGAGAAAAAACCCAACCATGTTGAATATATAGTTGCAAAAATTAAGACTAAAATATCCCTCAAGGTCTCTGCAAATGCCCCAGAGCAATAGGGCAGCCATGAGGCACAGACAGGGCTCTGTGTTTATCAAATCATTTCTCTTTTCTCCTGGAAACAGAGGAAGACAGAATTTCCCAGTTTTCTCCAATATAGGTGAGCCAGGGACCAGTTTTTGCTGATGAGTTGTGGATAGAAGTGACATATGCTACTTCTGCTCTGGATCCTAAAATCTGCCATGAGAGCTGTTAGTCTCCTCTTTCTTCCTTTCTCTGCTCCTTAGTCAGCCAGATTCACAGAGTCTGGCAGAGAACCCCAGGAGACAGTGGAAAGGGCCTGAGTTCCTGATTCACCTCATGGAAGGCTCCCTCTGGCCCCTACAATGGGCTCTGTAAATGTCAACCTCAGAAGTGCAGTGTCTTATTATAGTATTTAACTTGCTCTAATATAAAGGGCTAGAGAGTTTTGAGGGAACACAGTCATGACTCAAGTATTTTTTTATTTAGTCAAACTGTCATTTAGGTGTGAACATAGAGAAACGTAACCAGAAATAAAAGAGCTCATAAGGTGTAAAAGGTCCATTTCCTTCCTGAAAAAAGTATTTAAGAATATATTTCAGTCAATATAGAGATGTATCAAAATAAAGACTTAAGCATGAGGAGGTTATCAAATAAAAAGCCTGGTTGAAACACTGAATCAGTTAACCATGGGGTAAAGTCTAAATAATTCTTGTTAACATGGCTATAAAGAGGAATGGAAAATAATAAGTTATTCTCAAAAGTGGGGAAAAAAAACCCTCAACAGAATTGGGCTCTAATACCCCATTTTATTCCAGAATAAACAAAGAAATTGGGTGAAAGAGGAGTAGAAAGTAGTAAAAAGCATCCTAGTTTCCTCATCTTCAAGGGAAAAGTGGATAGAAACTATTTTATTTTTGATATTGACTATTGGAAAAATAAAGCTCAAAATTATTTTCTAAAACTCCCAAGAGCTAAAAATATATTTTTGACCATCCCCCAAACTATTTGAGAAAAAAAAGTCAAAGAGAATAATTCATAGTCTCTTTAGTAAATAGAAATTTTTAAAATGCTTTTTAAAAAAATATTTATTTTATTTTTGAGAGAGAGACAGAGTGTGAGTAGGATGGGAGGCAGAGAGAGAGGGAAACACAGAATCAGAAGCAGGCTTTAGTCTCTGAGCTGTCAGCAGCCAGACACGGGGATTGAACTCACAAACCGTGAGATCATGACCTGAGCTGAAGTCACATGTTTGACTGAGCCACCCAGGTGCCCCAGTAAATAGAAATTTTAAAAATGGAGAATTACAAGGCAAAAAACAAGCATAATAAGAAAAAGCCAGGAAGTTCCATAGACAGAAATAATAAAATGTAATGACAGTAATAAATCCAGATATACAATTATGGCAATAAATAAAAGGGTCAACCCTCCCATTAAAATACATAGACTCTCAGATTAGGCCACATAATTAATGTCAACTATATGCTGTTTACAAGACACAAATCTAATACAAAATGATTGACAGGGAAAGATTAGAAATAAAAGGCTTGGTAAAAGATACCGGGAAAATATATAAAAATGCAAGAATGACAATATCAATATAATAACAACTGAATTGGAAAATAAAATCCAGCATAAAAATGTAGCAGTCATAAAGCAAATATTAGATGATGCCAAATCATTTAATATCAGACTATTTATAGCAAAATCATTAGAAAATATGAGAAAATAACAAAAAATATTTGTGGAAGACCATGTATTTTGCTCAGAACAATGCAGATAAGGCAAGTGAAAAATAAATGTGGGTGCAGAGTACATGGAAAATGAGATATATAAATTTTATTTAATAAAAATATATAACAAACTTTAATCCACGAACAGATAATAAACTTTTCTTTTAGCCATTCTTGGAACAGTGACAAAAATTAAAAGAAAAGCTCATTAAATACTGAAAATCCATGTTTATGTAGAACATCATACATGAAGAATAGATAAAAAAAAATAAAGGTTTTAAAAAGGCACATATGAGATCTTGGAAACTAAAAACTGCTGTGCTTAACAATTTTGGGTCAAAGAAGAAATACTGACAATCTATAAAGCAACAAAAAATAGACACTTAATGTAAAAGTTTATGGGGTAAAGTCAAAGCTGTACAAAGGGGTAAATTCATAGGCTAAATGGTTTTATTAACACATTTAAATAAAAATGGAATATTTAATTAAATATTTAAATAAACAACACACAGAGATTTAACATAGAACAGAGAAATCTTTCTTGAATTAGAATAGTAGTGTGTAAATCCAGAAAGCCTAACAGGAAAAAAGGAAATGTGCAAAGTTAGATATTAGAAAGTGGATGGACCTACAGATACTGATGTTATAAAGCTTTTCATGAGATTAATATATTGTATTCTATACTATTTTTAAATGTTGATTACAAGACATAATTTTATAGCAAGATATTAATCACCAAAATTGACTCAAAAAAAGAGAACTTAAAGAAATTGTAAAAAAAGAAAGTTACTGTAGAATTAATTACCCCCAAATGCTCTTCACTTAATGTTGTTGATCAGCTTAGTTGATCAAATCTCCAGAAATATGTAATTTTTAGGAGGAAATTAACCATTTGTAATTATATAAAAAGACAGAAAACTTTCAAAATTATTTTACGAAACCAACATAACCTTAATAATGAAACACAAGTAAAACATAATACTAAACACAAGTTTATTTTATGGAATGGAAATGACTTTCCTTAAATAAACTGTCATCAAATCACAACTACTGCAATATTAAGAAATGAATACTATAACTTGTCTAGTTAATCATTATCTGAGGAATGGAAGGATAATTTAATGTTATGAAATCTAGTAATACAATCCAGGGATCAGTGAGATAGAAAAAACTTCAGTTGATTCCCTAAACACATTTGATAAAATAACCATTTAAAAAATCTCTTGGGAAAAATTTAATAAATATTAATGTAAGATCACTTACAAAATGTTGAGCAAAAAATGCTCAACATCACTCATCATCAGGGAAATGCAAATTAAAACCACAATGAGATACCACCTCACACCTGTCAGAATGGCTAACATCAACAACTCAGACAACAACAGATGTTGGCGAGGATGCAGAGAAAGATCTCTTTTGCACTGCTGGTGGGAATGCAAACTGGTGCAGCCACTCTGAAAACAGTATGGAGGTTCCTCAAAAAATTAGAAATAGAGCTACCATATGACCCAGCAATTGAACTTCTAGGTATTTATCTAAGGGATACAGGTATGCTGTTTCGAAGGGGCACATGCACCCCTATGTTTATAGCAGCAATAGCTGCTGTCAACTGTCAACAATAGCTGAAGTATGGAAAGAGCCCGAATGTCCATTGATGGATGAATGGATAAAGAAGATGTGGTATATATATATATATACACACACACACACACACACACACACACACACACAACGGAGTATTACTCGGCAATCAAAAAGAATGAAATCTTGCCATTTGCAACTATGTGGATGGAACTGGAGGGTATTATGCTAAGTGAAATTAGTCAGAGAAAGACAAATATCATATGACTTCACTCATATGAGGACTTTAAGATACAAAACAGATGAACATAAGGGAAGAGAAACAAATATAATATAAAAACATGGGGGGGGACAAAAACATAAGAGACTCTTAAATATGGAGAACAATCAGAGGGTTGCTGGAGGGGTTGTGGGAGGAGGGAATGGGCTAAATGGGTAAGGGGCATTAAGGAATCTACTCCTGAAATCATTGTTATACTGTATGCTAACTTGGATGTAAATTAAAAATATAAATTAAAAATTAAAATTAAAATTAAATTAAATTAAAATTTAAAAGTATAAATTAAAAATATAAATTAAGTAAAACAAATCAAACTAATAGTTCAGTATTAAATGTGATGGTGAAATACAAAAGAAATTCCCATTAAAGTTTCAACAGTGGAAAGATACGGGAGACTAGCATCATATAATAGTGTTCTGTACATTCTAGCTACATAACAATAATGAAATACTGTGAGTCAGTGATTCTTGATGGGGGTGATCTTATCCCCCTGGGGACATTTGGAAATGTCTGGAAGCAGTTTTTGTTGTAAAGACAAGTGGGGTGAGGGTGCTACTGGCATTTAGTGTGTAGAGGCCAGGAATGCTACTCTACATCCTGTGTCCCTGTACAGGATGGACTCCCACAGCCGAGAATGCCCACTGTTTCATTCTCCTGAATAGCCATAAGCATCTCAAACCCACCTGGTCCCAAACTGAGTTCTTTCTGTATGTCAGGTGTCACATGAAATACTTTATTTAATTGTCACAAAATACCTATAATTCAGGTGCTATCATTACACTCTTTTCACATATGAGGCCATTAAGACATGGCAGGAATTGTAAAGTCACACAGATATTAATAACAGAGACAGGGTTTGAACCAGGCAATCTGGCCACTTTGTCCCTCACACTGAGGTAACTTTCTGTTACTAAGTGAGAGAAATAGGATTTAAAGTTACACACACAGCATAATGATCATCCCAATTTTATGAAATATTATATATATTGAAATATTAAAACAAAAGTAAATACATTTTGGTTGTTAATGAATGGTAGTGGGATTTCTCTAGTGTCTTTAATGGACATGTATTATTTTGTAATGAGAAAACCCAAAAAATCTAATTAGTCATATAAAAGGATCAATAGAGCTAAATGTAGTTTTGGTATCCTCTTTTAAAAACTAAGAGCTCCTTCCATAATTTGGTTATTGTTGAAAGTGCTGCTATAAACATTGGGGAAGTGCCCCTATGCATCAGCACTGTCCATCAACTGATGAATTGATAAAGAAACTGTGGTTTATATACACAATGGAATATTATGTGGCAATAAGAAAGAATGAAATATGGCCTTTTGTAGCAACATGGATGGAACTGGAGAGTGTTATGCTAAGTGAAATAAGCCATACAGAGAAAGATAGATACCATATGTTTTCACTCTTATGTGGATCCTGAGAAACTTAACAGAAGACCATGGGGGAGGGGAAGGAGAAAAAAAAAGTTAGAGAGGGAGGGAGCCAAACCATAAAAGACTCTTAAAAATTGAGAACAAACTGAGGGTTGATGGGGGGTGGGAGGGCGGGGAGGGTGGGTGATGGGTATTGAGGAGGGCACCTGTTGGGATGAGCATTGGGTGTTGTATGGAAACCAACTTGACAATAAATTTCATATTAAAAAATAAATAAAAACTAAGAGCTCTGAATGGAGAGTTATGCTGCCTCTAGGTTGATATACACTGTTGTAGAACAAACATCACTATTTAGGTACATGCACTAGCATCCCTTTGGAGCTA
Organism: Panthera leo; assembly: GCF_018350215.1. Classification (NCBI taxonomy): domain Eukaryota; kingdom Metazoa; phylum Chordata; class Mammalia; order Carnivora; family Felidae; genus Panthera; species Panthera leo. Next base: position 36,376,393 of record NC_056682.1, read on the forward strand.
TAGGTTCTGACTGAAACTGGTTTAAGCAAAGAGAAATGAATTGGCACATCCAACTGAAAAGTATGAGAAAGAGCTTGTCAGCTTCAGGTAAGCCTTGATCTTGCAGCTCAACATGGCTTGACCTTGACTTACTTTCTCTCTCCATTTCTTGACTTCTTCTTTGGTATTGGCTCTGACTCTCTCCTCTCTTTTGTATCCCACAGGAAAGAGGAAGTCTCTCTCAGAGCATCTGGTAACAGTCTACATGTTCCGTTTGATTGGACCACCTTACATCACATGGTGACTGATTGGCCTGGCCTTAGCCTTGGGTTCTACTTTTGGAACCAGGGGTGAACTCAACTTCCCTGGTGTCCTATCTCCCCAAATAAGAGGATGGAAGCTTGTGGGAAATTGGAACATTTACATCGATCAGCAAATGGATGGTGGCGATTCAGTCAACCCACACACACTATACTATGGGACTTCTGAGAATGAAACAACTTTATTAAATGTCTACTTATGTACATTTGTTATCTAATATTATAGACAATGTGTCCACTATGTTCATATTAAGGAGAGTCACCAAAAGATGGATTCATAAGGGAAGGCTTCCTGGTGGAGGCAGACTCAAGGAGGTCCTTTGAGGATAGGTGTGAGCTGGGTGGGTGGACAGGGGAGGACCATATTCAGGTGTGTAAGAATAGGGCCAAGACCAGGCTGTGTAAAGGGGAAGTGAACATACAGAAATGAAAAAGGGCAGCGAGGAGGACTCTCTGTGGAGGAAAGGGCCTGGCAGGAGAAGTCTCGTTGTTTAAATCTTGGCTTTGAAACTCTGTATCTCCAAAAGAAGAAGAAATAGCCATGGGGATCCTTCTTGTGAAGGGTGTTCATATGCTCCTTGTTAACATTTTATATTACCAAGCTGTTTTACTTTTCTACTCTCATTTTCTGTAGGTTTACATCTGTAAAATGGACATAATAGCACAGAGGATTGATATGAAAATTAGATAAGATTATATCTCTTAAAAGATCCTGTAAACTATAAATTACTAAATGGCAGGTAGGGAAGAAGGGGCCCGGGAATGCATTCAGAGTGTAACAGGGAACTAAGGGGGCAGACACAGGCTGTTAAAGTTAGAGGTATAATTGGGTCCCATCTTTTCCCCTGAATTTACCCACCACTCTGACTTCCTGAGGCCTCCACATCTCCCTGTTTCCCCCTGGCATGGCCAAGTCGTGTGACCATGGGAATGTAGAGGCAAGGAGAAGACTGGGTGTGGATGTAAGGCAGCCCAGCTGGGCTTCAGGGAAGGCAGGGCAAGGAGAAGCAGTTTCTGAGAAGCGGCAGGAGTGCCCTAGGAGGAGACAAAATGACTTCTAGGGTTGAGTCTGCCAGAGACCATAAAAACCTCAATGTATGAAATTAGCTTGATTCTCTAAAATAGTTACATCAAGGCGGCTGTCAGGAAATCAATAGCATGCTGTAATTATGTCCATAAACATGCTGAAGAAGCAGGAGAGGTCAGAGGCAAAGGAAGGGGGGTGGCTGCAGCAAGGCCTTCCAAGACATGACTCATGAAGCTTGTGGGCACTGGAGCCACCCCAGAGGGGGCCAGTTCCTTGCTGCTGCCATGATTAATCCAGGGAGAAGGAAATTCAATTTGGCAAACATTTATTGAGCATTTACTTCAGGCCAGGCTGGAGGCAGCAGTGGTGGGCTAGGCTTTGGGTTGGTGGGCTGAACCTCCCCATCCAGTTCTTACTTTGGAAACCTGCAGAGGGAGAAGTTACTGGAATTGATGTTTGGCTAGTGAATTTGGGCCTTTTGGGGAAGGAGAGGAGAAGCCTCCGCAGACACCCCCATTGTGTTTGGATTTGCAAATACAGCTAATTCTGTTCCTGGGGGCTCCAGTAGCTGATACAAAACTCTTTTGTACTCAAAAGCTCTTCCTTTAAAATTTAATACTGTCCTCTTTGGAGAGGGAGGCACTTAGCTCTTTGCTTTACCTGTATTACTTCATCTTCTCAAAAATATTGTGAGCTAGGAATTTTTATCTCCATTTTATAGATGAAAAAATTGAGGCTGAGTATGATGAAGTGATCTTTTCAGCATCATAATGAAAGTAAGTGGACATTTATGTATCATTTATACCTTATAGTCTGAATTGCTTTAATTAAATTGTCACAGTGGCGATCAGACCAAACTCATGGCTGATACTGATTTTGCTCAGAAAATTGGAATGTGAGAAGAGGAGGTTTTATGTGTGTGGGCTGGGATTATAGAGAGAAGCCAGAGGGTAAATTTGAGCAGAAGAGGTAGGGGAGCAGTAGACAGGTCTGGGTGAGTTTGGGTGTGAATGGACTGGACAGATGGGGCAGGAATCATGAAACCATGGATGGCAGCCAGGGGAGAGATACTGAGTGAAAAGTGGGTGCACTGGGTCCTCATGCCCTCCTGCCATGAGCTCTGGGAAAAGGTCTCAAGACATTCTTGTCCAGGGTCTGACTTGGACTGACCAGCCTGTGCCTGGTGGGTTTATTCTAGGTTGGAATTCTTTTTTTAAAAAATTTTTTAAATGTTTATTTATTTTTGAGAGAGAGAGAAAGAGAGAGAGGCAGAAAGGGAGACAGAGACAGAGAGAGAGAGAATGAATGAGTGGGGAAAGAGCAGAGACAGAGGGAGATACAGAATCCAAAGCAGGCTCCAGGCTCGGAGCTGTCAGCACAGAGCCCAGCGTGGGGCTCAAACCCACAAACTGTGAGATCATGACCTGAGCCGAAGTCAGACGCTTAACCAACTGAGCCACCCAGGCACCCCTCTGGGTGGAAATTCTTTTCCAGCATTTCACAGGAATTGTGTATGTTTTTCCAAATGCAGAGAAAAATCAGTTGAGAAAATGGGAACACTGTAAAAAGTATTACAAGTCTCCTGTGAGAATTTAAGGGTAACAATCAACATAGAAACATTACTTCTTTGAAATAATTCACTGACATCAAATAGAAAATCAGAGCAGGAAATGCTGAACCACGGAGTTGGAAGGTGAAGGTCAAAGTGCCCAGGAACCTGGACAAGAGCAGGTAGGCCAGCAGCGTCAGAGCCTCATCAATTGGTCTTGCTTGCAGTCTTGCCACGGAGAAAAGTATCCATTGCCCTGTCTGCTGCTAATGGTGAGCCACTGTTGCAAATAAAGTAAATATTAGTAATATTTATAGCTATGGAATACTTTATGGGTGGTGTTCCCAGAAATAATAAGTTTTGGAAGTGAACTATGTCCTTAAATTGCGATTTTGACATGTGATCCTGTGTGGTGCTGTGAGGAGCATTTGTAGGAGATCCAGATGTTATCTTGTTCCATCACTACTCAAAATGTTTATGGCTCAAATATTCACTGTTGGGGACAGTTCTTTGCAAGTACTAGAACAGAGAAAGGCAGAGAGAAGACACAAACGTCATTGTAGGAATACTATAACATTAAATCAGAAATGGATTTTAAAATCTGAATTAGCAAAAACAATAACAAATTTGAAGACAAAAACCAAAGTCAGACTGAGTAAAGTGTTTTCATCATTACAAAAGGGAATGAGTTTATAGAAAGCAACAGTTGTGCTAACACCCAGCTTGAAGTTGCTTTTGGCCATGCTCTTGCCAATTCGATAAAGGTCAATGCAAGATGGAATAAATTCTCTGTCTGGACTATTTGTCACAGAAAAAGACATCAAAACTTTTGGATATGGCAGTTAATGCTTTGTGGTTTTAAAATTTCTTTAAGAAGGATAGCTTTTAAGTATTAACAATTAAATATTGTGGTATTATCTTTTAATTTTTAAGTGATTTTTATTTGGCATTTATTTCTGTCATTATCTCCTTCTTTTAATGTTTTTGATTATCCAATGTCTATATCAGGGAGACACCATTTTTACAATTTACTGAAGTATATAATCTTGATAGAATGTATTGGCTCATAATAAAGATCAACCATGCGTTGATTATGTATTTCTAACAGAAAGCCTCTGTGATAATCCTGATTCCCCAAACAATTGTTTATTATTATAGCCACTCATTATTATTTTAAAACACACAAATAAAGTGCTTTTAAAAATGCACAATAACTTCTGATTTGGGGGTTCCCAGTAATTACCAGAAATTCTTATTTCTTGTTCCTAGATCCTGAAGATCAATATCTAATGGGATTAAGAACCACCCAACCTGTGAGGATGGGGCCCTTACACCTGTGTGTCCCTCCTTTCTGTGCTGGCCCTGACTGAAACCACCCTTTGCAAGTACAACATCAGAGGAGCACACAGGTGAAGGAGTGGACACAAGCCAAGTCTTGCAGGTGCTGCTAGTGGAAACATTCACCATGAACAAGACCTGCCTGACAGGGGAATTTAAGACTTGGATAAGGCCATGGGGTCTGACTTCCTCTGGTCTGATGGCTACTTGTTTTCTATTGATTGTGTACCCATTTTGCTTTCTTTCTCAACCTCACAACCCTGCCAGGGACACCTGGGATCAGTGCTGGGGGATGCGTGAAGGGCCACTGGCTGGGCCCCTTCTTCCCTTCCAGTACTGTACTACTCACCGCTGGGACCTCTTCTGGCCCTATTTTGGTCTCTGTTCCTGTTCTGTGCAGGCCCGTCCTAGCTTTATGCTTTGTTTCATAATTGTTTAGAAATACAATTTAGAACTTGGAATTAATTACAACAAGGCTGTTCATAACCAGACATCTGATAGGGTTAATGGCAGCAGATGCAGGAGCATAGGTGTTCAGAGCTGAGGGTATTGTAAAGCTTAACTGTTGCATTTGTATAAGCTGATACTAGTTTAATGTGGTGCTGCTGGGAGAGGTGTTGGCTCTACAAGGTTCTAAATCTTTGTTTTCCCTTTTGAAAGGATATGTGGCAGGCACCGTTAGTTGCTCATACAGGAGTCGTTGCCCCCTCCTCCTGCCAACAGAACCCAGGTTTTTCTCAAGCACTGTGATAAGGTGTTTTCTGGACCCTCCCCGCCTCCAGGGGAAAAATCCTCAGCAGACAAAGTCCATCAGAAAAATTGCATTTCTTCAGTCAGGACTGGCTAGGCATGGGCTTGTGGCCCTACTGGGGTGTAAGGGGACATTTACCGGGAGGTGTCTGAGACGTTTACCTCTGTCTTATAAAATGGAGAGACACTTTTTCTCTTCTAACACCTGGAGCTGCCAGCTGGAGCTATTTTGTGACAGAGAGGGGAGCTTCTGGCTTGCTGAGAATGCAGAGCAGAAAGCTGGAAAGAACTTGGGGCTTGGTGAGCTCTTTGTGTGACATTATTGACAGTCCTGGAGCCGCTGCATCTCTATCCTGAGACCCCTTCGCATGAGGGTGGTGAACACTTCCACCTGTGTCAGCTGCACTTGGCAGTGAAAAACATCTCAGATACGTGTGGCTTCTGCCGTCTCACAAGATGAGTTTTGTGGCAAAACACTCAGGAGGACTTTCTGAAAGTTAAACACTCTATAAATTGAAGCCATTTATCTTTACCATACACACATTCCCAGGTATCAAATGGTGCAATTTCATGCCTTGTGACTGGTTAGCCGGGGAAAAATTGGGACATAGGAGGTCTTGCTAAGGTCTCTGGATTCACACCATATAGCTGACCAGCTGCTTTGCTCATGTGTGAGGCTGACTCTGACTTCACTCGAGGCAGTATGCTGTAGGGATAGCTACCTTGCATTGGTTTTCCAGAAGACCTAGTTTTGTCTCTGCAAATAGTTGGCTGTTTGACCCTGGGAAATTTAAATAACCTCTCTGAGCAACAGATGCCCCTTCTGGAACATGGGGATAATAGCCTGCATTCCTCTTATGGTGCTTGCCTGCATCAAATGACAGAGTGTATGTTTTCAACTATATGGCAGGAAGATGATGGTGATTGCTATGGATTGCGATTTTGTATCCCCACCAAATTCATATTTTGGAGCGCAACCCCTAATGTGGTGATATTAGGATGCGGGGCCTTTGGGAGGTGATTAGGTTGTGAGGGCTCCACCCTCAAGAATGGGCTTAGTGACCTTCTAAAAGAGACCCCAGTGAGCTCCTTGACCCCTGTACCACGTGAGGACACAGAGAAAGAACTGTGAGAAATAAACTTCTGTTGTTTATAAGTCCTCTAGTCTGCAGGATTTCTGTTATAGCAGCCCAAATGGAGTAAGACCATGATGAAGGTGATGATGATTGTGGTCGTGATGGTGACAAAGATGAGTTTGCTCCATCTGGCCATCAATAGAATTCTAAAAATAACAAACAGTGGTGAGGGTGGCAGGTGGGTGGAAGAAAGTCACTGAACATGTGGCGAATCTGTGAACCCTGAGGTGTGAACTTATGAGGGGGGAAGATGCCAATGCAGCTGAGAGGAGCATTCAGAGAGCCGTGGATGGCGCTGTCCTTAATGCAACACTGTTGTTCTCTTGGGTGGACCCAGTACCTCCTTCGTATGCTTTGCTCTGATGTATTCAGAAAGAGGCTCAGTTCAAGTGGATTTTTGCTTCCTAACCCAAATCTTGTCTGAGTGGCTGGAGGCATTCAATGCCAAGCCTCCCTTTCCCAAATCTGCCCATGGCAGCAGAGTACTGGACTCCAACAGGGCATTGTCTCTTTCTTATTCTGTGTGAACACCCAGACATGACAATTCTCCCCGTACACATGCACCTTTCTCCACAAAATGAATGATTCCCTTAAATTTTTATGAATTGAGTCATATTATCAATGTGATAAGAGAGCTTGCTAGCTACATGAATCTCATGGTGACCTCTTAGGTACAATAGCTAAGTGGGTGAGGAATAAATGTTGGAGTCTGGCCTAATCAGATCCTTCAGGGTAGAGCATGATATCTGTCCAAAATATTTCCCTCCATTTCTCCTTCATGATCCTTCCCTCACCAGTCCTGTATATATGTAGGAACATTAGTTCCTCATAATGCTGGGCATGATGCCCAGCCATAGTCCAAGCTGGTGAACTCCTACTCAAACTTCAAAGCCCAATTGAATTGTTCCCTCCTTTCTGTAGCTTTCCTTGACTATACCATTATTAATGAATTGTTAGGTTTATCTAGATCCCCAGAAAGTTTTAAGCACATCTTTATTGCAGCACTTAGAGGTATTTGTTTACTCATCTGTCTCCCTCTGTTTGAATATGAGTTTCCTAAGGGCAGGGATCATGTCTTAAATATCTTATCACCTGCACTGGCATGATGCCCTGCATACATAAAAAGTAATCAATAAACATTTGTTGAATTAAATTGAATTTGTAAGTTAGATTTTCTTAAGGGAGAACACACCTGTATTCATTTCACAAAGGATTCTTGGCTATAGAAATGATTATGCCAAAGGATCTCTTTAAAGGGTAAGCCCCCTGGTGTATTTACAGCAGGATGCAATTTCAAATTCCACATCACTTTTTCTAGGAGCACATTTCCTGCTTAAAGTGGTATGGGCCAACATTCACATCTCAAGCCTGCAATCAGCACCTCGCTCACATGCAGGGACAGCCTTCATAAGATTAATCATTTACAGATAGTTTTTTCTTCTACCCTCCAGCCTCTGAAGGGAACCCCTGGCCCCGCAAATGTGGTGGGTGGGGGCATCCAGGGCACACCCTGAGCTTTGGCGCCAGCCCACAGTGGGGGTGGCAGAAGGCCCATTCTCCCAAGGAGAAGCACATGTGCGGCCTCTGGTCTCTCAGCCCCCTTAGCAGCCCATTTCAATTCACCCCGAAATCGTCCATCTGTCATTACCCATTAAAGGCATTTGTAAGAAGCTGCAAAATATTGAGGCTGATGCTTTTTGGCACTAATATTGCTATTAATATTGATATCCCTTGTAATGCCAACATCATATTATAGTGCTTCTCATAGGCTCCTCAGACTTGTTCTCTTCTCCACTCTTCTGATCCTTAGCCTTGCCCTGCAGCTTGTTTTTAAGGATTTTTAGGAGTTATCGATCACACAATAAAAGAGAGCAAGAAATCAAACCTGGCCTTTACTCGTCTGTAAAATGGCATGTGTTGGAATCGTCCTTCTCTAAACTAAGCTGGAACATGACTTTCCTTTTTGACCAAGGCAAAGCCTGGTGGATCTTTAATCATTAATTTATGCCCTGGAATGTTACTGGGCTCTGCTTTTTTTGCTCAGGTACTATGAAAGGTGCTGGGACCCCAGAGATGAAGAGTCAGGGTCCTGCCTTTCTGAGGGGTGAGGTTGGGTGGGCCTCGGTGGTGAGAGAGGGGAGCTAAGGTGAGCTGTAAGGTGGCACAGAGGAGCTCCTCACCCGGTTTGATGCAGAAAGCTGAGCTCAGGAAAGACTTCTCGAAGTTACTGGCAGCAGAGACCCACCCTGTTGTGGGCTGAACTGTGTGCTCCCCCAAACCTGGGTTCAAATTCCAGTGTCAGAATGTGACTGTATTTGGAGATAAAGTCTTTAAGGATGTGATTAAGGTAAAATGAGTTCACTAGGGTGGGCCCTGATTCATGTGGCTGGTGTCCTTGCAGGAAGAGGACATTAAGACAGAGACACAGAGGGGAGGCCATGTCAGGACCCAGGGAGGAGACAGCCATCGGCAAGCCAAGGAGAGAGGCCTCAGGAAAACCAATGCTGCAGAACCTTGACTTTGGACTTTAGCCTCCAGAACTGTGATCACAGACTCCCTGCTGTTGAAGTCCCCCATCTGTGGCACTTTGTTATGGCAGCCTGAGCTGACTAATACAGGCCTTAAGGTAGCTGTGTTCACTAGACAGTCCTTATCCCAGGGCGATTTGGGAGCCAGAACGTGCAGAAGGTGTCAGGAACCAGAGGGGTGGACGAAATCTCACAGGGAGAACATGTTAATGGAGAAGAGAATGAAGGAACTAGACTTCTCAGACTCCTTTTTCTCCACAAAATCTAGCACAGAGTCCGAAAACACAGTCCAGGCTATTCACGGAAGGCATGATTGATCTCTACATGCAGGCCTGTGCTAAGTGGATGATGCCATCACAGAGTGCTCTCCTCTGCTGGGCATAGAAAGACAATGGCAATTAAGTGTGGTCGCTCCAGTTGTTAGTGCCTCTATGTTTATAAAGTTCTTCCCTGTACCTTATTGCACGTACCCCACACTTTGTGTGCATGGAGTGTGTTATTTATCATCCACATGATATGGATTTATCATGATATGGATGATCCATATCATCCAGTTTATGAAGGAGGAAACCTAAGTTCAGAGACGTTCCTTTGAGGACCCCTGCCTGCTCAGCTGGGAGGATTGCTTGTAGGAACACCTTCTGCCTGGAGATCAACAATGGGTCAGGCCCGCGTCCATCACATGACCATGGAGCAGGCTACTCCTGTCCAAATTCTGCCCCATCTGGCCTCCCCAAGCAGGGCATGCCCTGGCCTCCAGTGGAAACCTAGGCAGTTATTTTACTATGGTGGCATTTAGGATATAACTTGCTCCCTCATTTCGTAAAAGGTGGGATTTTCTTACAAAACCGTCCTTGTTCTAGAAAGCTCTCCTTTTCCCCAGTCACCCCAATTTTAGGGTCATCTATTCCTCAAACATTCTCTCTTTGAGCCTTCCCATCTGGGTCCCGGCCTTCTCTCCCACCATCCCCACCCTTACCTACCACCACCAAACCAGAACCCAGCGCCAAGCCCTGTGTCTTGTATGTGCTGCTCCTGCAGGCTCTGGTGAACACCAGCGGGTCTTACCTGGCTCAGCCTTTTTTATGTTAGAAGGGGTGAGGGGGCAGAAGCTGGAGGGAAGCCTCTGCGTCTTCAGCTTCAGCCCTGAGTCTCCACTGCAGAGCCACTGCCTGTGTCCTTCCTGGGATTCCTAAAGGCAGATGGAACTTGAAGATAAATCCTCTTGATAGACCCCGTGGTCTAGGCTATGTGAGGAATTCTCCCTCTAGACTAGGGGAAAACCAGCTAATGTGTCCCTACTCCTTGAAAAATAATAACCGCAACCTTGTTTTGCTAGAGGCACATTCTCCTTTCATACTGATCCGGTTTCCATTACAAAATGTTCTCTTACGAACCCTGGGCCATCTGGGGTGAATGGCATCATGTGCAGAGTTTTTCTCTGATTTCCAGATTTCTCTCCTGATAGCAGGGGCAGAGATTTCAGTGCACACCCCCAGATATACTTTATCTAGAAATCTGTTACTATACTGGGGCATATACTATTCTGTATATACTATATGGAAACCAGGCTTTCCGTTTCTAATACCACATCCTTTCTTGCCCATGTATTTTGAAGGGATGTCTAGCATGCAGTATGAATATGGGTGAGTTTTGACTTGGTGGTAGCTTTTTACTTTATTTAAGTTTAATTTTAGATTAAAATTAAAAAATTAAATTTAATTTTAAATTTTTAAAAATTTTAAATATTTTTTAATGTTTTATTTTTGAGACAGAGAGCACACAAGTGGGGGGAGGGCAGAGAGAGAGAGAGAGGGAGACAGAGAGTCAGAAGCAGGTTCCAGGCTCTGAGCTGTCAGCACAGAACCCGACATGAGGCTCAAACCCACGAAATGCGAGATCATGACCTGAGCTGAAACCGAGAGTCGGATGCTTAACTGACTGAGGCATGCAGGAGCCCCATGGTGGTAGATTTTAAAATCCTGGCATGCAGGGGGTACTTGTTTGTCAATCCACACTGCAGCACTTTTGTACGATGGTTGCCAGATGATGTTCTAAGTGGTGGCAGTATTAAGATAGACAAAATCCTTTCCTGGAAATTATATTGGGGATGAGAAACATGTAAGTTAGTAATTTCGATAAAAAACTCATAGTTTTGTCCTTTGAGAATACCACCTTCCTCAGTGAACCTCAGGATGAGCATTCTGGAGAGGCCCAGACATAGAAAAGTATAATCCCTTCATTTTAAAACTTCTATGTCCTAGGTCCAGAGAAGGGAGGAAAGAAGGAAACTCACACCTGGCAAGCTGGTGTGGCTGGCACTGTGCTGGGCTCTTGCTTGCACAGTAACCAGTGGGGAGTGGCTCTGTGTGGGACAAAGCAGGGACCAGATTGCAGCCCCGGTGGGGCTTGGAGCAGACTGTGTTTTTCCCTGGGGCTTCTCCCTGCAGGGCCTCCAGTGGTCTCCTATAGCTGCAAGGTCCGGTGCAGTGTCTCAGGGGCCACTTACCTGGGAGCTCTACCCTTCTAATTCCTTCTCTGGGGAGCAGTGCTGCCAGGCAGCTCAGCTGGAATCCTTCAGGATGAATAGTTCACCTTTGTGTCTGCCTTCTCATATCCTGCATGTCCCGGAAGCAGGGCTGGAACTGCTCCTTCCATCAGGCAGATGGGGAAACAGGGATCTGACACAGGCTCTTGGTCAGTTAGGGTCAGAGCTTACAGCCGCCTTCTATTTTGGTTCTATTCCCGAGCTTGCTCTTTTGCAAAGGGTTTGTTTCCTAAGAACCCCTTGGTGTGGCCAGACTGAGCCCTGCTTCCCAGCACCCATTAGCCATGTGTGTCCCCAGCTCCATGGACAGGGTGGTTGCCTCTGTGTGGCAGGGGCAGTTGTGAGGAGCATGTGACAGTCAGCAGCTCCCAGGTCCACTCCCTCTGCCCTCTGGAGATGTGCCTGCATTTCCCCTCCAGCTAGCCCTCAGCTCTCTGCTTCCCCAGATCAAGGGCCTGAGGGCCAACACAGAAGACATTTTCCCTGCCGTCCAGTTGGTGCTGATGCTGAACAGGCAAGTGTGGGCTGGATGCTAGGGCCTCTCCCCTCTGCTGCTCCTCTCCTTGGGGAAGGCTTGCGCCCATGTGTCACAGCGGCTCCAGGCCTGTGTGTGTGGCTGGACTCTCTGCTTTGATCCCACATCAGACTCCGGCTTTATTATTTTTCCAGGCACCGTGATTATTCCCCTAATCATGCCAGGAAATGAAAAGCCACAGACGCTTTCTGTTCAGTGGCCCTGTAGATCTCTGTTGTATTATGAATGTGAAAGTTGATTGAACCTGGGAAACAATTTGAAGGCAGAGTTTCCAAAGCGATTTTGTAAGAGGAAGCCTCACCCAAGGTCGAGGGCAAATCAGGCCAGCTTTGAGTGTGAGGCCATGATGCAGGGGCTGCAGTGTGCTGTCCCTGTGGCCCCACCTCTGCCCCTGCGGGTCTAAGTGGCACAGAGTGCCCTAGCTGGGAGCCTCAGCTGCTCATCCAGCCCAGCCCTGGGAGGGGGGGCACAGGAGAGGAAGTACACTGATCTCTAAGACCAGCTCACATGTTGTGGCCTCTGCAGAGTTCGGGGCCCCCTGGCTCCGGCTCCGACCTGCCACCTCACCTGTCTGACAGTGCCTGATTGATTCTTCTCCACAGTGGTCTTCCTCTGTCATGGAGGGGTGGGGGGGGGGTTGCTTTCTCTGTTCACCTGCATGTCCCCAGGGTGACATGGTCAGCTTTATAAGTGCAATGATAATGATGATGATAAGAATGTGTACATAACACTGACCATGTGCCCTGGGTGTTTTAAATATCACAATTCATTTAGTCTTCATAATAATCCCACAGGAACTTGGGTTTATTGCTCCCCAGTTTGTCACCTGCCCACCATTTCCTCACAGTCAGGTGATACCGTGACTCTATCTTATCAAGACCTAATTGCAGGGAAAACAAAGGAGGGGGAAGGTTCTTCCCCTCTGACCCTTAATCTGAAACAAAAATTTCTGCTTGAGAATTATTGCTTACCTCCCCTCTTTTCCTGTCTCTACCTGCTTGCCTTTTTCCCTCACTTTATGTCCCCAGCATATCCGCCTGACCCCCTGGATTGCCTCCGCACCATGTATTTGCTGGAGAGCCGGGAAGACTGGTCCCGCGAGCCCCACCACAGCCTGTGTGCACTGTTCCACACTTTTGCTGCTCCTTAGCTCTCACCATGAATGCCTTTAATTTCATCATTTACCTCCTGCCTTCCCTACTGAATGTCATGAATATTGTTTCCACTGATAGCCTGCTTATTTTTAAAGGTTTATTTGCTATTCAGTGGGCTTGGGCTGGAACAGCCCAGGTGTACAGGGAGAAAACAATTTATAAGATGAATATCATGAGGGCCATCCTTCCTCTCAGGCACAGTGGGGCTGGGGATACCAGGCAGAAAGGAAGGTGCACAGGTCCTTGAGGGCAAGGGGAGACAGGCTGGTTCCCTCGGGCCCAGGTCTGCAAGGGCCCCCACACTACAGCAACTCCCACATCCATGGCTTCTTGGTATACAGCAGGTACTCATCCAACAAACATGTACTGAGCATGAATTGTGGGGCACATGCCAGTTGGGTTTATATGCCAGCCGCTGTGCTGAGTGCCTGACAGGCAGTCACTCACTGAATCCTCATTGCAACCTGAATAGCTGGGTCATGACAGCATCATCCTCAGCATTTTACAGACGAGGAAATGGAGGCACAGGGAGGTAATTGCCCAAGCGTACAAAGCTATCAAATGGCAGAACCAAGACTCAAACTCAGCCACTGGAACTACATGTTGCCTGTCTGGGCTTCCCTGCTTCTTCCCTGTCCTACTATGGTCCTGGAAGAACTAACATGGCAAGGCATGTGTGGGTGGTACACATGGGGTGCAGCTGGTGTTCTGAAGGAAAAGGTTCTCCAAGGCTTGGGAGGGCAGAGAAACTTCTTGGGGAGAGTAGCACTGGATTTGGGTCTCCATGGAGGGATAGGATTCAAAGGGGTGAAGGAGACAGGACATTTTAGGCAGAAAGAATGGAAATGTCACGGATGTTGTTTGAGGTGGGAGACAGGGGGAGAGAGTTTATATGTGCTGACCCACGAGGAAGGGACAAGGGTGAAATCCATCCAATCTGTCTTCTGGAATTTTGTTGGCAGAAGGTCTGAGATGTGCAGACTCTTATTTAGGGGATCTGAGCTGAGGTGGTGAGGAGGAGTCCTGGCCTGGCAGGGGCTAACAGGGTGAGTGACAGTGACCCCTCTCTAACCTCACCATAGACTTGCTACAATGTATTTTCTGCTCTTGTCTCTGCCTTTCCAAATGCAAGCCACCTGCCTGGTGCAGACTGCCATTTCCAGCTTTCTTCAGCTGTCATGGTATTAAGTGTAAAACAGTAACATATATATTTTATTTTATGTCATTTACAAACTGTAATGTTCAGCGGGAAAATAAATGGAGATTTCTGGGCAAAGAGGAGGCATCTGATATTCTGATTCACTTCACAACCTGCAGTTGCAGATATCTTTGGAGGAGGGAAGGCTGTGAGGGACAGGGGTGAAGGATGGGGGTACCCAGAAGGCAGAGGGTGGGCAGTGAAGCTTTAGTGTGGTGTTCATAGGATCCAGCCTTCCCAGATCAGAAGCACACCATCTGGTTGCAATAATGAACAGTGATGAGCAGTGGCAATGCTCCTGTTGGTGAGCCTGGGCCAAAATGCAGCATGCACTCTGCAGTGTGTGTGTGTGTGTGTGTGTGCGCGCACACGCACACGCATGCATGTGTGTGTGTGTGTGTGTGTGCGTGCATGCACATGTATGCTCTTTGGGGATGCCATGTATGCCTACTTCTGTGTTGCTTCCTGAGAGATTTGGACCTGCCTTCTCCAGCAGATACCAAGTAAAGCTCTCATTTTCTGAGCCTCATGTGGTAGCGATGACACCTTCCCCTGATAGGGAAGACAAAGAAGAGAGAGAAAGTAGAGGCAGGACATTTCACTTTATGTTGATATAATCCCAGAATGAGGGTATCCATCTCTCCCTTAAGCAGTTGCTTGTTTACCCTGGGTTCTGAGCTCTCCTGAGGCACCAGGAAGCACAACATCTACCTCTACCCAAACTTTGCCCCACCCCCAGAATCCCCCTCACAGGGCTGGACTCCTGACCTCAGCCCATCTGCTCCGCACAAATCTAGGGCCTTTGTGGGAGCTTCTGGAAGAGAAACCCTATATATCCTTCTGGAACTGAGCCAGTACAGAGGGTCTGTAATGACCAGTCTCCCTGACAGAAAAGCCTGTGTGCAGATGGGCCCCAAACAAGGGAAGGTTAGGTTGGCAGATGATGAACAGGGTCCTGGTAACATCACTGGAACCCCTGGATGAGTCTGGGCATGAAGCTAGTCAATTCTCAGGCTTCTCAGGTGGGGAAGGTAATAGATTCTATTTTTCTCTTTTTTTTTCATAGTTCATGTTACTTGCATATGCCCTAAATGACACATATGCATATGCATATGTGCTGACCACAGTTTGGTGAATTGAACAGCTGAGTTGGGGGAGAAGGTGGCATAAGACGAGGCCTGGAAGAGAGAACCAAGCCTGCTGACCGGAGGCTGCTCCTGGATGATTGTTCAGAAAGCTGCATATCTGCTGAGAAGGGGCAGAGAGGGCAGGGGATGGAGCATGGGATTGGCCCCTCCCTGTGCACACATCAATACTATTGATGAGTAGAGGAGGGGAGAGTGTAAAAACTGGCAAGAACCTTGGAGACTGTCCATCCCATTTTATGTCTGGGGAACTAGAGACCCAGGAAAAAAAGCATGGATTGTCCAAGACCACACAGTGTGTTAGTGATGAATTCTTTAATTTTTCCAGGGCATGGAGTTGTTAGGGTGTTGAGGTTGGGAAACTCACTATGTCGGTGCATTTCTTATAGAGCAGCAGACAGACCTGGAACTGGGGTTGGGCTCAGGGGTGCAGCATTTAAAGGAAGGACTCAGGGTCTTCAGGGTCCTACCCAGTCAGAACTGTGTGCCCTCCTGGGATTCACTTTTCTTTTTTTAATGTTTATTTATTTTTTGAGAGAGAGAGAGAACAGAAGAGGGGCAGAGAGAGAGGGGCTCAGAGGATCTGAAGCAGACTCTATGCTAACAGCAGAGAGCCAGATGTGGGGCTTGAACTTATGAACTGTAAGATCATGACCTGAGCTGAAGTCGAGCTGAGTGCTTAACCAACTGAGCCACCCAGGCACCTCTGGGATTCACTTTTAAAGCAAGCCACTGCCAGCTCTCCTTTTATCCCCTCACATTGCTGCCTGACTTTATGTGGAGCTCACTGCCTCCTCATGGCTTCTTGTTCTTCCCTCTGAATGAAGCAGAGCATTGGTGGCTGGATGTGAGGATGGCCCCGGTAGTGGGTCTGGAAGGAAACTGGCTGTAAGATGGTAGCCATGCAACAACAGAGAGGCTCCGCTCAGGGTAGACTCCAACCCCCAGATGGCAAAAATGGGCATTCATGAAGATCAATCCATGGTCCTTCACTCAGAATCACTCTTGGGGGAAGGCAGTTTCTGCCCCCTGAGGTCTAAGTTAGTTGTCTCTGACCTTCTGAAAGAAATGACGAAAGATACGAATACACACACACGCACATGCATCCACCCCCCATGTGTACATATGAACACACATGCACACACATGCAAGCATATACATATGTACATAGTGCATATACACAGACATGTAATGCATATACATACATACACACAGAATTACATGGACACACATGTACACACATGCACACACAGATACATACATACTTACACACAGACATAGACACATACATATATAAACACACACACATACATACATACATACATGTAGACATACACATACACATACATATAGAGTGTGGCTGCCTTTCTTTCTCCTCTCCCTCTGGAGTGAAAGTCTAGGTCCACTTCCTCCCATAGAAGGGAGTTGTGGACAGACCACATAGCCTACCATTGGGGTTCCCCAACCTTCAGTGGTGCCCCCACTTATTCGTGGTTTTGCTTTCTGCAGTTTCAGTTACCCACTGCCAACCGAGGTCCAGAAGCAAGTGATGTATGGTCAGAAAGTCAGTAGCAGCCTGGGCCAGGTCATAGCACCTGTATCCTACTGCTCTGTCTCCTCATGTGGGCGTTTTATCATTTCACGTGATCACAAGAAGCATGTGTACAGTGTAATAGGATATTTTGGAAGAAGAAGCAACCACATTCACCTTTTATCACAGTGTATTGTTAAAAGTGTTCTATTTTAGTATTAGTTGTTAGTCTCTTATTGTACTAATTTAGAAATTAAACTTCATCACGTGTTATGTACATCTAGGAATAAACAGTATATATAGGGTGTGGGCCCATCATGATGTCAGGCATCTGCTGGGGTCTCAAGATATACCTCCCACAGATGAGGGGGACTATTGTGCTCAAGAGGTCAGTGATGCTGTTCCCCTCAGTGCTTCTGAGCCTCTGGCTCCTTGCTGGTCCGTTGGTGCTTCTGAGGTATTTGGGCCTCTGTCTTGCAAAGCGTGCATGAGTCCATCTGTCTGCAAGGTCCCAGGAAGTCCAGCTGCAGCCCTGCTCTGTTGTCACCACTGTACCTTGGGAACGTCATGTCCTTTTTCTGGTGCCAGAAGAGACAAATGCTGGCTCTTCTTTGTGCTCCTGCCCATCTTTAAAGTTCTCAGCTCTGAACCTGGCCTCTTCTCTTGCTACCGATTTGACTTTCATAGCTGGCTCCTCACAGCTCTTCTGGCCACCTCAGGGCTGGGGACGGAATGGCCTCCTGTGAGGCCTGAGGTGCGAGTAGCACAGCTGATAGTGCCCCACCATAAGAAGGGCCTTTAAGGGCCTGTGCAATGACCCGGGAACCTGAGGGCCCCACGGGTGAGTGGGGTAGGGCCGAGTGGAGGAGGGCAGAGAGTGTTCAAGTTAGTTGCATCTAATTCCAAATCCTGCAAAGATACAATTCAGATGATTTCAAATCGTCACATACAAATGTTGTTGGCTTCTGAACTTTTGCGACAAGAGGAGAGAGAGAGAGAGAGAGAGAGAGAGAGAGAGAGTTGTGTGTACATGTTTTTAATCTCCTCACTCAAAAAGTTATTCACTCCTTCTAAAAGTAGAGGCCAAGCCGGTGATAAATTGCTGACTCCTTCAACATGAATATTGTTCAATTATTCACAGATGTGTTTGGCCTGGCAAAAGCTTTTGCTTCAGCACATTTCTCCTGTTAACCGAAGGCATTCATGCTAATGTAGAATCAGCTATCATTAACACAGACTTTCAGCAGCTCTCAGCTACTCCAGTGTCTTCTTTCTTCACTCTATCATTTTCTCTTATGATTTAATTAGTGTGAGGCTGGAATCCTGGGCTCTGAATTTATCCAGGAAGCTGCACGGACAGAATTTTGACACCTGCTGAATTCTCCAAGCTGGGCTGTCTGCTCTATTCTTCACTCACTAAACTCAATGGTGGGATGTTGGCTTCGCAGATCTCCCCACAGCAGCCTGTGGGGAGACTAGTTGGCTATGCCAGAATTCTGGATTCGGGACAGAGGTTTCTTACCGCAGGTGCCTCACCTCTTGCCCTCTGGATTAGATGGATCCAGAGGGCTCTTCTTCAGGCAGGGCAGCTTTACCACCCTCATCCTTTTGCCTTAGAGGTTGTCCGCATGATTTCCTCACATCCTAGGAGGACTAGGGGCCTCAGAGATCACCAAGGGCTATGGCTTTCAAGCCTTTAATTTTTAACAGTGTAATTGTTTCAAAGGAAATTTTGTGCAGATGCTAAACGTCCAAGAGAGAAGAGCAAAGCTACGCTGAAGGGAACAGAGGTGGTGCCACGTGCTCCCTCTTCTCCCCAGACCCAGAAGCCCCTCTCAGGAGCTCCAGGGCTCTGTAAGCCCCAGCCTGAAATCCATGACCGAGCAAAGCCCAGCTGAGAAAGGATGTGACTTGCTCAAGATGAGATGCTAGTCATTGGTGGAGCCGGACCAGGATGCAATTACTCTGAGGGCTCTGTCAGTATTCTTTTCACTCAGCTCCTTCCAAGACTCTTCCCAAATACCGCCTCCTTCATTAAGGCTCTCTCTGGCCACTTACAATTTGCTTTGTTCATTTTTCACTCAACAAGTATTTGCTGAGCTCCTCTGGTGTGTGAGGCATTGCTTCATGTTCTAGGGAAGAACAGGAGACAAAATATGAGAAAATCTTTGCTTTCCTGAAGCTTATATTCTAGTGGGGAGAGAGAAGAAAATAAACACATGAATAATTAGATAAATGGGGGGGAGAATGCTATGGATGAGGTGGGGATTACGATTTGAAACAGGTGTTCTTTCACTGGAAGATGACATTTAAATGCTGACTTGAAGGGGGTGTGAGGAAAGAACATGTGAGCATACGATTGAAGATGGCCCAGGGAGAGGAAACAGTTCATACAATGGTACAGAGGTAAGACTATATCTAGAGAGTCATGTGAAGGGGCCAGTGTTTCTAAAATAAGAGATTCAAGGGGAGACCAGTAATAGGAAGCCAAAGAGGTAATAGGACCAAATCATATGACCTCACAGGTCATCGTAAGGACCATTGTAATGGTTTGAACATGAGCTGATTTGGATTTTGAAGGGATTACACCTGCTGCAGTTTTGCAGAAAGACATAGGAGTGCACAAGTGGAAGCAGAAGCAGGGAGAGTGTGCTATGGCAGTAATCTAGGTGAGACATGATGAGAGCTTACACCTGTGTGCTGCTGAGTGTTCACATTCTGAATGTTTTTGAGGGTAAAGCCAACAAAATTTGCTGAAGGATTAGTTGTGAGGTATGACAATAAAAGAGTTGTCAAGGTTGCTTATGCAGTTTTTAGCCTGAGCAAACAAAGATGTCATTCACCAAGGTGGAGAATACTGAAAGAAACTGGATGGAGGGATATTAGAAACTCCGTTTTGGAGAAGTTACTTTTAGGTATCCGTCAGATGTCCAAGCAATGAAGTAATGTGATAATTCTGTCCACTTGTGATATTTACAACCTCTTGTCCCCCAAAACACTATCGTAATTTTCTTTTTCTTTTCTTTTTTTTTTAACGTTTACTTATTTTTGAGAGAGAGAAAGAGAGACAGAGTGCGAGTGAGGGAGGGCAGAGAGAAAGGGAGACAAAGAATCCTAAGCAGGCTCCAGGCTCTGAGCTGTCAGCACAAAGCCCAACGCAAGGGTCAAAGTCATGAACTGTAAGATCATGATCTGAGCTGAAGTTGGATGCTTAACTGACTGAGACACCCAGACACCCCTATCGTAATTTTCAAAAGCAACTTGATCATATTCTGTGTGGGATTACAATTAATTTTGCATGTATCTGAATGTTGTTGGGACAATACAAGCATCCTGGTGCTGAGGACATTATTCATCCTGGAGTCCTCCACTGCTTTAGTATAGTGCTGGGCAGATGGCCTGTGTAATACATGCTTGTTGTCATAAATTCAACCAACATTGTAGAAGAGTTACAGAATTAGAAGAGCAGTATGACATAGCCTAGCATCTTCCAAATTGTTTTCTGCAGCACATTAATCCCTTGGGATGTTCAATTAGAAAACCAACTCCATAGTCAAGTTTAGGAAACTCTGTATTCTACACCCTTGTCTTTGAGCATCACAGAGCAGAATTGTATAATAAAAGGGATTAAAAAATCCTCCAAAAAATCCTCTGAAATGTATCTAACACTGTTAACCTCAGTGTCTCTAGTTACATCTGGCTACTGTCTGTTTTCCTTAGGTAGCCCTTACAGTATCTTCTGGAACTAGTGTTGTACAGAACACACCATAGGATATGTTGGGAGACAAAAAAAATAAATGCTGAAATTAGGAATCTGAAGACCCAGGTCTGAGCTCTCACAGTGTGAGCTTAGACAAACATCATTACCTGTCTGGGCTCTGTTTCTTCATCTGATGGAATCAGACTAGTTAATTCTATGGCTTAAATGTGTAACATGCAAATTTTATTCATTTCTTTCGCTTTTATTTCTTCTAGGGGTAGCGATGGGTTTTAGCAACTTAGTAAAGACCTCTGTGGTTTATATTTAGCATCTAACTGATCTCTTCTTGCTACTTTCCCCAGTCTTCTCTTAGTTTCCCTAGGAGAAACTCATGATACCCCTTAGCTATCTGGCCTCCCACTCCCAACACTAACATATGCCTCTGTCCTTAATCTCCAACCTTTGTTTGCTCTCTAGGCACTCACCACATTAGCCTCCAGAGCTCTCCTGCCTTCTCCTTACCTGCCCTAACCTAAATATTGTGTGGAGGTCTGGCTAGTGAGAGCTAGCTAATGTCTGCTAGGTGAACAGGTATCAACAGCTCAGACATTGCTCCTCCCAGGAAACCCCAATTTATGTAGGCCTTCTGGAGAGTAGTGCCTGGATCTAAAGAGGAATGTCTCTGATGGTAAGACCTTCAAGAATGCGGGACAACATGAGTGCATGTGGGTCCTATGATTCTCCATAGCACTTTAAAAAGGATATTACCTTTTTTTTCTATGTGTAGGAAACTTGTTGGTATGTTAAGAGACCTGGCAAATGAAGTCTGTGGAGGGCAAGAATGGAGAAAATATGTTCGGAAGAACTCCCATTAGTGTAGCTTACCTAAATATGCTGGATTTAAAAAGTGTCTTTCAAATGCATGAATGAGCTGGTAGGAAAGTAAGGGAATTCCTCAGAGAGCACGTGTAAGAAAGTCTGAATTAATCTAAACTCTGGAGCAGGCATGTGTCCTTTTAGATTAAACATGTAGGAAATAAGAGAAAGGGGGCTGGGGTCTAAACAAAGTGGGAATACCCATACATAAAGCTGGGGTCCCTCAATGGGTGATCTAAAAAATTACCCACCCCACAAAGGGAGATGATGAGAAAATATGCCTTCAGCTCTGGATGTTACAGAATAAAAGAACATATTTACCCTGAGAACTCTTATCCACAAACCCTCCCTCATGTGGGCTTGGTGTCTGAATTTATATTACATGTGACCTAAAAAAGTGTATTCTGAAAATTTAGTTCTAAGTAGTCCTAGGTTAGTAATGCCCCCAGGCATTTGGAAGAAACAAATATAAACAGTCTCTGGAGAAAAACTCTAAATGCAGGACTGGAGAATTCTTTCAGATAAAGATCTTAGGAACATGAACTCACAATGAGAAATCAATAAACACATGGGTTCACAAACCACCATTAGCAAGAGTCAGCAGAAACAACCAACTACAAAATTAGAACCACAAAGACTGCAGATATTGGAATAGGCAGATAGAGAATTTAAAGCCAGAATGTTTAATACTTCCTTGGAAATAAATAAAAGTATGTTAAAAAAACAAATCATGAGATTGTAAAAATAGGTCAGACAGACCTATTTAGTTTAAATAGGCAGTTTTAAAAATTTAAAAAGACAGTTTAAAAAGAAGTCAGGCAGATATTCTAAAAATGAAAAACCTTTATAAATAAAGTTAAAATGTAGTGGGTAGTCAAAGAGAAGGTTAGTGAACAGAAAGGTAGATCTTTGAGAGAGTTTGAGAGTCATGGATGACACAGTGAGAAGATCCAGTGTTTCTATTATTGGAATTTTAAAAAATAGACAAAAGACAGAAGAAGGGAGAGGCTGCATTATATATGTGCTAAATAATGACTGAGAAGTTTGCAAATTTGATAAGAGACACCCAGGCTTAAGTTCCTTAAGTCCACATCCAGGTACACCACTTGCAACTGCAGGACACCAAGAAAAAGAGATCTTAACAACAGCCAGGAACAAAGGACAAATTACTGCAAAGGAATGAAAATTAGGCTGACAGATAATTTCTCTGTGCTAGCAATCAAATGCAGAAACTAGGGGAAGGAACTCTTAAATTTTGGAAAGAACATGAGTGTCAACACAGAAGGCTACATCTAACAAAACTTCTTTTATGAATGAGGAGAAGGAGAATGAAAAGAAATTTTCAGACAACGAAAACCTGGGCGTGTTTATTGACAATGGGTTTTACTAAGGGAATTTCTGAGAGTTCTTAGGAAGGAGAAAAAAGATTTCAAAGGGAGGGCTTAAAATATTACAAGAATTGGTGAACACAGGAAATAATATGTGGGTAAATCTAAATGAACATTGACTGTATAAAACAATATTAACTATGCCTAATCTGTGGAATAAAAAAAATCAGTAAAAATCCTGAACAATTACATATAAGTCAGGATTGAAGTAATTGAAAGCCTTCTAAGATCCTTGTTTTCTTGAGAGAATTAGTAAAGATAATACTTTATGTAGTAGACACTGCAGTTATAGTTCATAGTCATCAGTGACTTCAAACTCATGCTAACAGTATCCCACCTCTGATGCACCATGTTCCTTTTCTCTCTGTGTTGTGAGGACTTCTCCAAAGCCATGGGTGACCAGCAGGCCCATGTGCAAGAGAAGTACAGGGGTTTGGGTGAATTATTACCCCTGGGGCAACTCCAAACCAATGAATAATGGAAGGTTATAGATAGCTACCCACATTTCCCATCATGCAGGTGGATAATTATAGAATTCATTTCTCATGCTCCTCAGAAAACCTGGTAGAATCAATCCCCCATTTGCCATGGCAATGACCTTGATAAAGACACTGATAGGGGCTTTCTTTCTTCCCAATCTCCCCATTCTCTTATTCCTGCTTCCTTAGGTTGCCTGCAAAATATGCTATCTGCCTCCAAGGACTTGTCTTAGATTCTGTGAATCTAGGAGCTTAAACTAAAACAATTAACTTTTCACTTTAATTTAATATCTAATTTAATTTAATTTAATTTGTTAAACTTAATTTAACAAATTTAACAACTATTAAAAGAATAAAAATAGAGTGAATAACTCCTAAAACCAATATAAGGAAAAATGGAATGGAAGTGAAACTCAGCTAATCTAAAAGAAGGAAGAAATATATTTTTTAAGTTTAAAATAAGATGGTAATAATGAACCCAAATGTATGAGAAATCACAATCAATGTAAATGGGCTAAATGCTCCAGTTAAAAGATAAAGATCACCAACTGCATTTAAAAGCACAGTACAGAGAGAAGAAAAAGAGAGAGACAAGCCAAGAAACAGACTCTTAACTATAGAGAGCAAACTGTTACCAGAAGAGAGATGGGTGGGGTGGGGGGATGGATGAAACAGGTGACAGGGATTAAGGTTGTGATGAGCACTGGGTGTTGTAATGAAGTGTTGAATCACTAAATCATACACTTCAAACTAATATTACTGTATGTTAACTGATTGGAATTTAAAAACTTAAAAAACCCCACAAAACCCAAAACAAAACAAAAACAAAAGCATAGCAAAACAAAGCAAAGTCCAGATATATGCTACTTATAAGATGCGTACAAAAATCCAAAGATCTAGAAAGGCTGAAATCAAAGGATGGGGAAAAAGTCATACACCAGGCAAATGCTAAAGGAAATTTAGGATTTTATATATATATATATCTATATACTTTGGAATCAGAAAATGCAATTAAAAATGCTATTCATGGTTGGAAAACAAAGTATAATATACACAGGGATAATAAAAGCATATACACACATATCTATATCTGTATCTATGTCTATGTCTACATCTATGTCTACATCTACATCTGTATCTATATCTGTATCTATATCAGATATAATAGCCTTTAAGGACAAAAAATTTTTAGACATTAAAAAAACCTTCACTATCCATTGATAAAAGCTTCAATTTACTATTCTAAATCTGAATATATCTAATAGTGTAACTTCAGAATATATACAACAAAAATTGATCCAGCTATAAGGACAAATTGACAAATTCACCATCTAAGTGGGAGATTTTAACATCCTGTTTTCAGAGACTGATAGGTCAAACAGATGAAAATCAATAATAACAGAGACAATCTGAACAACACATTTAATAAGCATGATTTAAAGGATATATGTAGAACACTGCACCAATAAATGGAGAATACACATTCCTTCCAAACACACAGAGAACTATTTATAAAAATGATCAAGTACTAGGTTGAACACATTTCAAAGAATCTACATCTAATAGATAGACAACAATGAAATTACATTAAAATAAAAAAAGAAAATATATCAGAAATTAAAGAAATTCTATAATGAATGTATCGTGGAAAAACAACAGTGAAAATATTATAAATCAAAGCTTGTGGGATGCAGGTTAATTTGTCCCTACAGATGAAATAATGGCTCCAAATACTTCAAATATTATAAAGAAAGAGAACTGGGGGTACCTGGGTGGCTCACTCGGTTAAGCGTCTGACTCTGATTTCAGCTCAGGTCATGATCTCACAGTTTGTGAAATCTAGCCCCAAGTCAGGCTCTGTGCTGACAGGGTGGATCCTGCTTGGGATTCCCTTCTGTCTGTCTGTCTGTCTGTCTGTCTGTCTCTTTCCCTCCTCAGCTTGTGCATGTGTGCATGCATGATCTCTCTCTCTCTCAAAATAAATAAACATTAAAAAAAAAAGAAAGAGAAGCTGAAAATTAGCAGCTATACATCCAACCTTAAAAGGTAGAAAATAATAGTAGAAAAAACCCAAAGAAGGAAGTAAGGAAATAGTAAAGGAAAAGTCAGAAATTAAGGAAATGGAAAAGATTCAATAGAAAGGAGCAAAAGGGGTAGACATTTTTTTCTTTGACTATCCTAATAAAATTGACACACCTCTGCAAGACTGATCATGTATGACAGTAAAAAGAAACAAATAAACAGCATTAGGAATGAAAAAGAGCATAACTCTGGATTGAGGCAACAGAGATTAAAATATTTATGCTAATAATTTCAAAACTCATAGAAATTGCATAAATTCTGCAGAAAATTTTAAAAAATACTAAAATTGACTCAAGAAGAAATGATTCTATAGCCATGAAGGGCATTAATTCAACATTTAGAAACATTTCTTCAAAGAAGGCACCAGTCACAGACAGTTGTATAAGTAAGGTAAGCTGTACAAAGCTTTCAAGGAACAAGTAATTCTAACCCTACATAATGTTTTAGAGAGTCAAAAAGAGTCCAGGATAGCCTCAATATGAAATCCCGACAGACCAGTATAAGAAAGGAAAGTTATAGGACAATTTAAATCATGGCTTTTTCTGCAAACATCCTAAACAAAATACTAGAAAAGTGAATCTAAGACCAAAAATAACACCTTATGACCAAGTTTATACTGGTCCAGGAATACAAGGCTAGTTTGACATTAAAAAAATATGTAGATTTAATTTACCATGGTAGCAAACTGAAGCATCTGATAAAAATAACCACTCATGGTAAAAGTCTTAGCAAACTCAGAATAGAAGGAACATTCCTTAGCCAGATACACTATATCAACCTGAAGTTTATAGCCAACATTATATTCAGTGGCTAAATATTTTTGTTGTTGTTCTTGAGGACATACTTTCCCTCTGCTGTGTGCAGGGCCCAGAGTTATTTGGGGTGTGTCCACCAGGATTGTTGGTTGAAAAGAGCAGAAGATTGGCCCCGGTGGCCAATAGGTGGTCAGATGACCAGGCTGAGAAATCAAGAACCAGGGGAGAACAGAAGGGCTAGACAGGCTTGATCTTTCTCATTCCCTCCCTCCTTCCTTCCACCCTCCCTCTCTCCCTCCCTCCCTCCCTCCCCTCCTTCCTTCCTTCCTTCCTTCCTCCCTCCCTCCTTCCCTCCCTTCTTTCTTTCCTCCCTTCCTTCCTTCCTTCCTTCCTTCCTTCCTCCCTCCTTCCCTCCCTTCCTCTTTAGTAGCTAAATATTAAAAGCGTTCCCTTTAAAGTTAGAAAAATAAAGGATTCTTGCCACTACTACTGCCACAATATACTTCCACAATATACTGGAAGCCCTAGCCAATTTAATGAATCAAGAAAAAAATGCATAAGGACTAGAAAAAAAGAGGCAGTATTATTAGCAGATAAAATGACAAAAATCTCAAAATAATCTACAAAAATGATTAGAATTAATAAGGGAATTTAGCAGATTGTCAGGTTTTGATTAATATCAACATCAATTGTATCTGTATACTATGGAAAGAATCATACAATGCAATTAAAAATGCTATTCATGGTAGGAAAACAAAATATAATGTACTCAGGGATAATAAAAGCAGAGGCATATAGTATTTATCATGGACCATGCACTATTCTACACATTCCTTTTATATTAACCTATGTAATCCTTATAACAACACTATGATGTAGGTGTTATAAATTACTCTCATTTTACAGCTGTGGAAACTGATAACCAAAGAGAGTATGTAAGTTGTCCATATTGTGTGGTTAGTAAACTTCAGAGTAGGAATTCATTTTTTTTTAATGAAACATCTGTTTTCAGAATATGTGCTCTTAACTACTATCCTACAATTTCCTTTTTGGAGAGAATTGCAAAACTTAATTGAAAGACATCAAAAAAGACTTAAATAAAAAGAAAGGCATACCATGCTTATGGATAAGATAACAATATTATATAGATACCAATTATTCCAAAATTGATCTATATATTCAATGAAATTCCAATCAAAATCCTAATAGGATTTTCATGGAACTTGATCAGTTCATTATAAAATTTATATGGATGCACAAAGGGTCAAGAAGAGTCAGTGCATTCCCAAAAAGTAAGAACAAGGGAGGAGAAGGATATTTGCCTTATCAGATAACAACATAAAAGGTTAATACTATAAAAATACTATAAAAATAAAAATGTGCTTTTGGCATAGGGAAAGGCATAATAAAAAAATCTTGTAAATTCATCCATGCATGTGTGGAGAGTGATAGGTGACAGAGGGAATCAGACAGGGGAAAAGATGGGCTCTTCAATATGTGGTACTGTTTATCTAGATGGAAAACAATGAAAATGGATTCTTACTTCACACTATACACAAAAATTAATTCCAGATGGATTAAGGTCTTAAATGTCAAAGGCAAAACTTGAAGACTTTTAGAAGGAAATATGAAAAAATATCTTTATGATCTTAAGGTGGTATTTGTTAAAAACAGCACAAAAAACCCCTAATGATGAATAAAAAGATGGCAAAGGCAGGGTACATTGAAATTAATAACTTCTAATTATGGAAAGCAACAGAGACAAGAAAGGAAAGCAACAAAGTGAGACAGGAGATTGGCAGTATGCATAACTGACATTGGTTCAGGGTCCAGAATATAATAAAGAACTGTAAATAAATAAGAAAAAGACTAACAGCTCAAAGGAAAGTGGAACAAAAGATCTGAGCAGAAATTTCACCATAGAGTGTGACTATCCAATAAGCATATAAAAAGATGCTCAACCTCTATAGGAATCAAGGAATACACATTAAAATCATATTGTGATATAATTTCTTACCATCGAAATAAACAACAATCAGAATGTCTGAAAATCCCGACTTTCCTACACTGCTGGTGGGAGTATAAATGGCTACAATCACTTTGGGAAACAACTTGTCATTACCTAGTAAGGTGAAAATACGAATAGCCAGCAATTCCACTCATACATATATTATCTAGAGAAATTCTTACAAATGTGCATTAGGACAAAGGTACAAGAATGTTAACAGCAGCATTGTTCTTAATTTTACAAAACTGGAAACTACCCAAATGTGCATCGACAGCAAGATGAATAAATAAATTTTGATATGCTCATAAAAGGAATACTATACAGTGATGGGAATGAGTGAATTACAGCTCAGTGTTCCCTATGCAAGAATCTCAAAATGATAATATTGAGCCCAAGAAACATTTACAGAAGAATAAATAGGGTATAATTCTACTTATATAGAGTGAAATAAGGAAAAACTAAACATTATTTTGTTCAGGAATTACAGATGTATCCAGTAAAACTATAAAGTAAGGCAAGGTAATGGTGAACATAATTCAAAGCAGTAGTTTCTACTGGGAAGGAGGTAGGAGACTGTGAATTGAGGAAAGGCATACAAGAGGGTCTCCATGTTACCAGTTACACTCTGTCTCTTAATCTGGGTAATGACTAAAGGTGGTTGTATTTTGTTATTTTATTATTTTTATACTTTACACTTTACCTATACTTTGTAAATGATACATTTCCCAATTTAAAGAGAGGAAAAGTGTCCATAGAGAGACTTTCTATTTCAATTTTTTTCATGTTTATTTATTTATTTTGAGAGATACAGTGCATGTGAAGAGGAGAAAGGCAGAGACAGAGGGAGAGACAGAGAATCCCAAGCAGGCACCACACTACCAGCACAGAGCCTGATGTGGAACTTGAACTCACCAACCGTGAGATCATGACCTGAGCCCAAACCAAGAGCTGGACACTTAACCAATTGAGCCTCCCAGGTGCCCCGATTTCTATTTCAGATCGTGAATTATTGGCATTTACCTTCTGCAAGCTCCTGGGAACATCACAAAAAGGAAAATATGAAAAAAAACTCGACCATGTTTAACAAAGTAGGAAACTTCCCAATGCCTCACAAAGTATGAACTGTCAGGGTCAAAAAATGGACACTGGACTGAGCAGAGGAAGTATGTTGAAAGCTGATGCTAGCCACCTTGTACCATGAGTGGGGTGCAGACTTCCCCAAAGACCAGTGTCTTCAGTCTGAAAGACAATGAGCCTTTGGTTAGAACAATGATACCCCAGGTTGTGACCTGGCCCTAGGACATGGGGGAGCATCCCTGAAGAGTGGGTGGCATTACTCTGCAGAAAGGCAAGGCAAGTGCAGCAGAAGGAGAAGGAGATGCCAGGTTATTTCCATGACCAACTTATTGATGACCTGACTGTCCCAGCTGACTGCTTAAAACACAGCAAGCTGAAAGGGAAAGGAGGCAGCACAGAAAGCCCAGATTCCTATTAATGGGACAGTGTTTCCATTCTGCAACTGCTAGGACTGTTGAGTGCTATGGTCCACAGTTGCCCTTCTCCAGAAAATTTCTCATCCAGAGATGTCTGGGAGGTTACACCCTAACCCTGGTGTGGTGTGGGGCTCCCAGCTCCTAACCAACTGATTGATGTGAGGAAACCCTTATGCTGGACCATTCTGGGTACTATTTCTGCTTCAGGATCAGGCTGAGTTAAGATTCCAGCTGAGACTACATCCTGTGCTCTATCCAACCTCCTCTGCTCCTTTACAGGTCCCTTGCATAAGAATTTCCTTTTGGGGCACCTGGGTGGTTTGGTCGGTTAAGCTTCCAACTTCGGCTCAGGTCACGATCTCACAGTTTATGGGTTCAAGTACGTGTTGGGCTCTGTGCTGACAGCTCAGAGGCTGGAGCCTGCTTCAGATTCTGTGTCTCCCTCTTTCTGCCCCTCTCCTGTTCATGCTCATGCTCTGTCTCTCTCTTAAAAATAAACATTAGAAAAATTAAAAAAAAAGAGTTTCCTTTCTATTCTCTGCTTTGAGGGCATCTGGTGTGTATAAATTACACTGATTTTTTAAAGCTCTTTTCTCCACCTCCACTTATAGTACTCTTTAGCAAGTAATTAACCTCATTTGCATAATACTTTATTATTTTATTAAAAAAACAAATACAAGCTCTTTGCATAGGAATAATAAATAAAGATCAAGTAAGGTAGAGAGGGATAAAAAAGCTAAAAGTGGATGAAAAACATACCTGTCAAGAGGAATGAACAAAAACTACAAAAAAACTTGATAAATACTAGCTCCAACCACATGAAATTGTTGATGTTTGACCATTACTGACTCACAGAAATACAATTTCATGTGGGCCAATCTGAATAGGTGTACAAATTCTTACAGAAGTTACAGGCAATATAATCTTTCTAAAATAGAGCTCCAAAGGAAGTAGATGGTTCGCAGAAAAGAAAATCAGACAACAGAAAGAAATGGCATGTAAGTTAGTAGAGCTTCTGAAGAAAAATGGAAGATAAAACAGTAACATTATAGAGATGAAAACCACATTAAAAGCAATAAAAATTGGATGAAACTAACTGAAAACAATGACATAGTGGCTTGAAGAAATCATAGTAAACACAACGGAAAAGTGAAGTGATATCATCATGATTATAGAGAAGGTAATAGATACTGTTGTATTTGAAAGGGTTCCTTGTAAATAGGCTCTGAGGTGGAGCACTGAGGCAGGTTTATTGGAGTATTCTCAGGCAATGCCTCTAAGACAGGGAGACTGGAAGGATTGGGCAGAGGAAAGCTGACCTGTGATGTGGGTGCAGCTGAGATCTAAGCAGATTCCACACGGTACTCTGGAGCTGGATGGCCTTTCAAAATTGTCCCAAATTGAAAGAAAAGGGCTAAGCCTTGGTTTCTCTCATTATTCCAGCCCATCATTGGCCATGAGTTGGTCTCTGGATGAGTCGGCTTCCTATGGCTGAGGGCTCGTCCCAGTGAGGGAGGGATGTAGCTCTGAGCTCTCAGCAGCCAGGGGGTAGGTGCTTTGGCCTAAACAAGGAAGCTGGTGGAGAGCCACAGAATTTACTAGATCCAACTCTTGCACAGCTCAGATCCCACTTGCTTCTCATGGTAAATTTGCTTCCTCTGGGAACAGTTTCTTCAGGATTCTTGTTGGTCTTGCTTCCATCAGGTCATGTGACACAAAGAGCAAAGTTTGCAGGCACTGCAGCTTTGACCATGTTGGAGAATCCCTTCCTGTCCTGGGCACCACTCAGCTGGCAGCTTCTGTGTCACCCAGGAAATGTGTTGAACAGGCAGTCTCCCGAACTCAAAGTAGTTTTTCTTAGTTAGGGACATTATGGAATACAATAATCTGCCCTTTACTTCTGAGGGAGTCAAGCTGTTCCAAATCCCTGGGCCCTAAAAACTGTACTGAATCTCAGAAGGGTGTATCTCTCTGTGGAATGCATGCATCCTATGAAGGCCTCCAGGGTACTTGCTGCTTCCTGCTACTCCATCATTGTTGATAGAATGGATGTCTTTGGTGTTCTGCCACTCCTGTGATCTGATCTCTGTTACTGGTCTGCTTAGTAGGAGGGAGGGTGGTGGTAGACTCTGAGAGGGGTCAGTGTTATCTTGTATGGCCCTGGTATCATTTGCAGCTTCTGCATGATGGGCAAGCAAGGGGGATTCACTGGGATGTAACTGAGTGGGCTACTTGTGCAGGCCCAGCATGTTCTGGGGAATCTGGGAGTTCAAAACTATCAAATGTAAATATTCAGACACCCCACATCCCAGGTCTTGGGGTCCTATGCTTTCCCTGTTAGGGCCTTCTTTTGCTGAGTCCCTGAGCCTGGCTCTCCACTCTGTTTGCCCAGTGGCTACAATCAGTTAGGCTTTTCTTAAACACCACGAAGCAAACCCTTTGGCTTTCACACTTGTTCCTGAGTGGGTGGTGAAGCACACAGAACTATCATTGCTCTTTAGCACATCAGTGTCACTCAGCTACCCATTCCCTTGTCCTTATAGTCACCACTTACATCATACCCTCAAGCCTCTCTGTCTACCAGTGTTGTTTCCTCAGATAACTCATTAAACCATATCCCTGACATGTTGCTCTGTGTATCTTATCTTTGAAACCTGAGGAAAGGCTATTAATTTTATTGTGTTGGTTTTGGCCCATTATACCAAGCTGACAAGATCTTGAATCTTGATTTCTCATTCACTGTGTTATCCTCCCAGTTTTATATTATCTTTATTCAATTTATCGATATAAATATTAAACAGGACTGGGTCAATGTTGATAAAATTGTTGAACAGGACAAGGGTAGAGATGGGTTCTTGAGGCGTGCCATTAGGAACCATGCCTCATTAGTCTCACTAACTCAACAAATATTTATTGAATACCTAATATCTGCTGGGCAACCTGTGTTACACTGGGGATATAATGATGAGCAAGAAATGCCTCCTGACCATAAGCTCCTTATGCCTCTCCATATAGGTTTATATCAATCAGTTTATTTACTGCTGTGTGCTAGGGCATTCAGCTAGGTTGTAAATCTACTGACATTGTACTATAATCTAGCCTTGTCGTTCTTGGAAATTTTAATTTAATGGATCAGCAAAAATCTTAATACAGAATATAAGGGCTGATACAGGGTTCTTTCCACTGGTAATTTTGTAAAATAAAGATATTATTAAAAAATTCTGATAACTGTCATTTCATAATATAAAGGACAGTTCCTGCCCTTGTGGAGTTTACAATCTAGTGAGAGCCAGACTTTAAACAAAGAAACAAAAAAATGAAATACAAAGTACAAGTCCTGAGATTCGTAAGCAGAAGCAAATCAGGAACAAGAGTGGAGAACAACAGAAGTAGCCAGAAAAGGCCTTTCCAAGAAGTGACATGTTAACTTATACATGGAGGGGTGGGAAGGAAGGGATCCTCTGGGTGGGAATCTGGGAGGGTGCATCACGTGGGAAACTCCTGCTGGGGAGCTTGGTGTGTGTGAAGAACTGGAAGGAGGCTAGTTGAGCTGAGGCTGTAGGAGGAGGAGGAGCCTCCAAGGCTGCAGGGGGGAGAGTGTGGGGAAACAGGCAAGATTAACTCTGAGTGACTATCAGGACACTCTGCATGCTGCTGGCAACCATCTAGTGGGTGGCTCTGCTCCTCTCAGTGGGAAGGCTGTGCCGACCCCAGCTTCCCACAGGACCTCTGGGTGCCATGGGCACTGGGCTGCTGGCTTTCTCTGTGGTAGCATGTAGCTTCCCTGAGGACCCAACCTTCTTCAAGGCTACTTTCACAAGAGCCTTTAAAAACGGGGGATGGGGGAGCTCACAGGGGGTGGGGTCCCTTTCCTTGGCACTGTTCAGGATGTAGATCAACTGGAGTAATCCATGGCACAGAGGCAGAGTCTTTACCTGTGAGTTCTGGCTTGCACTGTGTGGTTAGTTTGAGCCCTTCTGTCAACCAAGAGGTTGGCTGAAGTCAGAGCATGTGGGGCTTGCTAAGCCACAATAAGGAGTTTGGATTTTATTCAAGATACAAAGGAAATCATTGAAAGGTTTTGAGCAAGGAAGTAAAACAATCTGATTTACATTTTAAAAACCTCACTCTGCTTGCAGTGTGGGGAATGGATTATATAAGGACTTGAGTTGGAGCAGGGGAACCAGCTGGCTGCTGTTGAATTAACTTGGATGAAAGAAAGAGGCTTGAGCAAGAGAGTTCACATGGGGAATTGAGAGAAGTAAACAGACTCCAAATACATTTAGGAAGTAAAATGATAAGACTTACTAATTGATTAGATGTCAGTATAATGTGCCAGAAGAACTCAAACATAATGCCCAGGTATCTTGCTTAAGCCACTGGGTAAATGGGGTTCCATTTACAATGATGAGGAGAAGGAAGAATACATAATTCTAGGGGAGAAAATAATGGAACCCCTTCATAAATATGAAGGTTGAGATATTTGTGAGACATTTAAATGATGTGTCAACTGGGCTATTGGATGTATTGATCTGGAGTCCAAAAGAGAGGTTCAGGCTAGAGATATAAATTTTGGCATATTTACTGTATACATGGGATTGAAGAGAATTTGGAGAGATAAAAGTAGAGAGCAGTATAGAATCCTAGAGAATGGCAATATAGGATGCCAGAGGAGAGGGAGCTAGGGAGAGGGAGTGAGGGAGGGGGAAAAGAAGGAAGAGAAAGGAAAGATGGGGGGGAGGAGAAGCGAGAGAAAGACAGGAAGAAGAGAGAAAGAGAGGGAGACAGGAGAGGAGAGGACAGAAGAGGAAAGAGAAGACAAAATGAAGGTTTTTACAGAACAGGAAATAGCAGGGCATTTTTTGTAAGTCATCAGAAATGATGCAGATAGAGTGTTTGCTGGTGAAAGAGAGAGAATTAATTGCAAGAGTGAAGTTGGTGGTCCATGTTAATGGGCCATGTCTTTTCCTCAAGTTTTTATTTTTTGAGAAATATTAACTTTTTTTAAAATATGAAATTTATTGTCAAATTGGTTTCCATACAACACCCAGTGCTCATCCCAAAAAGTACCCTCCTCAATACCCATCACCCACCCTTCCCTCCCTCCCACCCCCCATCAACCCTCAGTTTGTTCTCAGTTTTTATTTTATTTTATTATTTTTTTATTTTATTTTTTTTTTATTTTTTCAATATATGAAATTTATTTTCAAGTTGGATTCCATACAACACCCAGTGCTCATCCCAAAAGGTGCCCTCCTCAATACCCATCACCCACCCTCCCCTCCCTCCCACCCCCCATCAACCCTCAGTTTGTTCTCAGTTTTTAAGAGTCTCTTATATTTTGGCTCCCTCCCTCTATAACCTCTTTTTTTTTCTTCCCCTCCCCCATGGACTTCTGTTAAGTTTCTCAGGATCCACATAAGAGTGAAAACATATGGTATCTGTCTTTCTCTGCATGACTTATTTCACTTAGCATAACATTCTCCAGTTCCATCCACGTTGCTACAAAAGGCCATATTTCATTCTTTCTCATTGCCATGTAGTATTCCATTGTGTATATAAACCACAATTTCTTTATCCATTCATCAGTTGATAGACATTTAGGCTCTTTCCATAATTTGGCTATTGTTGAAAGTGCTGCTATCAACATTGGGGTCCAAGTGCCCCTATGCATCAGCACTCCTGTATCCCTTGGGTAAATTCCTAGCAGTGCTATTGCTGGCTCATAGGGTAGATCTATTTTAAATTTTTTGAGGAACCTCCACACTGTTTTTCAAAGCGGCTGCACCAGTTTGCATTCCCACCAACAGTGCAAGAGGGTTCCCGTAGAAGTTTTTAAGGAAGACAGACAATGTGTTTCTCTATTCTTTGAGCCTTTAAATATAAAATTAGAGGCCATATCCTCCCAATTACATGTTCTTTCAGTGCTCTGTGATGAAACTTGTCTGAATCTAAAACCCAGAGATCATTGAGAGTGTCTGGGGATGCTTTTCTCATCTCACACTATCTTCTGGCAAGTGTCTTCTGGCTGATAATTTCTCCATCTTTCTGATGAAGACAGAGGCAACACAGGGACTAAGTGGCAATGCCTGTCTTGTGTCTTTGTCTGACATTGCCCTGTTTGCCTCGAGCAGGTTGCTTCTTTGTCCTATTCATACAAATATATCTGGGAGAACATTGGTGTTGTCCTTTCCAATGTCACCTCAGCTCATTATTATCTGTGACCTCTAGATGCTGTTCTTATCAGTATATACCACTCTGGCATTTCTCCCTGGCTATGTGCCCATCTGTAGTGATTATTCTGACTGATTCCTCAACATCCATTATATCCTTTATACCCAGTATATCCTAGGTGATTATTTGACTATAATTATATGAAACCATTCTCATCAGTGATCGGTTTAGGGATGACTGTATTATCCAATTTCATCCAGCCTGAGGGTAAAGCCAGCACACAGGGAGGGTAGGACGGAGGAAGTCCTAGAAAGTGTCCCTCTCAGACTATGCCTGGAGCCCACCCTCCTAATGAACTTTTATGTTTCTTTCCTTTAAGTTAATTTGAGTTGCTGTTTCCTCTGTTTTTCAAAGTCATCCTTTTTCAAACACCTTTCCTTGACACTCCCCACTACTGACATCCTTTTGAAATCTATATTCATTAAAGAACTCCCTGTGCAGATGCATTGATTTCTGTAGATGTCTCCATGTCTTTTTAAATGGTATTAACTATAATTGCATCCCAAGAATTTCTGGTAGTATGGCCTCTCAACATCTTTCAGTGTTCTAGTGTGATAAAATTTCAGACATACAGTATTTTAGATAATCTGTCCTGTTATTCCCATAGGCTATTGAAATGTGTGCTAGAATCATTGTTTTTCTATCTAGACTTCTTTTTCTCAAACTGCCCATTGCACCAGATGCAACGTGAAATCTCTTGGCCTGTGACACATCTTGATTTTTGGTTTGGAAATATGGTCACTGTTCTTTTAGAGTCTGTCTATGGCACCAATCTGAATGTTTTGAAACCTACATTTCAAAAACGACATGTCTGACTATATCTAATGCTTCTTTCATTCAAAATAATAACCTCCAACATGACACGGTCCCTTTCTCCCAAGTTTCCTGTCACTTCTACTTTACCAATTTGTTCTTCCTTGTTGGTCAGAATTAAGTCCAGAGTAGCAGCTCCATTCTTACATCCTTTTCTTTCTAAGAGACGAAACTGTCAGTGCCGAGCGTCAGGTAGCTCAATTGGGATGAACCCAGGGGACGTATTTGTGGTAATTCACATGCCTGGAAGAAAAGAGTTTGATGTGAGCTTCAGATCAGCAGAGAAATTGGATTTATTTTGGACACCGTATCAGAAGGAAAAGGACCAAGCCACTGGGAGAAATTGAGGTGATTGAATAGACTGCACCAAGGCTAAACGCTGTGTTCATTTTCTTCGAGAAATGAAACATTGGCTCTAGGAGACACTGTGTCTGCATTAGGAAGACACTGTATGGTGCTGGCAGATCCGAGGAAAGATGCAGGTCACTTGGGGTTTGGACTGGCAGATGTCAGCATAAGATGGAGCCATGGAAGGAGTGCATGTTGCTAGCCACTTGCTTGAGGTTTTCATGGTGAGCCAGGCATATCTTGCTAGCAGAGGGGAGATCTTGCTAGCAGAGGATGTGTTGGCAGCCAAGGGCGGAGGGCAGGATTGTTGGTGGCACAGCACCACTTCCTGTACAAGTGGTGAGAAGCAGGGGAATGGGGTGAATTCTAGGGTCAGTCAGCCCTGGGTTGGAGTATGCCCTGGATGGGTACATTACTGGATCCCTTGGCATTTCAGTACCCTGTTCTGTAAGATGTGGATAATAGTGCCTGCCTGCTCTCTAGGTTGGTGAGAATTGAATTTTAAGGTATGGAAAGCATTTAATACAGAACGGGCACAGAATAAGTACTCAATAAATGAATGGGGTACAGGCCAAAGAGGAGCAGACTCCACTTGGGGTCAGAGGATTCCTGATGAGGTCTACAGGAAGTGGGAAAATGAAACCTGGGGTACACAAGGGAGAGAAAAAATAGGCAGGAATGAGAAAGGCTTCAAAGTGAGTGGAGGATGGTAATGTCATCCAGAAATAGGCCTAAGAGACAGCTGCACATCGAGACAGGCTGTGATGAGCACCATAGTGTGGAGCTAATACCTTCTGTGGTAGACCAGGGCTGCAAATAGAAAGACAATGGTGCCAGCCCTCAATGAGCTTACTTTCCAAGGAACAGCTTTCTGGTCAGCTATAGGCATCTTACTGCAAAGAGAAAACATAGAGAAAGGGAAAGGGAAGAAATGAATATTTGAATTTATTTTGTATATAATATGTATATATGTATACATAATATTATGCATATAATATGACTGGCTTAAGCCAGCAGTACCTATCATTAGAGGGAAAAGGTCACTGAGAGGTCCTGAGTCTGTGCCCAGCCAGCAGTGCATGCAGACCTTGGGCCCCTGAGCACATGGGTGGCCTCTAAGCGGCTGTGCAGACTCAGGTGTAACTGTGAAGGGTCTTGTATGCATAGTGAAATTATAGAAATTTTGCCATGAGCTTTCAGGGGAAAACCATTTAAATAATGTTAGTAATTCCAGGAGCTATCCCATACAGGGAGCATATGTCCCAGAGTGAACCAGAGACGGGAGACATGAACTGCTGTTTTCTTGGTTGTTTGCAGGTTTCCATCCTTGTGCATCCCAGAGTGTGAGCCACACCTTGGTTGCAGGTTATTCTAGTGAATATAGTCTCGTAAAGTTGTAGCTTCTATGGAAGCATCACTATGTATTGATATATAAGTTATAGTGTAAAATATGTCAGAGTTTAGAGGTTAACACACACACACACACACACACACACACACACACACACACACACACTTTAAAGAAGAAGAAAACTAACTCATGAAGCCTCCACCCAGGTTAAAGATCAGATCAGTGCCTGCATCTGAATGCCTCCCATGTGCCTCCCTTTCCATTCCCTTCCTTTCCCCCAAGGCAAACACTATCCTGACTTGTGTGATAGCATTCCCCTGTTTTTCTTTATAAGTCTTTCTAACTATTCACATACCGCTAAACATTATATTATTAGGTTTTGTGTTTTTGAAGTTTATATAATGGAATCATACTGTGCGTATTTTTTTATACTTTTTTCTTTTCTTCTAAATGGGTTTGTGAGTTTTAGTTCATTATATTGCCACCTACTATTTCATCACATGAGTACTTCACCATTTCCTTACTGACTTTACTGTTGACAGACTTTTGTGTGTTCTACAGTTTTTTACCAGCATGAGCAACGTTGGTAAATGCTGGTGTGAGCATTCTTTCATGGCTCCTGATGTCTGAGTACAAGAGTTTATCTAGGGTTTGTACTTATGAGTGGTGTTTCTGGGATGTAGGATATGTGCTGATCAACTTTACTAGGTAACAGCACACTGTCAAAGTGGTGGTACCAATTTATACTGTCATCAGTTAGGTGTGAGGATTTCTGTTGGTCCACATCCTCTGCATCATCACCTTGTGTTGCATATATAAGTAATTTATATACAAATATAACTGTATATATATACATATACATAAACAATGTGTAGATATATTATCCATTTGCAATTATATAACAATGTACAGAGCTGCATTCTTCAAACATCGTGTAGTGTAGAAAATTTAAGGAATTTGCAATAACAATATTGCCCATATTCAATTTCTGCTTTATTTATTTATTTATTTATTTATGTATTTATTTATTTATTTTATTATTTTAGAGACAGAGTGTGTGTGACCTGTAGAGAGGGACAGAAGGAGGTGGGGGGAGAGAGAGAGAGAGAGAGGGACAGAGAGAGAATCTCAAGCAGGCTTCACACAGCATGGAGCCTGACGTGGGGCTCAATCTCACGACTGTGAGCTAAAATCAAGAGTCGGTGCCTTATCTGACTGAGCCACCCAGGTGTCCCATCCTTTGATTTTAGAATATACCTCTTACATAAAAACAACAGCAACAACAGCTCCCCTGTCTGCAAAATTAAAGTTTTGATAGGTCATGGAAGATTTCTGAGAGAAGAAACCCAAAAGTGCAGTTGAGGAATGCTTTTACCCCTTTTTGATCAATGCATTCCAAAAGCACTGAATTAGTGCTGAAACTGGCTTTCTCAGCCAGGAAGTCTCAGCCTATCCTGGTAAGAAGTTCTGAACCCTGGGACCCAGTAGTTGCCCTCGTGGAGGCATAAAGAGACTCCTGAGGTTGTAAATGACTGGTATTGAGTAACTTAATAATGGATCCAAGAATACAAGAACCATACAAACTGATTGGGATTCCATGGGCCTCCTGGAGCATTTGCCACTTCGTATTCTATAATTGAATTACATGGTGAGGTAGAGTGTGCATAAGTGTAGAAATGTTTTTATTTGGTTGATGGTTGACCAGAGAATTGCAAGCATGAAGAGAAGGAATACCTTTTTACAGTTAATCAGAGTGGACTGAATAACACAGTGGCCTCTGCATACCTACAATTTTTGGATTTCTAAAAAATTGTTTTGTTTGAATAGAAGCTTTAATATAAATAAAGTATAGTAGGCAGTTGTGATATATAAAAGTTTAAGTATTGCTTTATTAAAGAATGTTTACCATTTACTTATTATAAAGTCAGTAAATGAGAATAGTTTTAAAAATCTAGATTTACATGAATACGTGGTTGCAAATGGTAAGTTTCCTTTATTTAATTTATTTATTAATATAGATATTATTTTTTAGCAATAGGATCAGGTTCACAACAAAACTGAGTTAAGGTACAGGGAGTTCCCATATATCCCCTGGTCCCATCCCTGAAACCTACCCCATTATCAATAACCCCACGAGAGGGGTGCATTTGTTACAATCCATGAACCTAAGCTGACACATTTTACTGCCCATAGCCCATAGTTTACAGTAGGATTCACTCCTGGAGTTGTACATTCTATGGGTTTTGACATGTTTAATTACATGTATCCACCATTATCCACATCATACAGAGTAGTTTCACTGCCCTAAAACTCCTCTGTGCTCTGCCTATTCATCCCCCTCTCCCTACGCAACCCCTGATTTATTTATTTATTTTTAAAAGCTCTGAGAGACTTAGAAAGTGGAGAGTAGGAAGTTGTTATATCAAAGTGAAATATTAACATTGTATAAAACTATTTGCATATTCAAAACATAAAGAAAAACTAAACATTCCATTAAGAAATTTAAAAGGCAAGACACAGGCTGGGAGAAATTTTTTATTAAACCCATATGTGGCAAAGAACTTACATCCAGAATATAAAAAAGAACTCTAGTAGATCAGGAGTAAAAAGACAAGCAAGACTCCAAGAAATGAATAAAAGACTCTAACCAAGACTTTACAAAAGAAGATATGCAAATGACAAATAAGCAGAGAAAAAAGATACTCCACAAGCAAAACCCAAACTACCAAATGTACCTTCTAGCCTCTTTATACCTAGGTTAAGGGATAAAAGAGACATTTGACAATATCAAATGCTGGAACTCTCATACTTTGCCAGTGGCAGTGTTCCGGCTGGTTTGGAAAATGTTTGGAAGTTTCTTATAAGATTAAACATTCATCTTACCTATGACCCAGAAAATCCATTCCTAGGCATTTAACCCAAAAGAAATGAAAACATATATCTATACAATGACTTGTAAATGAGTAATAGCTTTTTTTCATAGTAGCCCCAAACTGGAGGCTTAAGGCCATCTACAAGTGAATAGATACACAAAATATGACATATTCACGTAATGGAATACTACTCAGCAATGAAAAAGGATGTATATGGATCTATGTAAGAACATAGGTGGGTCTCAAAAACATGTTGAGTGAAAGAAGGCAGACACAAACAAGTATATATTGTATGATTCCATCTAAATGTAGTTCAAGAAAAGAAAAAAAAAACCCACCTAATTTACCATAATAGAAATCAGGACTGTGGAGGTATGGCGTGATTGGAGGAGGGCATGAGCGAAATTTCTAGGGTGACAGAAATGTTCTCTGCTTAATTTGGGGATTGTTTCCACAGGCCTGTGTACATTTGTCAAAATAATCAATTATACTGTTAAGATCTGTGCATTTCATTATATGCAAATTTCACCTCCATAAAAACGACCCAAAATACCAATTAAGAATCACACATAAATTATCTTAAGCACTTAAACTATCACCATATGATGCTGCAAGTCCCTCTTCATTGGTGATTGCATGAAGATTATGCTATGAAAGCAGAGGATGCCTCCAGCAGCAGACACCGAGCCTTGCCCCATGTTGAACTGGTCATCATGAATGTACCCAGCTGCGACATGTTTTCTCCAACAACCTCACACAATGACACATGTGGACATCTAAGTTAAAAAACAAAAAATAACATGAGAAAAGACCCCAGAGCAAACCACATTCCTAATCAATGACACATTCACCAGAAGTTTAAATATTTGCCACAGATGGCAGAAATTATTCTGCGGTCTAAACAAAGATGATTTAAGCTGGCATCGCCAATTTACTTTGGTGGAGGTTTACTGTGTGCTATAATTTATTGTTTTGCACGTTTTTCATGCTCTTGCTATTTTGAATTATGCTTTCTAACATATTAATATATATGTATATATGTTTATAACAAGAATCAAATGTTTGCAAAGGCTCTGAAGTACCTTTGAGGTTGGAAACCGCTGGTCTAGCTTTACTAACTCCAGGTTGGAGGCCAGGATGCTGCCTTCTGTTTATGCTAAATAGCTTTGTTAATGGCTGGACTGAAGTGTTAACAGTTTAGTAGTAATGGGTAAGCAGGCAGTTTGGGAGACTAAATGACTCCTGTTAAAAAATTGATAATGGCTCTTCCTGGGCAGGCACAAAGGACAGATAAATAAAGAGAGGCTGTAAGCTGTCCTGTGAATCTAAATCAGGCAATGTGGGTTAAGCCGCTATTTCAGCCCATTCTCGACTGGGTTGTGAGCATTTTCTGGACCTCAGTTTCCTCATGTGCTCTGCCTAATGTAAAAGTCGCTTGGAGTTCTTGTTAAAATACAGATTATGGTACAGTAGGTATTGGGTGTGGTCTGAGCTCTGTGTTTCTCACAAGCTCCAGGTGATGCCCATGCTGCTATGTTCCGGGGACCATAGTTGGTGTAGCCAGAGCCTAGGAGACTCTGTTGGCCCTGGGAGTAAATAATGGGCCAAGGGTGAGGGCCAAGGGCCCTCAAACTACTACTTTCCAAGTGGGGTTCTCAGTGATAGTTCACCTTAGATTAGGTGGGGAGAAGGTGGAATTGGAAAGGAAATACAGATCCTGCAGGGATGCACTGTCCAATATGGTGGCTATTAGCTTCATATGGCTATTTAAATTTAAATGAAATGAGATAAGAAATCAAATTACTAAGTCAAAACAGCCATATTTTAAGTGCTCAATAG
Organism: Panthera leo; assembly: GCF_018350215.1. Lineage (NCBI taxonomy): Eukaryota > Metazoa > Chordata > Mammalia > Carnivora > Felidae > Panthera > Panthera leo. The sequence continues at coordinate 36,419,370 of NC_056682.1, forward strand.
CCGTATGTGGTGAAGGATGGCTAATGTGTCATATTCCACAACATAGAATCAGAACATTTCCTTCACCACAGAAAGTTATATTGTACGGCACTGCTCTAGGGTACTCAGAACCAGACACGGGAGCAGGCAAGGACCGGATTGCTGGAAAGTCTTCCAGAATGAGGAATCTTTCACTCACAGACTTATGAACTAAGCTGGGTGAAGCTGGACACTGCATCTATTGGTAATTGATTAGTGTCATTCTAAACCTTTGGACCTGGAGCAGAATACTGTTCTGCTCAGCTCATTTGCAGGTTAGGTTTCTGACCTCATGCAGTGCCCTCAGTTTATTCCATGCACTCAGCTCATGCATTTTGCATTAGCAAGCTTGGTGGACCTCCAGACCATTCAGAGCTGAGAGGTACCCTATTTCAGTGTTTTCTAAACTGTATTCTGGGGAGCTCTGGATTCCTTCTGCTACTTCAAGCAGATCAGCTTCACTTTTTTTCTGGTTTTGATATTGGTTTCCTAGAAAACATGCCTCTGGAAAAAAAATTGGTTCCCACTTTTAAACAAAGTCTCAAAACCACTGATTCTAGTTCAGCCATTACACTTTATAAATAATGAAACTGAGGTCCAGGGAGGTGGAGGTTCTGACCTTTCCAAGATCATATGGCCAATTAGCAAGAGAGCTGAGATGAGAAGTCATGTCTCCTGACCTGGACAGTGTTCCTTCCACTGGCTCACTGTTAATTATCTTTGCACACTACATGTCTGGCTGCCCCAGCTGGACTGCTGGCTCCTGGAGGGGAGAGGAGGCCTGAAGCCTTTCTGGTACCCCTGCTGGTCTGTTACCTGGCTGGTGGCTGGGGAAGTAGTACCATTTAGTTGATTGCAGGTTGTGGCAGCTTCCTGGGAGCTGAGGTACTGAGGGAATTCAGAGGCTGGACACCTGCATGCATCAATTCTTCCAAGTTTATAATTTAGAAGTAATACTCCCCACACGGCCAGAGTTTCCAGGTGACTGCGATTTGCCAACTCTAAGGACCAGGAAAGGGTTATCAGAAGGTATTTGTGGTTCTTTTTTTCCCTGGACCTGAGTCTCTGCCCCAGAATTGGCCTCCAAGTTAGGCCTGAGCTCCCTGGGCTGGAACATGGATGATTTCTTGCCTTCCTCTAGAGCTCAGTGCTTTTTCATTGTTGGCCTCATTAACTATACAATGATGATGGCTGGCTCCCCAGCCGTCTGTCTTCCTCCTTTTTTGTTTTTATAGTAGATCTTTCTTGAGCTTCTATCTGTCCCTCTGGTAACACTTCATCTCTATATTCACACATGTTAACCATATGCCAAGGAACAGAAGTTTCTGAGCTTCTCCTAAATGGCACTGATGGGGGATTGGATCCAGTTAGGCCACTGGATGCTGAATGAAGATTGTTAGAGAATGATGTGAGAAACAAAGCTCTGACGATGGGGTATTCCTTTTAAATTGTATTCTGCCCCAGAGACCTGGGCTGAATGTTCCAGATAGATACAGCTTCTTGCTTCACAAAAGGGTCCCATTTGCCAGGCATGTATAATTTAGGTTAATTTTAAATTTATTCTAAATTTAGGGTTCTCTTTGCTTACTCCCAACATAAAGATGATTTATTGGCATATGCATAATGCATGGCATTCCATGAATCCACAAGAGCATTAATATTGTGCATCCTAGAGGCCTTTCTCAGAAGATCTCTGTGCCTCTGGATGTTTCTATGTGCACCCTCCCTTCCCTTTTGAAGGCTGACCATGCTACTCATCCAAAGAGCCTAGCCATCCACAGGTGGGTTTAATAATGAGGAATGAAGATGTAGAGGACTAGGATGGTAGTGCCATAACAGCTTTTCTCCCCGGTTTGTTTGGGCTCCCTCTTTTGGAAGATATATGACAAATACTACTGGTTGATTCATTTAAGACCTATTTCACTTCTTTCTTCCTTGTCTGATAGACTCTAGAAAGCAAAACCCTACATTTCTAGCCTCTCTTGTCATCTGATTGCCATGTGACATCATTCTGAAAAACTGGGTATTTGCAGAAGTCCCAGGGAGAGCTTCCATTCCTGGATACACCAGGTCTTTAAGAAGAAAGATTGTGTCTTATATTTTAGCCTATCTCTCTAATTCCTGCTTTATGATGGGAAAACAGTGCCTGAAGGTGTGCCATTTTTTCAGAGAATGGGAACGAAAGCTCCACATTAAGGATGACAGAGTGAAAAGATAGGAGAATCTTAGCTCCCTGGTGAAAGTTTTGAGAAGCTGAACTTCCCCTGCACTGCTTTCTCTGAATATCTTATTACCTGAGGAAACGAACCCTACTTCTTTAAACTAATGTTTGTTGGATTTATATGAGCCTCAGTCAAATATATTTTGAAATGGTGAAGGATATATGGAAAAATTTTCAACACTCCACTTTTCCCATGAAAGAATTTCTTGTCTAAGACCCTGTAGTTACCAAGAAGGGTCTTAGATTAGAAGTCAGGATTTTAGTCCTGTATTTGCTATAAACTTGGACCCATAAACTCTTAGATCCAAACATCCTGCAGAAAATGAACAAATCATTTTCTGTATCTGTGTCCTTATCTGTAAAATGAGAGCGTTGGGTCATTTCTGACTTCGCTAAGATTACATGGAGTCTTCTCAGTCCTGCAGGAAGAAATAAATTGTGAAATCTTTTTTTCTCAGTAACCCTGAGTCCCTTTCCACCAATGGCATTCTATATCTACCATTTTCCATCTAATCCAGCAGAGTTACACTACAAAATGGGCGGGAAGATTATGTAGGTATCAGAATCCTGTGTGATAAACCACCTCCCAAAACTTGGTGGCTTACATGAAACAATAACTATTTATTATTCCTTGTGATCCTGTGGATTGGCCGGCAGGTCTGATGGTCTTGCCTAGACTCACTCAGGTAGCTGCATTCAACCTTTAAGACAGTGGAGGGTTCCTTTTAACCTGTTGGTGCTGGTTTTTGGCTGGGGCATCTTGATTCTCTCTTCTTGGCTTCTCTATTAGGGTAGCCTGGACTTCTTTACATGATGACTTGGGGTTCTAAGAGGATAAAATAAGAAGCTTTAAGATGTTTTAAGGCCTACTCAGAAGTTCCCAAATGTCACTTCTACCACATTCCATTCAGAAAACTTCTAAAGCCTTAGTCCACCATAGTATAAGAGTTATGTCCTTGATCTTGTGTTTTGCATCAGGTCCAGATATAGATGAGTTCCCTTGTGTATTGCTGAATCCATCGGGTGACTAATGATTAAGAACTGAAAATTAAAAAGGCAAGTTATCTACTACTTACACACCCCATTTACAATGTACCAATAAACAATAGAGAGGCAAAGAAAGGACAGTCCCAGTAGGCAGACATACCCAGACAAAAGGTGGAGGGCAGGATGTGTATGCTTGTTTCCAGAAACTCTGAAATCCAGTCACACATATGTTGCCTGTCCCCCCAGTTCGAGGAGCCCATAATTTTCTTTAACTTGAGCCCAATTTTGCTTCCTTGGGGTGGTCTCTTCATCCCTTAAAGTTCTTAGCTCTTGTCTCCGTCCTTTGCATTTTGGTTCTGTCCTTTGGATTATTGGCTCTGTGTTCTGAGATGTCCTTCCTTTTCTGGAAAGCATGGCCCATACTTTTAGTTGAGAAGCTTTTTAAATCTGCTTCCTGCATATAGAAAGTTAGAATGGGGGCAGAGGTCTCTTTTCATTCTGAAGTGTCCTTTATTTTTGGAAGAACTGATACAGTTCCTCTAAAGGCTTCATGAGTTTTCTATGTATGAGATTATTGTCCAGTCCATTTGATAATGCCAGAGTTGACATTTCTTCTGAGGCAGGCCTGTCTCCATCTTGAGCTGTGAGTCATGGAACTGTGAATTCTTAGCCTTTAGTCATGCTGAAAGGGCCTATGATGCATGGTCTTAAATCTTCCTGAGTTCTTAACAAAGGGTTTAAAGGCCATGCTCTTGATTTGACCTTTTATCCGCAGCCATTTCTTACTTCAAAAGTCTTTGGCTGGCTGGAGATACTACCTTAAGCTGTCTACACTTTATCTAAATTCTCCTTGAAAACTGAAAGTGGTTCCTTATTTAGCTCATTTCTCTCTTCAGGTACTTCATGCAGTTAAAGTTAAATGGCACTTTCTACACTCTGCCTGGAAATCTCTTCAGCTAGATCTACAAGTTCATTAACGTGATGGTCAGTATTTTGTATCAACTTGACTAGGCCAAGTGGTGCCCGGATTAAACGTTATTTCTGGATACATTTGTAAGGATGTTTCTGGATGAGATTAAAAATTAATTGGTGAATCCAGTAAAGCATATAGTCCTCCCCAGTATGGGCAGACCTCATCCAATCCATCGAGGGTGTGAATAGAACAAAAAGGTGGAGGGAGGAAGAATTCACCCCTTTTTGTTTTCTGTATGCCTACATGAGCTGCTACATCAACCTTCTGCCCTTGGACTGGGATTGATACCATTGGCTTCCCTGGTTCACAAGCCTGCAGCCTTGGACTAGAATTATACCATGGGCTTTCCTCGGTCTCCATCTTGCAGACAGTGAGTTGTCAGAGTTCTCAGCCTCCATAGTTGCATCAGCCAATTCCTTCTAATAAATCTATTCAAATATAGGGGCATCTTTCCTTTGTTTATGTTTCTCTGGGAACACTTACTAATACAGTTAGGAATCATTTCTACATTCCACGGCACCATAGTACACAGTTTTGCCAAGCATTCTACTTCTACATAACATGAATCACCCATTTTTCAGCCTCTAGAAATTGGTACCTGGAATGGATAGTTACCATAACTAATGTTAAAACATGTGACTGGCAAAGGCTGGAAGGATAGCAAGGAGATTGTTAGTAGAGGCTGGAAGAGAGGAAGGAAGTTAGCACTGGAGGCTGCCATCCCTGGGCATGTTGTATGTTGGCAGCGTAGAAGCAGGTAAGTGGTCTTTTAGTTCACATCTAAGAAATTGCATGCAAGGATTCTCATCCATATCTGGATCTGATTCTGATGATGATAGGGTTCTGAACTTCAAGCAGGTACTGTAATGGGATTAGGCCCTTTTGGGGGTCAGAGTTTTATGAGTACGTTCAAGGGATATGAATCATTGTGGTCAAAGGGTAGATTGTTTCTAAAGATGGCCACAAAAATCCTTCCACTGTGCATGGTTTCTTATTGTCTTGCAATGTGACTTTTCCATTTCTTTCATAAAGAGGTGGAATCTCTTTCCCCTCTCCTTGAATCTAAGCTAGCCCTTTATCTTGCTTGGACCAATAGACTAAGGTGGAAGAGAACTTGCAGACCACATCCTGCCTAAACCCCCTCTTGGGGGCATAAACTACCTTGAAAAGAAGTCTGACTATCCTTCTGAGAAAATAGTGTAGAGACAGAGGCCCTGCCTGCCAGCAGAGTTAACCACCAAGCAAGTGCATGAGGCCACCTCAAGTCGTCCAGCCCTCGTCGAGCTGCCCTAAGACTGTAGCCATGTGAATAACTCCAGCCAGCAGCTCAGGAAGCAGGATGCCCAGCTGAGTCCAGACAGCTTACAGCATCATGAGAAATATCAGATTGTTGTTTCAATCCTTTGGGTTTTGGAGTAGTTTGTTATGCGGTGTTGGATCACTGACACAGGGGTGGAGGCCTTGTGTTCTGGATTTCAGAGTCTCTGTTCTCTCAGTGCTTGTGAAAGTAGCAGTTTTCTTTGCAAGACCCAAATTACCTGGAAGCCCAGAAATTACCTTCCTAAACCTTTCTGCTGGGACCCAGCAGGTGTTTAATAGCTCTCCCTGGAGTCCCCCAGCCCTCCCTTCCCAGCAGCCTGTTCCCCGTGGACTTGAGGGGTGTAGTGAGAGCAGTCACAACAGCTGGTGGGAACAGCTGCAAGACAGAAAGGCACTGGGGGTGTAATTACTTAGAAGTGAGCAGGGGTGTTGGGGGCCAGGGCTGCACCCACAAGCTGTACCTGGGAGGGATAGGGTGGCCATGGGGAGGCCTCTCCCCACTTAGGGAATTCACCAGCATTTAGGTACTTCCCATTCCTTAAGTAAACCCCATGCTTTCCTGTCTCCATGCTTGCCTGATCCGGTTCCTCTACCTGGAATGCTCCATCCCTCTTGTCTACCAGAGAGAATCCTACTTCATTTTAAAGACTCTCTCACACATCTTCTCTGTGATGCTTTTTTTAACCTGGCTGGGCAGAGTCAATAGATCCTTGCTCTGCTCCCACTGTGCAATGCTATTAGCTCTTACTGTAGTCTGACTTATCTGTTGGGTGCTTGACTAGTTAGGCTTACATTTAACTGAGCATGACAGAAAGCTCCAAAGTAAGTATATTAAGCAGGTAGAGCTCCCCCACTCATATAGGAAGCCTGGAGGTAGTGGGACCCAGGGCTGGTAGCTATCCATCCCTCCCCATGCCCCCATCAAGGCCTAGACTTGTTGGTTTTTGTGCTCTCCTGTGCAATATGTTTCACCCAAAGTTTACCTCAAGGTCAAAGGTAGCTACTGAAGGTCCAGCATTCACTTCCATATTCCAGCCAGCTGGAAGGAGGAAGGGCACATTCTTTCCCTTTCAGCATATTCTTTAAAATTTGCACACATCTCTTCTGCTTATGCCTTTGGCTCAAGCTTGAGATGAAGCTGAGAAATATGGTCTTTAATCCCAGCTAAAACCTAAATTGCACTTCTAAGAAAAAGGGAGATGATTAATATCAGGGGTCAATTAGTGGTGTTTAAGTGCTATCTGTCTTTTTCATTAGGATGACCTTTGAGACTAGAAAATATACCCCATTCATGCATGTTTTCTCCATATTGATCAACTCTGTGCCTGGTGTATGATGGATGTTCAATGAACAATGACATAGAAAATTGACTTGCTGATTAGAAGCCAATACCCCTGGGAGGGGTAGTATAATTCATTATTAATAACTGCGTAGAAATTTGTCTCTGATATCCAAGTCCTGGCTTCCTACTTTCTTTTCTGTACTTCTGTATTTCTCTATGACTTTTACCTGTCTATTTTCTCTTGCCTCTGTGTTTCTAGATCCTGAAACTATTACCAAATCTTCTTACATATTCTCCCGTGGGCTGCCCAGAAGAGCTATAGACTGGAAGGTGCATGTTGCTTTCATCAGGTGAGGAGGTGTTGAGGGTATGTGTGTATCTGAAGTGGAGGTCAGGAAACCTGGGTTATAGTTTCAGTTTGTACACCAGGTAAATCTGTTACTCTGGTAAACCATGCTTACCATCTTTGTCTCTTTCTTCTGTAAAATGATAAAGATATATATTATCTTCATTCTAGAGCTTCAGAATATACACAGCCAAATAAAGACCATGTATATTTTACCTGTATGTGTATGCATATATGTGTGTGTAAATTTATTATATATGTATATATTTTTTATTTTATATATGTATTTAAACACATACACATATATATAAAAATAGAGTTGCAAGATGTTATTATATGTAAATGTGGAATAAGCAAATAACAACTAAAAAGATTCTTTGTATCCTCCTCCCCTGCAATTGGTTTTCAAAATACATACTCCAAAATAGAGGTAGGAAGGGGCCTGATCTCTACCTTCTTCCTCTGCCCTCAGTGTTTCCTCCTGAGTGCTGTGGCTCAGAACCCAGAAGCCCTTCTCAGTCTTGAAGCATGACTCACAGTCATTTCCATAGATGGGCCTGGAATGACAGGGTGATGGATGTTGCTGTCACTGCACTGAGATGGGTAAATGTTTTCTCTGGTTGGCCGTGGAAGCCTCCCTGCCATAGATTTTCTAGGGGTTCAGAAGTTTGACAAATGTGGACCAAAGGTGGCCTGCAGGGCCCTAGGGCTGGGACTGGCTTAGTTATCCACCTTTGGGGTATTTTCAAGGACTATTTGGCCCTTAAAGAATTTACTATGTCATAAAAGTTTGGAGAAGGGAAGAGGAAAATAAATGAGGAAGGAGGTCTGAAGCCCATGCAGGCAAGTTGATGGGCTGAGCAGGCTTTCTGTGACCTCTTTGCCCACTGCCCTCCTTTGCCTGGGGGATGTGGTAGAGTGGACGAGAAAGGGATCCTTCTAGAAAGCCAGTGAATATCAAGAATGGTCTTGTGAGACCCCAGCCCAGGATTTCCTGCAGGCACGGCAGCTATGACTCTGCCACATTCTCCATCTATGTTTGTAGAGAAGCCAGTGGGAATGAGGGGAAGCAAGGATCCTGTGATGAGATGAGGGCGGGGTAAAGTTAGTGCCTGGCTGAGGGGGCCACAGCATCCTGGACATTGCTAGAGGTGAACTGCAGGCTTGTCTGAGAGAGTCTCAGCAGTCAAAACAAAGAGGAAAACAACACAAATAAGAAGACCCACCATGTTCACATTCAAGGTCAGAATCCTACTCTCATCCTACATGATTAGGAGAGCACAGTTTTTCTGCCACAAAATGGGTCCTTTTGAGGGGTTAAGTTTGACATCTTTAAACTCACTGCTATTATGCATAGGGCACAGTATGCCCTCCTGTTTCATCCCTCTAAGGGCAGGATAACAAAGCATTATTCCAATAAAAAAATAATGCAGAGAACAAAGCTACGTAAGTTTTAAAAAAATTTTAACGTTCATCTAGTTTTAAGAGAGAGAGAGTGTCAGTGGGGAAGGGGCAGACAGAGAGGGTGACACAGAATCTGAAGCAGGGTCCAGGCTTCGAGCAGTCAGCACAGAGCCCGATGCAGGGCTTGAACCCAGGAACCATGAGATCATGACCTGAACTGAAGTCAGACACAACCAACTGAGCCACCCAGGCACCCCACAAAGCCACATAATTTAAACCAGGAGCAATCATAGCCCTTCATGGCTCTCCCCTTTCCCCAAACTTCTTTGCTTGGGTATTTCCCCATTGTTAGTTCCTACAAATTCATATTGGGTCTTTAAGGCTAAAAAGAACCAAGAAATATTCCTGATCTAGAAAGTGAGACCAAAAGGAGGGAATCGGTCTTCTTGAGAGCTCTGCAAGATGGAAAATATAAGCCTCCAAAGAAATCCATTTCTGTGATGTGAAGGGGTTGCACTGCTGAGGGAGGGAGCTCTGTGAATTGAAGTCCTTTGTTTTCCTGCCCTCCACTGCACTATGCTGCATTTGGCTGCTTCCTCTGTCTTCATGTGGGATAAGAACTGGGTAGAGGCCCTGGATATAGACTGGGGAGAAGTTGCTCCCTAAAATACTCATGGGGAAGTATTTCTAGCCCCTGGGGCAGGAAACTCTGGGCTGCAAAGAACAGATACTGATTCCAAACCCTAGTCCCTCTGAGGGGTGGCAAGAATGTAGCCTGAACATGCTGCTGGAGCAGATGTGGGCCCTGGAACTTCCTTGAAATGTAAAATTGTGAGTATAAGGGGAGCTTGGGGACCAGTGGGCTCCATTGAGAGGAGTTAATTACATGGCCAGTTCCACTAGATGAAACAAGGAGACCAGGCTGCATAAACTGCTCCCAGGCAACACTGACTGCTAATGCCCCTCCCTCCCTGGCTGTGCTCAGTTCTGGCAGGGGCAGCCACGGGATGGTGAGGTCATAGCCAGGGCTCTGGAGAAGCAAAGGTCTAGCAGACATCTCCTTGAGGTTCAAGCAAATGCTAGGGCAGAACCAGGAGTTTTAAAAAGGCAGACTTAGCAGGATGGGATAACTGTACTAGAGGGGGACAGAAAGAAAAAAAAAAGGGGAGGGAAAAGAGGATGAAAAAGAAAGAGAAAGAGGAGCAGAAAGATCAGGGGACACAAGCAAGTGCAGCTAACAGAGAAAGACAAAGATACCTGGGAAGAAGGAAGAAATCAGGAGTAAACTTGGGAAGAATCCACCTGTTTTGGAAAGGGAACCTAAATGTGTGATAGAGAAAAATCCTGTAATGTTCATGGCTCTGCCATTTAACCTCTAAAGAAAAAACAGTGGTGGAAAGCCCAGAGACCCTCTTTTTCCTAAACTGGTTTGGTCATGGTGGATGCAGCCTCAGGCTGGCAGGCAGGTCCCAGGCCAGGGGCTGTGGCAGCTGCATGCCTCCTGAGTCTCTCCTGCAGAGGAGCAGCTCCTGCAGAGGAGAAATCCTGGGTGGGGACTCAGGACAGAAATATACTCAGAGACTAGGCAAATCATTTACCTCCCTGTGCCTCAGCTTCCCCACCCATAAAATAGGAACTACTCCCTTACTCATATCCTTACATTTCTGCAAAGACCAAATGAGACCCTTGTCTTCATCCATCCAATCCATCCATCCATCCATCCATCCACTTATCTATTGCATGAAACCTTATTGAAAACTCATTTGTACCAGGCACTGGGCTGAATGGTAGGGCTACAGGGTGACTAAGACAGAGTCCTTGTTCCCTAGAAACTCATTCTCATGGTAAGCCACATATATGGACTGATCCTAAAGTTCAGCGGGATAATTGCCTAAGGCATTGCCCTTATCTATGCTGGGATAAAGGCCAGCGTCCTCTGCATGGCTTATAAGTGTCTGATGACCTGGTCTAGCATCAGCATCTGCCCCAATAGCCTCTTTCACTTGGCCCCACATTCCTGCTACACAGATAGGTGGGCTCATATCTTTCACTCTGGTTTGTGTTGTTTTCTAAACCTGAAATGTCAATTTTCTTCCTACTCGTTGTACTTATTCTGACTTCCAGACTTGGTTCATTAATCTTTTCCTCCAGAGAGACTCCTCCCCACTCACCTCACCAGGCTAGGCTAGATGCCTGTTATCTTATTCAGAAATTATCTTTTGTCATGAATTTTTCTTCCATTACTATAGATGCAGAGGGAACAGGGTTATTGATCCATCTTAACTCATGCTTACATATAGTACTTTACTATACTATAGTACTATAGTACTCTACATACTCTAACATATAGTAGAGGAAGTCTTTAATGAAAGCTTATTGAACTGAACTTAGCCGCTCTGACACCACAGGGGAAAGACAGAGTGAGGAGTCAGAGAAGCCACCCATGAACTGGGTCTTGATGTATGTGTAGGAGTTCAAGGGGGAAATAATGGAGAGAAGAATGTCCCAGATAGGAAAACATATGCAAAGGCCGGGGGTATGAGACCAGGTGCCTTGGTCAGGGGATGTGAGTTGTAGGAGCTGAAAGAGGGGTAGCTGCTGAATTACCAAAGCTGAATTACCTGTGGTAATTCATTTTGTGTGTCAACTTGACTGGGCCACAGGGTGCCCAGCTGTTATTCGGTCATTCTGGGTGTGTCCGGGTGTTTCTGGATGAGATTAATGCTTGAATCAGTAGCCTGGGGAAAGTAGATGGCCCTCTCTAATTTGGCTGAGCCCCATACAATTAGTTGAAAGCCTGAATAGAACACAGGAGCTGGCCTCCAGTGAGCATGGAGAACTCCTCCTACTTGAATGCTCTGAGCTGGGACACCAGTCTTTTTCTGCCCTTGGACTTGAACTAAAACACTGGCTCTCCTTGAATCTCTAGGCTGCTGGCTTTTAGATTGGAACTTACACCTTCAGCTCTCCTGGTTCTCAGGACTTTGACCTTGGATTAGAACTACACTTTTGGCTCTCCTGGGTCTCCAACTCAATGGCTGCAAATATTGGGACTTCTCAGCCTCCAGAATCACATGAGCGAATTCCTTGTGATGAATCTCTTGCTCCACACACACTCATGCACATATGCACAAATGGCACACACATCTTGCTGGCCAAGTTTCTCTGGAGAACCCTAACTAGTACAAAGGGGATGTCCCAGAAGGCTTGTAGGCACATTAGGTGATGCAGAAGCACAGAGGGTATTAAGTTTGGGAGGACATGATGAGGCCTATATTTCTGCATCACAGGAACCAGTGCAGGAGGTCTGGGGAGGGACCTTCATCAGCTGCTCTGACCCCCAGGCCTTCTTCTCTGTCCCAGGGACTACTGCTTTGGGCCTGCCTCACCCCTGAGCCTGAAATGCTGCCTCCTGCCGCCTGGGTTGGTCTAGACCACCCCTGTCTTCTGTGGGGTGCCCTGGCCTTACTTAGTTGTAGGTAGTCCCTGGATAGCCCTTAAAGGGATGGGCCTGTAACCATGGTATGGAGTCACTCTGGCAGAAATTAGAAGCCCTAACCTTCATGCCTTGGTCTCCACAATGTTTTCATGCTTCCTCTGTTTTTCTTGGCTGTTTTTCTATACTAGCTGGTAAAACCTTTTCAAATATTCCAATTGTCTCAGTTGTTCAAGGAGGAACCGAAGTCATAATTGGTGCCGATGTTTGAACTAGTGCTTTAAAGACAGGTAACAGCTCCTTGAGGCCAGTGACGGGGCAGCAGCAGGCCAGGGGATGCAAGATCCCCAAGGAGGGGGATACTATGGAGGACGATACCAGAGCCATTTGCTCCAACTTGTTTTACCCACCTGGAAGCTGTCCTAGCTAAGACAAAACCTTGGGAAGTGCTGTTTTATCCAAGTAAAGAGTCTCTTTTATAGCCTGTCACTTGGCAAAGCCATATTACTGGCAGGAAGAAACACTCCTTTTCCTTAGACTTGGTGGAGTTGCCCCTAGGTTTGAATTTTGGAACTCCTGCTGCATGGTTGTACCCTGAGGTCATCTCCTGTGGGTCACCGAACCTCATTTTCTTCATTTGTGAAAAAGAATTGTGCTGACTTCACAGGCTGGTGGTGAGGATCGTTTAATGAGGAATATGTGTGAAGGCACTTGCCACACAGGGAATGCTGCATAATATCATCTTCCTTCCTCCCTATTCTTCCAAATCTGGAGAAAAGCTCTCTAGATAAAGTGATCCGCCCTTCCCTATGGATTCCCTTAAGAATTCTTTTATTTCTCTTTTATTTCTCTATTTCATTTATTCTGAAAATGTTTGCTTCCTTCTCCATAATTGAATCTGAGCTAATGGCTGCAGTATTGCAGGCCTGGGGTCCCTGCTAAGCCTGCAGCCAATGAAAGCCAGTGGGAATAGACTGAGCAGTCAAACTCATTTTTAGGATGTAGTTTAGTACTTGAACATCTAGGACCAGACTCCTGCTGAGGCATCACTACGACTCTGGAAATTCCTCTTCTACTTCTGTTCACAAATGTAAGAGCCCCCTAGAGAGGCCAGGGAATGGTGCAGGGGGAGAGGAGAGATATTCAGGTTCAGACCTTGTGGGTGGGAAGTTTTGCCTTCTCTCTGTCTCCTGTGACACATGATTGTTGAATATTAACTATTCAACCCAACTTGAATTTGTGCTATCCATCCATCCATCCATCCATCCATCCATCCATCCATCCCTATGCTTATTCAGAGATGAACACCATGATTCCAGTTCTGGTACTCAGACTGTGGAGGAAGAAGCTGCTCAGTGTGGTAAATTGTGTGATAGAGGCATTTGCTGGACAGGAATTATCAGAGCACAGAGGAGGATTCTCAGACAAGGTGCCCTCTGACCTGGGTCTTTAAGGACAAGCAGGGATTTCTCAACACAATAAAGGATTGCATCGGGGTGAGGAGAGAGTCCCTGAAACAGAGAGATGATCTTGTGCAAAGCTTGGAGGCATGAGAAATTCTGGCATGTTCAAAGGACTGTAACTAGTTCAGACTGGCTGGAAGGTAGAGCCAGAGAAAGGACTGCATGTATGAGAGCAGTGTGGGTATAAGGATGTGTGCATATTTGGGTGGGGACATGTAGGCCTGGGGTGCTGGTTTGGGAGCACAGTGCCTGAGAGGGTAGGATTTGAGGCTGGAGAAATAGAGTCCAGATGATGACAGGGTAGTTCAACTTTGTTCTGTGAGTAATGGGGAGCTGCTGGAAGATTTTAAGCAGGAAAGTGATGATGTCACATTTCTTTATTGATTATTATTTTGTGTCCAGTAATGTGGATATTCAAAGAGGTATAATAGGGATGTTTCGTGCTTTTATGGAGCTTAAGGTTTGATTGAAACAACATGTACACTCAATGCCCTTCTCCCATTTCCTCTCTGGGTCTGTCTACTCATTTGCAATATGAGCATCTTGGCTAGGTTTCCTCAAGCCATGAACCCCAGCCCATGGACCTGAGGCAATAATACCTGCTGGACTTGTCCTGTGCTTTCCCAGAGCATAGACCTGGGTCCCCATCCCTTGTCACTGGTTAGAGGTCTGCTGTGAAGACAGACACCTCCCCAAACCCTAACCGAAGGGCCCCTGGCTTCTATTGCACCCACATGTCAGTTAACCAGAAATGATTGCCTAAACTACCCAAACCCAGGTGTGCAGAGACACCTAAGAAGTCACATTCAGTCCTCACTGTTTTTTGTATGCCCCAGGATAAATCATGGTCTCCTTCTCCCTTGGGGAGCTTTCTAGAGCCCAGCATACTTCCTGTTTGAACCATCCCTTCTCTCCAGCACATAATCTGTCACACACCAGGCTAGGTGGTTTCCAGCATACCACTGAACCTCTGGGTAAAGCCAAATGAGAGAATACAAAGGTATGAGGATTGTTGCAAACCATTAGGTGAACAAGAGCCACAGGGTGGAGGAATTTAGAGATGGGAGAGAGTGGTGGCTAGGTACAGAGATGACTCCCTTCCCTTAGACTTCCATCTAAGACCCCCAGTCCTTGCCTCTGCATTTGCATTCTTCCTGCCTGGCTTCCAGAAGGAGGTTGGCCTACCTGCATACCTCTGCCAGTGCTTTGTTCCTCCCACACTTCTGCCTGTGCTGGGCCCTGGCTCACTCCTGCCCTTGCTTCCAGGTTCCCCTCTGACAGTGCCTCCTGGGGGGAGGCGAGGGACCTGGGCCAGGGGTTTCCTCCCAGCAGCCCCAGCTGCCACACCACTCACCTGTTCCATGTCTGAATCTCTCACTTTGGTTGGGTCGGCTCCTTCAGAGTGTAAACACTTCTTATTCATGTTGCCCCTCTGGTGCATGACAGAGTCAGTGCTTTGTGACTGGTGGGATCAAGTGAATGGAAAGAGGTTCATTTTCTGAGGGTTGAGAGTATATCAGGTATCTTGAGTCACTTCCTTTGTGAAAGGGCAGAGAGAACCCAGTCCACCTGAAGCAAGATTATACAGTGAATAAAGTTTGTCTTCAGCGATGGCCCCAAAGCCCCTATTTTGGTGGTCTTTACCTTTCCTTCATCTATCCTGACTTCTATGTATGGCTTTAAGGTGTGTCAAGATAACTTGTCAAGTTATCTTTCCAGACACTGTAATTTATAAACACTCACATGGGAAAAGTTCTTGCTTAACACAAGGGGGTGAATTATGAGTCATAGATCTCCAGGATTATGAGATCATCTCATAGCATGTCCCCCTGCCCACAGCAGGCTGGTCAGGGCAGACAGTGGGTGCCAGGTGTGCAGGGACACCTGTGAGCTCTCTGGCGGCAGGCACTGATATATCTCAGCACCTGCCTCAGGGCTATGCACAGGCTAGATAGGTACAAGACAAGCCATAAAGTTTCTTGAGTGAATTAATGGAGATTCCATTATTTAATGAATGAATGCAGAATCCTCTACTCCCTCCTGTATTTTAACTGTAGCCAAAATTGAGTTATTTTTTTTCTCTCAAAAATGTAAATCCCTGAGATTCTTAGCATTCTTGAATGATATTTTCCTTCTTCTGGTATTGGAAAAAAAGGTGATCCATCCAGATATTTAGAGAGGCACTCATAGTTCTTGTTGGAAACTCCATATGGGATAAATGATGCTAATTTATGCATATTTACAGGCAACTAACTTCATGCCCTAGTGAGCTACATAGCCTTGTAAGTTCAAAGTTAACCTTCCAACAATAGGAGCAGAATTTTAATTGAAAAAGGTAAAGCAGGCATCTGGCAGATGTAGTTTGTTTAGGGGGGCATTCTATTAAGGAGTCACTGAAATGGCTCTGTAGCTGTTGTAACAGCTTATTGAAATGAGATTTCACTTTTTTTAATAAAGAGAAAATCGCCTGTGTTTGCAATGTTTTTCAACAAACTGAGATTTCTTTTTTTTAAAATCATAATTGATTTATTTTGTAATGCAATATTGTCTAACATTCACAGGCTCATTTGAATAAATTATTCATCAGCTTGTGTGTGTGTGTGAGACCTACCAGACACGTCTGCTGGAGCTCCGTGGGCTCCCTTCTTGCCACCGAGGTACAGGAAACCTTAGCACAGCCACAGCGAACATTAATCAAAAGCCAGAGCAGGTTGTTCTTAACTAAAGCCAGAGGACTAGGTTATTAATAAAGACACTTGATGGATCCCATTTCTAATGGGGGATGGGGAGGGCGGAGTCAGGAGGTGGTGCCCACTAATGTACCTGTCCTGTGTTATTATCCTAAGGTGAACTTCCTTGCAATCAGTTACACTGTGAAAGTAGGCACATTAAGTACATACAGAAAGGATAGCATATTTATTGATTTCTTTACATTGATGAAATAATTTCTCTGGGTGTCTTTTTGTCCATTTGGGTAAAATACCATAGCCTGGGTAGCTTAAACGATGGCAATATATTGCTCACATTCTGAAGGTGGGAAGTCCAAGATCAAGGCACTAGCCGATTTCAAAGGTCTAATCCCATTATGAGCACTCCACCCTCTGACCTACTCACCACCCAAAGGCCCTACCTCCTAATACCAGCACATTGTGGGTCAGAGCTTCAACATATGGGTTTTGGGACGACACAGACATTCAGACCACAGCACCCGGTCTCAATTTTATGATTCAGAATGTAGAGTGAAAGCTGACCACAGATTTGGGAGGCCGGTGAAAAGCACAAGGGTCTGAGAGTAAAAGGTGCTATGAATACTGCCCCCACAAAGCTGAGGTCAGGAAGGGCTCTCTGAGGTCACGTTGTCTGCCCCCTGCCTCCCATGCTCTTCCCAACGTCACCAGGTGAGTGTGAGCCCAGGCAACTCCTCGCCCGGGAGTGAGCTGCGTGGCCCTCCTTGGCCCGAGCATTTGTAGGCCCAGTATTCTCTGGCTGCTGGCCTGGGGCCTGGAGGTCTGAGAGGGCAGCCTGGGAAAGGGCTTGGTGTGACTCTGGGTCTTGCCCTCACACCAGTGGGCCTTTCAAGGAGGCTGTGGCTTTTGCTGTATTCCGGGTGGGCAGGGATGTGCCTTCTCTCCTTCCCACTGAAGAGAAGGTTGAAAGGCCTTGAAGGACTCTCTGGTGGAGTCCCTGCTCCAGAACATCTGCCAATCACTAGAACAATCCCCAGATCAGTATATCCCCCACAGGGCTCTTTTATTATTTTTAAAAATATTAAGAGAACTAATTAAATATAGAGGGGTGCTCCGGCCCTAATCTGTGGCTTCTCATCTTTCCTCTCCTCCCTCCTTCTTCCTGCTGGGCCCCAGTGTGTATTGTCAAAGTGGCAAGTGAGGAGGAAAGGAGAAAGCCAGGGAGATAACACAGAATTGGTATGCCGGGCGAAGGCTGCGGACACAAGGGACTTCTTTTAATCCAGTCCATTAATCAATTTCTCCATAGAAATTGAATTAACTGTCTTTCATCAACATCACATCCCAGGACTTGAAAACACCATGTGCACACAGGAATGTAAATGTGACAGGGCGTGTGTCTCCGTTCCTGTGTAGGTGAACATGTGGGGCTCCTGTTCTTTGGTCCAGTGCATGGTGAGCAAAAAGCCTGGCAATCAAAGGGGCTGGCAGTAGTCATTGGCCTTGAACCTGGGCCACCGAAGCTATCTGCCCTTTTTTGTTTCTTGTTCACAGCCACTAGAAAGACTTTGTACTCCCATCCTTCTTTAACCTAAACACATTCACTGTAGAGTATCAGTCTCACTGTAAGATTTTTTTAAATTTGGGCTTGAGTTGCCCCAAAACAACTGGCCCTTGTGCTGCTGCACCCCCCACTGTGCCCTTCATTTCTGCTAACATAAAGCTCTTTTTCTGGGTCAGCGGGCTCTGGCTTGTACTGGGAATCTATCAATGAAGGTTTGAAAGGATCTCTGTCAGTCTTTGAGATAAAATTCAGACACTGCTGTATGCATATGAGGATGCAGCTCCAGAAAGAGGTCAACCACAGGAAATTCCTTAGAGATTTCAGTATTTAATTAATTTAATCAGTAACTAATAGATATTTATTGGCTGTCTGCCAGGTTCAGGATTTCTGCTGGGTCTCAAGGGCACAGAGATCAAAACAAAACAACACAACACAACCCAACAACGACAACAACAACAACATCCCCCCTCCCCCTCCAAACAATTAGGTCTTTGCCCAGATAATCTAGTGAGGGGAGACTGGTAGAATAAGAATTCACAATCCAGTGTAATAGGTATTAAAGTGGAATTTTGCAGTTTCTGGGATGAGTATGTGGAGAAGATGGAGTGATTACTTGGCCTGATGGGGCCAGGAAAGACCCCATAAAAGAGGTGGACTCTGGAAAGACAAACCATTTGCTAAGGGAGAGGGCTTGGAAGCAGTTTCCAAAAGAAAAAATTTCATTTTCTCTCACATTCCGTTCTCCATACAATCAGAAAAGTGATCATGCCATTCCTATTCTTACCCAACCCCAGTGGCATTTCATTGCCCTCAGAAGAGCATAAAACCTGCTTTACCAGGGAGACCTCTGCAGCCACATCCAGGATGGCACATCCTGATGCTCACACCAGTGAAGGTTGATGTGACTTCTTTAGCACGGTCCAGCCTCAAAGGCTGCTATTCCCTCTGACTGGAATACCTCCCCCTCTGCCCTCCATGCCTGTTCTGCCATTGACTGGCTGAGTCCAACTCAGCCTTCAGGTGTCTAGAGGGCAGCTTGCTTGTCCCCTCCTCCCACCTCCCTAAAATGGGTTAGGCCCTTCAGTTACATCTTAGAGCCCACCTCAGCCTGTGCTTCTCTTTCTAGCAATGATCTTGGTTGTAATTACTGTTTGAAACTCCTATCCCTCTCCAGACTTTAAGTGCCAAGAAAAGAGGCATCGTATTTGTTCTGATTGCTTTGTTAATGTCCAGGCCTAGCCCAAAGTAAATGCTTAATAAATCCTTGATGAATGAATGAGTGAACAATTTATGTTTGAAAAGGCTTATTTTAGGGAAATGGTGAAGGAAGTAGCTTCCTTAGGGAAGGGTGAGCAGCCTGACGAGGTGGGACTGGGCAAGATTGCTTGTTAAGCTAAGGAGTTTGGGGTGTCCGGGTGGCCCGGTCCATTGAGCAACTGACTCTTGATTTTGGCTCAGGGACATGATTCCAGGGTTGTGGGATCGATCCTTGTGTCAGACTGCACTCAGCATGGAGTATGCTTAAGATTCTCATTCTCTCTTTCTCTCTTTCTCCTTCTGCCCATCTCCCCCACCCATGCATTCTCTCTCTCTAAAAAAAATAGCTAAGGAGTTTGGACTCTGTTCCATAGGCAAAAGGAACCATGAAAGGCTTATGAGCAAAAGAGTGACTTGATCTGATTTGTGTTTTCCAAATATAAGTCTAGTGCAATTGATTCCCAAGTTAACTCTCCAGAGTTGGTTCTTATTTGATTTTCCAGATTCTCGCTCTTCTCATTAAGCAAAGCGAAGGCAAACAAGTTTTGGGTTTCAGTGGAGGGCAGGTTTATAATTTGATAGGGGCACATCGTCTGCTTGTCATCTCTCTCTACCCCCATCCACTCAACCTGAGAGCCTCCCCAGGACCCATTTGGTTGTAAGGCACACTTAGAATCATGCCCCTGCCATTCCAGCCTCATGGACTGAGTGCTTTCCTGCCTCCATGTGTTTACTTGTGCTGTTTCCTCTGTCCCAAGAGCCCTTCCTCCCATCTCTGCCTTTTCCAGTGTTGCCCATCCTTCCTGGCCTGCTTTAAGGCCTGCTCCCCATGTAGAGCCTCACTGACTACTGCAGGCTGTCTGCTCTGTGAGATTCACAAAGTACTCATACTCTCTGCTCTCCTAGCACTTGTGGAACCACAGAGCCAGGCTGACCTCCTTTTTTAACAGGAGGGGAAACTGAGGGGGAATGAATTGTTAGGGTCATACATCTGGGGAGCAGCAAGACCAGGGCCTCCCTCCAGGTGGCCTGACCCAACCACATTTATGGCTTTCCCCCTACATGGCACTCCCTACCCGAGCTCTTGAGCACAGGTATCTTATCTTTAACTTTTCAGCACATGACCAGTTTTCCCAATAAAATCAGGAGCTCCTTAAAGACCTAGACTACAGAGCATCTCATTTGTCTGAGTATAAATGTCTGGCACATAGTAGTTATTCTGTGAAGGGTCATTGATGTGAAACATTTCAGATAAGAAATATTTCTTTGCTCTCCATTAGCTTCTGCTCTGTTCATTAGGGCAGTGGTGGCCTGGGAACCAGACCGTTGATTTAGAAGCATGAGGTGAGAGCCACAGCAGAGGGCCTTCTTGTTGACGGTGTGCTTTTAAGTCTCCCAGGAGGCAAGTCTAGAGCATCATTGGGAATGTCTTAAAATCCTTGGAAGGAAGGGGTGGTTTTCCTCTCCTTGTCAAACCCCTCCTCCTTCCTGACCCATTCTCTGTCTTTCCCTGCCTGCTCTGTGTCTTGGAGGCTGACTTCACCTGGAGAGCATCACCTAGAGTCCTCTGCTGACTGGCTTCATGTAGACTCAGCCAGTGGATAGAGAAGGAGTAGGAGGAGGTCAGGGTATTTATTCCCGGATTCTGTCCCTCCATACCTGCCTGCACTTCTGTGGATGGCTGAATTCCTAAAGATAGCTCCTGCCAGGTGGCTGTGAGAGGTCTTTCCCTTATACCCCCTCAGGTGCCATGGCAATACTGGCTTCCTGCTGTTGCTGGTCCAAGGTGCCTTCCACCCCTTGTTGACACCCCATGCCACCTAAGAGGTCCTGGACCAAATTTTCCTTCCAGTGTGCCGTCTGTTTTCCTGGGATTGGGTCTGACCTGAGGTCTTAAGGAAACTCACAGAACCAGACTATTGGGGAGGAGGATAGTGCAGGACCAAGTATTTTTGGCAATGATGTCAGATGTTGAGGAATACATAGGTGTAAACAGTGTCTTTGAGTCTGCCCCTGGGATTGGGCATGAGGGAGAGTATGGGGCAGAAGAGCAACTCCCTACCCTCTCCATTCTTAGCTGGCTCTATTGTGGTCACCTACCTTTTGAGGGGACTTTAATTTTATTAAAAACACATTCATTCAAAAAGTAAGAGGCCACTACTCTCCAAGGAGCTTACAGCATTCTGGGAAAGACATATAAACAAATTCCACTGGGAAGTAGATGAAGGGGATGAACCAAGCATGTCAGGTGTGGCTGGATGTGGAAGCTACCAGCCATGTACTGGACTGAAGTGGACCCCGATGCAGAAAAAATACTGACTTTGGAGAAAGAAGATGCGCTTAAGGCCTAGAGTCCTTAATTGCTC
Organism: Panthera leo; assembly: GCF_018350215.1. Taxonomy (NCBI): domain Eukaryota; kingdom Metazoa; phylum Chordata; class Mammalia; order Carnivora; family Felidae; genus Panthera; species Panthera leo. The sequence continues at coordinate 36,440,694 of NC_056682.1, forward strand.
TCTGAACCTTGTTGATGAGCTGGGAAAAATGACACCTTGCTTGCAGGCTATCTTTAAGACCTATGTGAGATGCCATGTACAAAGTCCTAGCTCTTCAATGAGTGGCCCCCATTACCAGGAAATGTGTCATTTAAGTCCCAGAGTGAACAGGGTAGAAGGACCTGGCACAACAAGGCTGATGTTTTAGTATCTGATGAATGAATCCATGAATGGATGACTGAATGAAGGGAGACAAGACAGTAGCAGCCACTGGTGTGGATGGGAGTTGGCTCCATGGTGAGCGGCTGGGGGTCTGACTCCAGCCTGCAAGGGAACAAGTCTCATACCTACCAGGTTATTCTTTAGTATAGATTGCTCCCACAGTGGGGAACTCCAGGGAAGGAGGGTAGGCCAAGGCAGAAGTGACCTCAATTACCCAAGCTGTTGATTCTTGGGTATTTAGGCTTATACCTTTGACACAAACTCAAAACTTACCAGTTCGTTTATTTCACTTGGTTAGGAACCAAGACAATAGAGGATGGAAGATACCAATTTCATTAGAAATGTAACTTTTTTTCCCCCTTTCCTTTTTTCTTCTTTAAAAACCCTGGGCAACTGACCTAGTTTTTCATTCCCTTTGAACTCAACTACAGCAAATCTTCTTCAAAGCAGGGTTATAACATTCAGGTTCTTCAGTTTATGTGGGTCAGGGTGACTCTTCCTGTGACTGAAAAAGATGAGCTTCGAGTGCCATCGTTTTAAGCTGCCTTGGTGCCTGGAACTCTTTTGGAATTTTCTTTTTTAGCCTCCTTGCTAGCCTTAAGTGTTTTAAGTTATGGTAGTTAACAGGAAAAGTGTGGCAGAGGAAATGTTTACTATTTGATTTTATAATAAATGACTTTTAGAAGGGAATGGGCAGAACAGACAAGGTTGTTCCTGGCATCTCTCCATTAGTGCCATCCCTGGTGGTGGTGGAGGAGGAAGTGTTACCTGTCTTTTACACATAGTGGAAAGAACACCTGACCAAGAGTCAGGGAACCAGTTTGTGAACAATGTGATCTTGGATAAGTCACAACTTATTTGTGATTCTTCATCTGAAAAAGTCCCTCAAGCCCTTTGGTTCTCTGAGAGCTCTGAAATTTTGATGTAGGTTGAGGGTGGAAGGGCATCTTACAAGGCACTCTCAAAATAGAAGCATCCTCCCAAATAGCACTAGTATTTCCTTGCTGTGCCATCCCTGCAGGAAGCAGAGCTGGGTGAATACACAGCAGGGATGAGTAGTCTTATTCCAGTGTGATTTGAGCTATTCTTAACGGCTAATCTCCTCCCAAATTTCTCTTGGACCTATATGTTTCTGCTTAAAATTTCATCATTAGAAAGTCATTCCTTTGAGTGGGACATTACTGAATTCAGGAATTACTAGTTAAGATTAATTTTGGCACTAGTAATTTGAAGAGTTTCGTTTATCACAGCTTTCCAAAGAGGCAGCAGGCTGATGACCCAGCACATGAGGTGGACATGTTCTGAAGGAGCTGGAGGATGGGAAAGTCTGACGAGCTGGCGAGCCAGGCAAGCCTAGGTGAGGTTCAGGGCAAGACCCCTATTCCTGTAAATAAGTGACCTGTGCCAACATCCCCATTGTGCTGAAGCCTGGAGGGCCTGCCTGCATTTCTCCACTAGGAAGTTTAGCTCTCAGTTCAACTTCATACCTCCTCTCCTTACCCCAGACTTTCCACTCCCATTTCCAGGATCCTAAGCTCATAAATAGCACCATTGGGAGCCCTGGAGCCAAGCACAGCCTTGCCTGTCTCCAGCTCCCTACCTGAGCTCAGAGGTGCCCCAGTTACTGCTAGCAGCACAGGTATGTTGCCTCTGTCCTCTAAAGCAGGGTTCTTAGAGATGGCTATTATACATTTTAACAAATAACAGGAGCACCGAGGCAGGGACTTTTATCACAATATAGACACTGTAATTTCAACCTTTTAGGGCAAAAAATCTATGAAATGAAAGTCAACAGAGAGGACACAGAGTTAAGTTTCAGCCATGAGCTGCTGTTGCCTGGCTGGGGGGAAGTGCTGTGCAAACACTTGACCTGGAAGCCAGAATGGGACACTCCCCACACTCAGTGTGGCTGGAAACACAAATGGCAGTTCCTGGAGCTGCGCCAGCAGAGAGCCATTGAAGGCGAGGACTGTCTCACTCAGTCACACATGGGTATCATTGATGGCTTACTGTGCCTGAGCCCTGCCAAATGCTGGGAAACCCCTGCTTCCAGCACTAATGTGATCTGTGAGATTGCTAATACTGCCTGATATTTGCTGAGTGTTCACCAGGTGCGATGTGGAGTGCTTCATGGGGATTGTTACAATTAATGCTCAGAGCAACTCTATGACATAGGCACTCTTGTTCATCCATTTGTACATGAAAAGAAATTGAGGCTTAGGTTACCCTGCCCAAGGATACTAGCTGAAAGCAGGAAAGCATGGGTCTCAGAGTCAGAGAACCTGAGCCCAGGGCCGGTGCCCTAACCATGACTCTCCACTGTCTCTCTGCAAAGACAACTAGCCTGGGCATGCAGTGTGTACTTTCTGGGGAGACAGGGGGAGATGAGCATAAATAATCAGAGCACATGTAGTAAGGAAGGTTGTCCCAAGGTCTTCATGGGGGTCTTCATTCATTCAACACATACTTCTCTAGAGTTCCAGGCAGCATGCACTGGAAGTATGCTGGTTATGAGAGTGAGTCCAAAGAATTTAAACAGTCAGTCTCGGATTTCATGGAGATTGTAGTGCAGACACAGAAGGCAGATATTAATGAAAGAATCACACAGATCGATGTAGATTTACCGCTGAGGAGAGTGAATCACTAACTTCCCAAAGGACTCAAATAAGGCTTCAAAGAGGAGGAAGCATTTGATCTGTTCCCAAGAACGGGGTGAGTTTTCCCGGTGGAGAGAGCAAGCCCTCCAGGACGTGCACGTCTCTACGGTGTGGATGAAGAGAAGGTTTTAAGGACTGAGGACAGTCTGACTGGAGTGGGGGGCTCAAGGAGGGGAGAGGCTGGAGAGTTAGGTTGGCATGAATGTGCAAAAGGCCCTTGTTTGCCAGGTAAGGAGTCATGGGAGCTTTATCACACAGGTTGGGGCTGAGGGTGGGAAAAGTGTTAATCTGTTTATCTGTCCTTCTGGTACTTAAGTCCCCCTCCATTTGAGAATCAGCTGGAGCTGGCAGTGTCTCTAGGTGGGGTGTCACAGGCCTGGACCAGGATCCATGTTGGCCTCCGTCCTTTTGGTGCAGTCTCTGGCCCTCTGTCCTCTCTGTGAGGTTACAACAATACCCCAAGTGGCTTCAGGACTCACATACCAGTGGGGCTGACCCAGAGCTGTGTGACTGGGCTCCAGGAGTTGTCCTGGTGGGTGGTGGATCTCTCCCACTGACTGGTGTGGTGTTTCTTTCTTGAGATGGCATGATTTAGGCCACTGCCTTCAGGTGACTCTCTCTCATGTCAGACAGAGAATGAGTTTTGGGCTCTGAGCTACCCAGGGTCCACCACCAACCCTTTGGCTTGGGTCATGTGTGTGGGCCTGCACACTGACTCTTGCCTGAGGGTGTTCTGCATGCAATGCTATCCCTGGTGTACAGCTCTCCAGGGTGATAGGGGCAGTGGCAGGTGTGCTCCTGCTGATGGTCCCCCACCCAGCCTCTACCACGTGTCAATCAGGCAGTCCTCCAGGGTGGCTGTGCCTCTCTTCTCAGAGGGCTGTTCACACCTGTACTTCACAATGCTAGTGGCCGTTCTGATGATATTCTCTCTTGCTCTAATCGATGTGCTGACACTGTGCTCTGTCACATTGCTCTAAGTGATGCCTAATGATCAACTGTCTTGTGCGAAGGACACCTCTTTTCTCACCCTGCCCATGACCCCTTGCCTCTCCTTGCTCCAGGTGATAGTATGGGAAGGCAAGTGTGCAAGAAGTGCTCAATGAGACCAAGAAATCACATATGAGGAATTCAGTAATTAAGGGTTCACAAGTTCAAGAGCAGATACAGTTGGAAGATGTGTTGTTTTGCATTTATGCTGTAAAACTCCAAGTTGCGAATCTCACATGACCAGAAAATGAGCTAGAAGTTACATTTTCCTGTACACTTGGGGTGGACTGGCATCTGTGACATCATGGCTGAAGCCCTGTGACGCCGGCAGGTGCTGGGAGCCAGTGTCCAGGGAAGCATATGGATGAAGCAGTGTCCTATGTGGTTATATGACTAGCATTAAATACACAAATTTAGGGACCTACAGAGGTAAGAAAATCTTTACTATTTCAAGGCAAAAGGGTTTGAAAGAGCCATAGTATTGTGATTGGAAAACAACATTGCTCTTTTTTCTAAGGTGGGAGATAGAAAATTAGCCAGGAATGGCACATTTGATAATAAAGAACATGAGGAACCAGTTTCTGGATCTGAAAAGAAAATGAAGAGATGTTGCCTAGACTTGAAAAACATTTTTGTTTTTTAAGGCTTAATTTACCTAGAGCAATTTTTAGTTTACAGTAAAACTAAGAGAAAGATACAAAGATTTCACATTTGCCCACTGCCCCACACACGCATAGCCTCCCGCATTATCAACATGCCCCCTCCCTGTCAGTGGTGGATTTGTTACAACTGATGAATCTGTAATGACACATCATTATCACTCAAAGTTCGCATTAAGGTTCACTCTTGGCACTATCTATTCTCTGGGTTTGGACAAGTGTATAATGACATGTATCCACCACTATAGCATCACACAGAGTAGTTTTTTATGAAGAATATTCATGCACACTACTTGAGCGATAAAGAAACACCTGTTATACAAAATAAGGAGTTGGCAAACCGCAACCTGTGTCCATCGCAGGGCAAACCCAGCCACTCTTGCTTGTTTGTGTATTTTGGCTGGTTGCTTTCTGTGCTATAACTACAGGGCTGAATGGTAGCAACTGAGACCATATGGTCAACAAAGCTGGAAAAAATATTTATTATCTGGCCCTGTCCTAAATCTTCATTGATAAATCATTGTACCTCACATGGATCCATGGATTAGTTTTAACTTTCTATTTAAAGCAGTTTTAAACTTACAGGACAAAAAGCACATGGATTGTACTAAGTCTCATATATTCTTCACACAGAAACTCCTTTCAAGTTTTTGCAATGGTTGCAAAGTGTCACAAGTTGTACCTAGCTGCCACATCTTGCTGGTCTCCTTCCCTGTGGCATAGTTCCTCAGTCTCTCCTTTACTTTTCTGATTCTCACTTTATTTTAAAGCTTTTATTTACAGGTAGCTTTTTTTTTTAATTTTTTTTAACGTTTATTTATTTTTGAGACAGAGAGAGACAGAGCATGAACGGGGGAGGGTCAGAGAGAGGGAGACACAGAATCTGAAACAGGCTCCAGGCTCTGAGCTGTCAGCACAGAGCCCGACGCGGGGCTCGAACTCACGGACCGCGAGATCATGACCTGAGCCGAAGTCGGCCGCTTAACCGACTGAGCCACCCAGGCGCCCCTATTTACAGGTAGTTTTGAGAACAGTACAGAGAGGGCCCATGTACCCTTTACCCAGTTTCCTCCTCTATTAGTCAGGGTTTTCCAGAGAAACAGAACCAATAGTGTGTAGGTATGTATGTATGTATGTATGTACATATGTACATATATAGCAATTTATTATAAGGAATTGGCTTATGTGATTACAAAAGATGGTGAGTCCACAAACTGCAGTATGAGCTGGCAGACTTGAGATTCAGAAGAGCCAACAATGTAGGTGACATCTTAAAGGAGTCTGCTGGAGAATTCTCTCTTGCTCCAAGAGGCAGAAGTTTCTTGGTAAGCATGCCTTCAACTGATTGTGAGGCCCACCCACATTATGGAGGGCAAACTGCTTACTCAAGGTTTACCCGTTGAAATTTTAATCTCATCCAAAAGTACTCTCCAAGTTGACACATGAAATTAGCCATTATTCCCCATGGTAACCACTTATATAACTGTAGTATAATATCAAACCAGGAAACTGACATAGGCTCTGTGGATTTATAGCACATTTTAAAATCAAAGTTTATACACACACACACACACACACACACACACACACATAAGCCTCCGCAAAAAAAAAAATTTGTCCAGCGTAGCCTGGCTTACAGTTTTCAGACTTGGGTCTTGGAGCCATAAGTGGTCAATGGAATTAACTTTGAGGCTACTCCTGGATAGGGGAAAGACCAAATGGGCACATTCCAGGCTCCCACCCACTCTTGATAGCATTCTTCTTTTAACTGTGTTGCTAAGGAGCTTCACTTGGTAGAAAGGATTCACTGCTAAAATCATTTGGATTTCATTGGTCTAGACCATTTTCAGGCCATCCCTGCTTGTACACCTCCTCCCAAAATTTGCTTCAGACCTGCTTCTTATTCTTGCCTCTTGCTCCAGAGCGGTTCCTTCAGCCTCCTTACCATGACATCTATCTGTGACCTCCCACCACGTCTGATTGTTCTCACTTGCTTTTGGGATCTCAGACTTTGGCCACCTGTACCCGCACCCCCCCCCCACCCCACCCTTTCTGTTATGCTCTGACCTCTGGGCATCCTGTACTCTTAGAGGAACACTTTTTGTCTCATTGCAGAGCCACAGAGAGCCCTGTTTCTTCCTTTGGCCATAGATCACCTTTCTTGAAAAAGAAGCAATCAAATAGCCTCTCTTCTTTATTGAAATACTTTTTCAAAAAAGCTCTCCAATAAACATCAGATATGCTTACATATAACAGGACTACAATCATAATAGGATATTTTAATAAACAATTTTTAGTGTTTGATCAAGTAGATTAAATGATAAGAATTTAGGAGGCTTGGATAATGAGTAAATAACTGTTTTAATAAGCATATTAAACTTTGTATTCAAAGGTTTTTAAAATCATGCCTTTGTTAGATAGATTATGTATTGTTTGCTTTTATCATCTACAATTATTTAAGAGAGTTAACATCCAGCTTTTAATTAAACTATTGGATACCTTAAAGTTTACAAAACCTTTGCATTTCTAATTGTTTAAAGTCAAAGCCAAAATAACAACTCTGACCTCCCCAAGCAACGTGGGGCCTTTGTTTCCCTTGCCTCTTCTCTTTTTCTACTCTTTGTTATTTTATTTATTTATTTATTAATGGTTTTATTTATTTTTGAGACAGAGAGACAGAGCATGAGCAGGGAGGGGCAGAGAGAGGGGGAGACACAGAATCTGAAGCAGGCTCCAGGCTCTGAGCTGTTAGCACAAAGGCCGACGTGGGGCTCGAACGCATGGACTGTGAGATCATGACCTGAGCTGAAGTCAGACGCCCAACCAACTGAACCAGGTGCCCTGGCTCTTTGTTATTTTAATCTCAATTTGTATTTTCTCATCAATTTTATAACCACACTGAAAGCAAATTATTTAGACCCATTTCTACTTAGTTTTGATGTCCATCGCCGAGTTCTGAGTATTCCCTCCACCCTTGCAACTCTGCTATTATTGATTCCAGTGATCTGGAGAAGGTTTTAAATAAATGTTTTTTTTGGGGGGGAGGTAAGGAGAATTCAAGTGTATTTTCTAAACTTAGAATATTAAAGACTGATCTCTTTGTATGTAAAGTAATTGGATCACATCCTTTTTCCCCTATAGATTTTGTTTCTTTCTGCTTAGAGATTGTTACCAAGTCTGTCCTTTAAATGCTAAATGATTTTCTACAGTAGTGAATCAAGCATGGAATATAATTTAGTTATGTTTCTTCATGCAGTTTCTAATTATTTTGTATAAAATTGGCAAAACCCTCCTACATTTTCATTTCAAACATGAAAAAGGTATTTTCTACAATTTTCTTCTGTTTCATACAGTGAATCTACTTCATAAGAAGGATTCTTCTCTGCAGCTTCACATTTTGTTGTCCTTGCTGTAGAATGTTTTTGAAGTTTTCGTATTCACTCGGTAATTCACTTAGCAAGTATATGCTGAGCATTACATGCCAGACACTGTTCTAGATGTTAGGGGTACATTAGCTAATAAAACAGACAAAGACAAAGACTTCATGGAGCTTATGTTCTAGTATCAGGAGACTGACATTAAACAAAATTAAATAAAGTATAGAGTACATTAAATAGTGATGTATGTTAGGGAAAAAATAAAGCAGAAAACAGCAATGGGGAGTGTGGGATGGTGTTGAAATTTTAGATAAAATGACCAGAGAAGCAGGTGAGATTTGAATAAAGATGTGAAGGAAGTGACAGAAGGAATCATTGGCTATTCAGGGAAAGAGGACTGAAAGAAAGGCCACGATATCTAATGCAAAAGCCCTGAGGCAGGAACTTGCTGGCAAATACTAAGATCAGCAAGGATGCCAATGAAGTTGGAGCAGAGACAATAAGTGAGAGGGTGGTAGAAATTGAGGTTAGTGATATAACAGGGGAAGATCATGTAGGGGCTTGAATTTCACAGAAGTATACACAAATATCATGTCTTATCTCTGCTCTAACTCTGAGCATGATGGACCAGGACTGGAAGAACTGGAGTAGGGATACTACCTAATGTTTTGATAGTTTTTTCTGGCTGGTGTGTTGAGAATAGAACATGGTGGAGAAGGGGAGAAGCTGTGGAACCACATAGGAACCTGTTGCAATAGTCTGGGAAACATTATAGCTGAAAACTATAGAAAGCTTATGAAGGAAATTGAAGAAGATACAAAGAAATGGGAAAAACATTCTGTGCTCATGGATTGGAAGAATAAATATTGTTAAAATGTCAATACTACCCAAAGCTATCTACACATTCAATGCAATCCCAATCAAAATTGCACCAGCATTCTTCTTGAAGCTAGAACAAGCAATCCTAAAATTTGTATGGAACCACAAAAGACCCCAAATAGCCAAAGTAATATTGAAGAAGACCAAAGCGGGAGACATCTCAATGCCAGACTATAGCCTCTACTACAAAGCTGTAATCATCAAGACAGCATGGTATTGGCACAAAAACTGACACATAGACCAATGGAATAGAATTGGACCCACAAATGTATGGCCAACTAATCTTTGACAAAGCAGGAAAGAATATCCAATGGAAAAAAGACAGTGTTTTTAACAACTGGTGTTGGGAGAACTGGACAGCAACATGCAGAAGAATGAAACTAGACCACTTTCTTATGCCATTCACAAAAATAAACTCAAAATGGATAAAGGACCTGAATGTGAGATAGGAAACCCTATGTGAGACATCAAAACCCTAGAAGAGACAGCAGGAAAAACCTCTCTGACCTCAGCCGCAGCAATTTCTTACTTGACACATCTCCAAAGGCAAAGGAAATTAAAAGCAAAAATGAACTATTGGGACCTCATGAAGATAAAAAGCTTCTGCACTGCAAAGGAAACAATCAACAAAACTAAAAGGCAACCAACGGAATGGGAAAAGATATTTGCAAATGACATAACAGACAAAGGGCTAGTATCCAAAATGTATAAAGAACTCACCAAACTCCACACCCAAAAAACAAATAATCCAGTGAAGAAATGGGCAGAAAACATGAATAGACACTTCTGTAAAGAAGACATCCAGATGGCCAACAGGCACATGAAAAGATGCTCAATGTCACTCCTCATCAGGGAAGTACAAATCAAAACCACACTGAGATACCACCTCACGCCAGTCAGAGTTGCTAAAATGAACAAATCAGGAGACTATAGATGCTGAAGAGGATGTGGAGAAACGGAACCCTCTTGCACTGTTGGTGGGAATGCAAACTGGTGCAGCCACTCTGGGAAAGTGTGGAGGTTCCTCAAAAAATTAAAAATAGACCTACCCTATGACCCAGCAATAGCACTGCTAGGAATTTACCCAAGGGATACAGGAGTGCTGATGCATAGGGGCACTTGGACCCCAATGTTTATAGCAGCACTTTCAACAATAGCCAAATTATGGAAAGAGCCTAAATGTCCATCAACTGATGAATGGATAAAGAAATTGTGGGTTATATACACAATGGAATACTACATGGCAATGAGAAAGAATGAAATATGGCCTTTTGTAGCAACATGGATGGAACTGGAGAGTGTTATGCTAAGTGAAATAAGTCATGCAGAGAAAGACAGATACCATATGTTTTCACTCTTATGTGGATCCTGAGAAACTTAACAGAAGACCATGGGGGAGGGGAAGGGAAAAAAAAGTTAGAAAGGGAGAGAGCCAAACCATAAGAGAGTCTTAAGAACTGGGAATAAACTGAGGGTTGATGGGGGGTAGGAGGGAGGGGAGTGTGGGTGAAGGGCATTGAGGAGGACACCTTTTGGGATGAGCACTGGGTGTTGTATGGAAACCAATTTGACAATAAATTTCATATAAAAAAAAGAATAGAGCATGGTGGAGAAGGGCAGAAGCTGAGGACCCACATAGGGACCTGTTGTAATAGTCTGGGAAACATACAGTGGCTTGGGCAGAGGGATAGCAGGAGAAGTTGTGAGGATTGATCAGATTTCAGAAGTGTTTTGAAGGCAGAAGGTGTTTGTTGATAAGTTGAATATGGTGTGTGAGATAAAGAAAGGGTTAAGACTGACTCCAGGTTTTTTGGACTGAGCCATTGAAAGGATGGAGTGGCCAGGAATGGAAGTGGGGACAGCAGAGTTGGTAAGCAAGAGTCTGGAGCTTATTTATTTATTTATTTATAGCAAATGTCGGGGGGCAGAGAAAGGGAGAGAAAAATCCCAAGCAGGCCCCACACTGACAGGCCCCACACTGACAGTGACAGCCTGATGCAGGACTCCAAGCCATGAACTGTGTGATTGTGACCTGAGTGAAACCAAGAATTGGACGCTTAGTGGACTGAGCCACCCAGGCACCACTAGGGCTCCATTTTAGAATCTCAGATGCCAATTTTATCCCCGGGGCTGGAGTGGGTGATGGATAGGCAGGTAGGTGCTTCCAGAGGTCGAGGGCAAGGCTTAGACTGAGATGGACATTTGGGAGCCACCAATTTACAGATGGTTTTTAAAGCCATGATACTGAATGAGATCAGGTAGAGACTGAGGACAAGGCATTTCAGGGCTTACAGGACAGGGGGTGACAAAGTGGAGGGGTCTGAGAAAGAGTGGCAGAAAGATAAGAGGAAAACCAAGCAGTCCTGGTGTTAAAGACACGAAGAAAAAGAGAACTGACAGGAGAGACTGATCAGCTGCACCAAGTGCTGCTGATGCGTCCAGTAAGTGAGAACTGAGAATTTACCACTGGATTTGGCAACAGAGAGGTCGTTGGTATTTTAGATAAGTGCAGTTACTGAGGGGTAATGGGACCAAAAGCCTGACTGGAATGGGTTCCAGAGAGAACTGGAGGAAATGTCAGACACAGGTCAGCCCACGTTTTTTAAGGGCTTTTACTCTCAAAGGGAAAAGACAAAAGGGGTGGTACCTTCAGCAGAAGTGAGGTCAGGAGAGGAGAGTGGAAGAAATGACAGTGTACTTCTATTGCTGTGTGACAAATTACCACAAATTTAGCAACTTATACACATGCATACATCACGTGACGGTTTCCGGTTTCCACAGATCAGCCATGCAACCACGTGCAGCAGAGTGACTCCAGCTCAGCGCTCTTCACAGCTGCCATCATGGGTCTGTGCCTTTTGGGAGCTGCGATCCCCTTCCAAAATCACATAGTGGTTGGCCGAATTGAGTTCCTTGCAGTTGTCATATTGAGGTCTCTGTTTCCTTGCTAGCTGTCAGCTGGAGCCCCCTAGCTCTCATGTACCACTTGTGGTTTTTGCCACGTGGCCCTCTCACAGGTCCCTCTCACACGGTGATGGCTCACTTCAAGGCCAGCAAGGGAACCTCTCAGCTCAGTGAAGGCCTAAGCCCTTTATAAACGGCTCCCTCTGTTTAGGTGAAACCCACTCAGAATAACCTCCTTTTGATGGATTCAAAGTCAGCAGGAGTAGAGAACTTAAATCACATCTGCAAGATCTTTTCACCATTGCCAGATGAGATGATATAATACAGTGATATGTATCCTATCACCTTCGACATATTCTACTGGCTGGAATCAAGTCACAGATCCTGCCTACAGTCCAGGGGCAGGTTTACACAAGAAAGCAACTCACTGGGAGTCACCCTAGGGTGTGTATAACATATATATCTATAGGAACAATGCCATAGAGAGGAAAAGCTTTGATGGTGTAGGAGAGAAAGGGGGCAGATACTGGAGCATTGTCCTCATGTCAGTGAGAAGGGATGGGATTCAGTGCTAAACAGTCCACCTACAGAGGGCAGGGAGGGAGCTGGGTAACTGGGTGCCTGCAGTTGTGTATGTGACATGGTGGAGTTTCTGGAAGGCCTCTCTTCTTGCTACTTCAGGGTTCTTAGTGAGATAAAGAGCAAGGGTATCAGCTGAGTGTGAGGATGCAGACGGTGGTGTTGGAGGTTTATTTGAACATATGCTCGTATTTTTTGTCATATGGCTAATGCATATTTATATATTTATTATAATATATTTATATCATCACTTTAATTTGTTCTGCACTCTCCTCTTTATGGAGAGGGAGAGAGAACCATTAGAGTCAGTGCTGAGGATCGTTGGGGATGAACGGGTAGCTGAGAGCTCGATCCTAGAGTGGCCAGATGCTAGACTGGAACATTTCAGGTGAGGTCTAGATGGTGCACTCAGATCTGGACCAAAAGGAAGATTGCAACCCCAAGCAAAATGCACACTGAAAAGAGGCTAGTGGTTTAGAATTGAGCAGAGGTGGGGCTGGCAGTCTAATCACTGTGGATGGTGGCATTCATGCATTGAGGGCACATTTAGCAAGTGATTCAGACTGTAGAGCCACAAGGCTAATGGACATTGAATATTCAATATTTTCATTTATGGCTCATAAATGCAGGGCTTGTCCTGACTTATAAACTACATGTAACACCTGTATCACGATGCATTTTTCCCCACAAAATTTCCCAGGTAATTAGTTTTATGGAGTTTTGCCATTTGGCACCTCTCCTCCTCCTTTCCAAGCACTCCTGGGGATATCTGAACTATGGAGGAAAAAATCTTACCACATAGCTATATTTAGAAGTTAAATTAACAGAAAACGCCCCATAGTAGGAATATTCAGCATTACATAGGCACAAATTTCAGGCCATCCTGAAGCTTATAAATCCATTCATCTTACCCTCAGCCATGGATATTTTCCTTATCTCCAGGATGGTACTACATTAAGACCTCGGGAGAGGCTTGCTCCCCTAGCTAGGCTATTCACCTTTCTAGCTCTTTCAGAATTCCATGCATCCACTGATTTTCATTCATCCTGTCTCTAAATTCCTTCTGGATGCATCCCTACCAGACCCCAACCTTTGAGGTGTCAGGAGAACCCTCTGGGAAGGACCCTCTCTTCTCTCTGCAGAACTTGACCTGGCCTCCCATGCGGTCTTCACTTTCCACCCTGACTCATGGATTATTCAGTTCATGGGTCTGTAGTCTGGTTAGTTCATGGGTCTGTGCTGGGACCTGGTGCATCATGGTACTTATTATTTTGGTGAAGGAGTAGTCAACTCATTTTTCTGTGGCTGCTGTTTTGTTCCTTTCTTTCTACATATCTTCCTGTTACTCTCAAAGTTACTTTGGATCCTCTAGGGACCTCATAGCTGGAAAGTCCTTGTGACACTGTGAGCGAATAAGAGGGCTCTTGTAGACTGGCCATTCCCAACAACAGCCTGTGTGACACTGTCTACACACTGCTGGCAGGCTGCACAGATCTGACAATGGTTCCCAGTGAGAATTTGTAGTTCCACCCAACCTCCTGGGTCTGAGATGAGCTCTAAAGTATCAGGGTAAAGTTTCCTTGAAGGAAAACTTACCTTATTTATTCAGCTGAGCACTGCTTGAGTGATTCTACTGGATTTGCAAAGACTAGTAGGCCTTTCTCACCTTGGGATTGTAGAACCTTTGGTAATTTGATCAGTTCCCTGGCTGTCAAAGGAGAAGGTGGTTTGGGTTGCATAAGGAGATCCAGGGTCCACAGGGAGGGAAAAGGATGGAAACTCCTAAGGGGAAGTGGACCTAGAGAGAACTGCTGGATGTGTTATAGGGTCTAGGAAGGGTACACATGGCTTGAAATGAAACAAAATTAAGGAAAAATGTGCAGAGACTGGGGACCAAGGATCGAAGGAAGGATGTTTTGACACAGCGTGTGGTTGATGGTGGAAGTCCCTCTAGACCCTACTTTTCCACAAAGTGATTGATTTATTCAACAAATGCTGATTGAATATTTACTGAATACACAAGGCACTGTGCTGGGCATTGATGGATCCACGTTGATGGGTAAAGCCTGTATGTCACTCTTCTTGGAGTGTTTAAAACATGCCTGTGTTCACAGAAGCACTGTTGAGAGTGAGGGCAAGGCTGTGGTCTTGGCCTGGAGACTCTCCCCTCTGTTGTGGTGGAGCCTGGATCTTGGTTGCACTGTGAACATGCACCTTTGGCCTTGTGTTGCATTAGTCTACAATAGCAGCACCCTGTGGCAGCTGGAGGTGGTAACAGCAGTGGATCAAGGAGCCTTTCCAGTGCTCTTTCATTAGGGAGGAAGGAGAGGCCCAGGGAACAGTGTGGGCAAAGGCCTTGCCTTAAGGGAACTGGAGGGAAGTGACCATAGTCAGTGAGTGAGGACAAGGCATTAGATGTGGGTCTCTTTCCTAAGGGCATTAATAAGAGCCGAGTCTGAACAGATCAGTCAGGCTATGGGGCAGGCAGTGTATTGGAATGGTGTAAGGGTGGGTGTGGGGGAACATTAAGGAGGGGCTACGTGGTGCCTCAGGTCAATGATCTCTGCATTGTTAGATTTTGCACTCCAGCAAGAAGAAGAAATTGAGCAGATGCCCCCCAAATAGGTATCTGTTCATTCATTTCTAAAAAGTAAACTAAACATCATGTGCTTATAAATATATGCATATATAATAGAAACTAATATTTCTATAAAGATTAAATAATACTTAAAATATTTTTATTTTATTTCATTTATAAATGGTTCAAACATATGATTGAATACGCTTCATAGTGTTTGTTGAATCTTAGTATATCATTTTGCAATACAGAAATTCCATTTTTAAGTACAGTTTCTTTCAATATTCACTTTATTGTCTGTTTGTTACTGGAATTTTCATTTTGTAACAATATGTGGATCCAAATGCAACAAAGACATCACTGGCTGCTTTATTAAAATATGATATTCATTATTTTAGTCCCATCCACAAAATATATGAAGGTTTTTGTTGAGATTTGGCTAATAAATTTCAATTTTCTTGATGCCAAGTCAATTGTTTTTTAAAATAAATAAAAAAGTGTTGCATTTTTGTAATTTAACAAGTGGATTTAAAAACTAAATACTTAATTTTAAAGATTAGATAGGCTAGAATAGTCCATTTTCAATTTTTTATTATTTTTATTAATTTTTATTTTAGAGAAAAAATGCAAGTGGGGAAGTGCAAAGAGGGAGAGAGAGACAGAGAGAGGGAGAGAGGGAGAGGGAAATAAAGAATCTTAAGAGACTCCATGCTTAGCCCTCAGTGCAGAGCCAGACGTGGGGCTCAATCCCACAACCCTGAGATCATGACCTGAACTGAAATCAAGAGTCAGATGCTCAATGGACTGAACCACCCAGGCACCCTTCATTTTCAGGTTTTTAAAGTGTGTCTAGATGAAAATTTTTAGAAATAAACTACATGTTTTTGGCAATAAAATCATGTAATATTATTAACATTTTCAAATACCATTTCAAGACACTCTCTCTGTAGCACAAATTTATTTGAAAATAATTTGTCTCACTCATTCCTAAAACATTAAACTTTGAATGAGGTTTACTTCAGTGTGTTTATATTTTAAAACTATCTGCCAGGAAGCATATTATTAATAGCCATATGCCATCACAGAAGATCAGCAAATTGGAAGAACAAACCTTTTTGTAACAACAACAAAAATGAGTCATTACTAAGTTAAATGATCCTATGCACTTAGGCAGGTGGTAAAAAGTGTCACTTTCCATCCTGTTAAAAAGGGTCAAGAAGATTCTAGTATCAACTAAGAAAATACCATGGTGAACTGAGCACACCAAGTCCACAGCATGTCAGGAGGGTGAGAACAAGGCATTGCCCTTTCTGCAGAGTCATATACCCCTGGTTCCCTCAGGACATTTTGAATTCTAAGGTGACTCACAGTGCTGGTTTGGGAGACCTCCAAAGGTGGTGAGATAGAATCATAGCTTAGGTGACAGCTTAGGAGATGGGGCAAAGTGCTGTTTGTGGGTAACATTGACCTAACTTGCTGACAAGTAGGTTCTGGGGTATGGGGGAAATGTGGATGTCAAGAATGATTCTCCTGTTTTGGTTTGTAAAATTTGCAGGGTAGGGGTGCCATTCCCTGAAAGAGGGGGTACAAGAAGAAGATCCAGTTTGCAGAGTAGGTCCTACATGCAGGTTTGGCTTATTTAATGTCACCTGCCTCTCAACTGCTCAGGTGGGGATGTCTTTTAAGGTTCCCAGACCCAATTTCAACATGGGGGAGGAGACCCCTCCCTCCCACCACACCAAGAAATTTTTGGACACCAGAAGGGTGTCTGAGAATTCAACTCAACTCTGACACTGCTATCTACCTGGAGATAGCATCAGATGCTACAGGTTAAGGGTTCAATTCCACAGTACTCCCCTCCTCCCCACCTCAGATGCCAGGCATAAGCCCCAGGCAGTTACCTATGCTTCTGACCAGCTGGCTACAGATTGGAGGTTCCAAAGACCTCATCTTTAGGTTCGATTAATTTACCAGAGCAGTTCACAGAACTCAGGGAAACGCATTTACCAGTTCATTAAAAGAAATGATAAAGGATATGAATCAACAGCCAGATGAAGAGAACAGGGATAGATATGGGGAAGGGGTGAGGAGCTTCTGTACCTTCTCCAGGTGGGCCACTCCCCTACATATTTGTGTGTTCATCAACCTGGAACCCTGTCCTTTTGGGTTTTCATGGAGGCTTCATTACGGGGGCATGATTGATTAGATCACTGGCCAGTGGTGATTGATTCAACCTTCAGCCCCTTTACCCTAAACTCCAGGTGGGGCTGAAAGTTCCAAGCCTCTAATCACACGATTGGTCCTCCTGGCAACCAGTCCCCACCCCTACATGGGGCTCAAAAGCCACCTTCAGTAATAACAAGACACCCATTTCACCTTTATGGCTCTGAAATATTTTCAGGAAATATGGATAAAGACCAAATATATATAAGAAATATATTTTTGGCATTCAGATAAATTATTATATCACAGGATGTCAAGAAGACCATTGCATAATGCAGTCTGGTCTGTTGGAGAGGCCTAGCATCCAGGCCTGAGCTTGAGGTCTGTAGAGCAGACCCTCCAGTGGAGTGAGCCTTCTCTGGTTCTTGCTTCTCCCTGGATGGCTTACTCTTCCTAGATATTTTTCAGCCTTAGAGAGACAAAATACAGAAGAGAGAGACAAAGGAAGCTCAGTCCTCACAGTTATAACATAGAACTTGGCTGACCTTGTTCTCTGCCTAGAGATTCCTTTTGTGAACTTCACAGTGAGGGGTGACCTTCATAGAGCATGATTAGTTTCTCAGGTCCTGGGATTCTAACATCTATCTGCAGAAGATGATCAATATGTCCATTTTTATCCTTTTATCTCCATATATACCTATGCCTCTGTTTGTACCTCTGCCTATGTCTGATTTATCCTCCTAGGGTTGACTTGTATTTTGGACAGGTCATGCCATTTCTCAGTTTTGTGTTTGCATGCATATGTGTGCGTGTGTGTGTGTGTGTGTGTGTGCAGCATTGCAGTGTAGCTACGGGACTAGGATTGCAAATGCTGGAGTCATCAGCTGAATTGGTACTGGGCCCCTCTTCTTCCTCCATCTGTTTTCCTCTTTAATTTCCTAACTTCTCTGTGCCTTGGTTTCCTCATGGGCAAAATGGTAAAAATGCCATATCTCCTACAGGAATGTTTGTATATGCAAAATATTAGCATCATGCTTGAGGTAAAATAACCACTCATTAAATATGTATGTGTCCATCCACTCCAGGGATACAAAATGTAAATACACAATCCTATTCTTGATAGTCTATCTTTCAAGGGCCTGTTTCCCATGGGCCTCCATGCCCTGACCCACTCAGGATCTATCTCTGTAATGAAGTGTTTTTATACCCTTATCTGCAAGAATGTAGTTTTTCATTCAAGGACATTTGGGGTAAAATTTCCATTGCTATTGTCTCACATTCCTGGAGAAAGTTTTCCTCCACTGATTTGTCCTTTCATTAACCACTTATTCCTCTTTTTATTCATTTGACTCCCACCATGAGCCAGATATTGCATTTGGTGGAGGCTGGCAAGGAGCTCATGGTCTCATGGGACCTGTGGACTTGTTCAAACTGACTTCTGTTCAAGGCACAAGGCAGAGAATGTCCTGGGGACATGGCTTCTGGAAGTGGACAGAGGCCCCACCCCTGGACTGTCACTCACCTAGCTGAAATTCTCGTTCTTCCAGGAAGGTGTGGGGAACCTGAGTGCCAGTTGGGAAATCAAAAAGTGATTGGAAATATGGGATACTTCTGTGGGAACCAGAGAGGGGACAGAGGAGGCTGAGGTAACAATCTATTTGAATCCTATTTTCCCCTAATATAGAAATCTCTCTACCCTAGATTTGGACAAGACTCCCATTTGATTCTTTTGTAAGGGTAGAGGTTGAGTTTTTATGGACTGGGCACTGCTTGTCCCTCCGGGGTCATTTCTATTCACATCCTATCCAGCTTTTATCCCACCAGTGGAGATTTACCTACAATTCTCAAATGTCTCAAGTTTGCTGGCTTTGTTCTCTTTTCTGGACTAGTCAGCAGCCTCTCCCTCACCCAGGCAGCTCTAGTGTTTCCTGCCTGGTCTGCCCATCTTGCTCTGGCCAGTGCTTCTCCTCCAGTTTCCCATAGCACCAGGAATAAGACTTTATCACAACACTTACAAGCTTGGGTTGAAGTGTTGATTTCCCTGTCTGTCTTCTAGAAAAGACGCAGTTTCCCCAAGGAAAATGACCTGCCTTATTCTTGAAGCCCCTGAATAAAGGTTAGAATGAATGAAGCCACTGTGCTGGATACCAGGCTGGCTTCTGTTCTGTTGATACTGAGGAGCATGACAGGTTTTGAGTGGGGCAGTGTGGCATCAGAAGATGGGCAGGGGGACATCTCTGCCATGGCATGCCCAGAGCTTACCATTAGGCAGATGTGCTATGGGATCAAACTTAAGGAGGTGAACCATTATCTCCTTCCTTCCAGCCCTCTCTTGTCTTCTGGTGGTAAACATAGATGGATAGTGTTTGCTCCCGGACACAGGCAGTCCCCTTGACCTTCCCCTACACTTGTTCCCGACTCTCTATCATAGCTGCATTAAGTCGTCTCGCTGTCTTCAGCTCGGCTCGATTGACTAAAGCTTTCACAGGCAATTGCTTTTATCTAAAATTTGAAGAACCCACTTTGGTAACAATTTTTATTCCAGCTGTGCATTTTCAAAGCTATTAACTGTACTTTGTCCTCAAAACGAGGCTGAGCCCTTAGTTGGGGGTCAAATGCTTTTGGGGAGAGGCCAGCTCTGGGAGGGCTCCTGTCCAAGCACAGGGTGCAGTAGGCACATGCTCCCAGCCCCAGTCCTGGCCCATCCAAGCCATGGCCTTCTTGGGGTGGGAGTTTTCCCAGCTCTCTAGAGCTGCAAGGCCCTTCAGGGTCTGGGCTTCTGTCAAATGCCAGAGTATAGCTCTGATCCTTGATGATGTCCAAATTTCTAGCCTCCATCCTAGATAGCTTTCAGATCAGCTGTGTTTATAAGTGGCTGGTGTGCCTGGGAAGGATGGAAAACTATGAGATCAATATATAAAGAACAAATATTGGGAGGAGCATACAGAGCATGACACAAGTAGGTCCATTTACAGTGCACTGCATTTTTGGGCCTGCTTCTCCACGCCTCCCTATATCCACATTCTTTGTCACGTAACTCAGACACCATCCCATTCCCACTAGTTGTGTGGTGGATTTACCACCTCTTGACCTTTGGCTAATTTTATCATTTGCTTTGGCCAGAGGAATATGGGTAGAAGTGCCAGGGTGCCAGTTCTGAGTCTACCCCTTCGAACTGTATGTTTCTGCCGGCTTATTCTCACCACAGGAAGTGCTTCCCTTATGTGCTGCACTGGCTCAGTCAGAGTCCTAGAACATACAGGAGTAGAGCAGACTTGAGTCTACACCACAGAAAGTTCAGCCAGATCCACACCCTAAAGTAGAGATGCCCAGTGTATCTCAGCCAGTTCATAGATGTCTGAGGAAAAAAAAAGGTTATTGCAATGAGTTTGGGAGTGGTTTGTTATGAGGCAGTAACTAGCTGATACAATGTCTCACTGTGATTTTGAAATGGGTAAAGTGTATTGTTCTTATTGTTGCAGATTTTTTTTCCAAATTCCCTTATATGTGTGAAAACATATCTTTCCTGTAATAATAATGAAAATTATATTAAAACAACACTGCTTTTTACTTGCAATGTGCCAAGTTCTGTTAGAGGTACTTACATGTATTGCTCCATTTAATCCTTACAACAAACCCAGTGAGTAAGGGATTATCAATCCCATTTTATAGATGAAGAAACTGAGGCCCAAAGGGGTTAAGTAATTTGCTTGAATTCACAGAGCTAAAAAGTGGTATAAGGATTCAAACCTAGGCAGTCTAGCTCTAGAGCCCGCATTCTCAGCAGACACTGTGACTTTAATGCTCTTCTCTCTTTTCGTTATCAGGGATCAAAAAAAGTGGGCTCAATTCTGTCATTTAACATGACTCCAAGGTAGCATCTTGACACATTTGGAAGAGCTTACTTTATAACCCTGAACTTTAGGAGTGGATTACAAGGGTTTTCTCCCACAAGGGCCATTTGAAGGGATCCTGAGTGAGTTGGAGTTTGGGGGTTGAATGGGGGCTTCTTCTCACTCCTGAAACATGCTGCCAAGGCCAAGGCTGACTTGACCTTCCAGTGTACTGAAGTCCTGACCAGGCCTGTCTTGGGGCCTATCTGGGCCACCCTGAGAGCACAGAACAGAACATGGGTATGCTTCTCTGTTGGGCCTTTGTGATGGCAAGGAATGAGGAAGGGGCATCTGAGCCCCAAAGAACTCTAGGCCATATTGGCTGTTTAGACTTGGGAGGATCAGATTAGAGTTAACTAGTGATTGTTTAAGTATTAGTAAAAATGGGTTGGTAACTGTGAAAAAATATATATAGATGCTATGTACTATGCTATGATTACGATTATGATTGCTAAGGTTTATAATTTGAGGACAGGATTGCCACTCTCTTCAACTCAGGCTCTACTTATCTTAGCTGATTCCCTGCACAGCTAAGGAAGTGCTAGAGGCTTATTTTCAACATCCTGTAAAGTTTACTTTTATTTCTTCCTCCCTTTCTTTTCCTTCCCTTCCCTTCCCTTCCTTCATTTACTCTGCTAGTCCCTAAAATGGGCATTGTGGAGGGGGATGGGAAAAGCAGTGCGTGGCTGCTAACCCTGTCTCAGACTCAGCCCCCGTCCCCAGCCCCCCATTCCCCCATCACTTGCTAGCTGGTGCCACGGCTTGCATTTTTTTTCCTCTGTGGAGGACCAAATTCAATAATGCATCCAGTTTCCAAGTCAGAAACACAGGGCCCCTTTCCTGCCCGCCCACCAAACCTGAGTACCAGAAGCTGACTGGTAGCAGTATCCATGTCAAAATCAAACCCCAGCCTGGGAAAACAAAGGAATGCCGGAGAAGGACAAAAGGCATGTGACATGCTGAAGAAGATGAAGAATAAATTACCCAAGACATGAAAGAAGAGGAATTGCATACATTGTAACCTAACCTTGTATAAATAAGGCAGACGTGGCTGTTTTAATAGGCTCTGGAAGACTGAAGGGACCCAAAGGGAAAAAGTACTAGTAACAAATGAGATGCAGATTTTGGAAGAGAAACAGATAGTAGCTTATTCCTAGTGAAATCTAGAAGATGGAGTGTTTTTTAATTAGGCTTAAATTGAAGAGGCCTCACCCAAGCTGAGTCTAGGGAAGCAGAGGGGCCATTTAAGCTCTGGCACCTGAGTAACAAGGCCCCAGATGTGAAGGGGTCTAGCTAAGTCCCCTAAGCCTCATGTGTAAGGAGAGAGCCCAAGGTCACTCATATTGTCTGCCTATAGCTGCCAAATCTGAGGAGCTGCTGGAAGTAGAGATGGGTGGGAGGGCTGGGGCGGGGAGAGCTGGAGTCTGGGCTGTAGGACATTATGAGAACACAAGAAGTGTGTGCATATTGGGTTTAGTTAGGCTCGAAGGGGCAGACTCTGCTGGTGGCTAGACTGAAGGCTAGACTCTAGGCAGGGGCAGCAACACATCGGTGCGACTAAAGGCCTTGCCTTTGAGCACATCCAGGTACCACTGTTGTAGTTTGCCCTGGGGGGAATAGCTGGAGAGCAATGACAAGATAAGCCTGGGATGTATGCAAGCTGATGGTTTATGCTGTTCATTTCAGAGCCAGGAAGTCTAGGCAAAATCGGCAGGATGAAATCGATCTCAGGACAGAGCATGACAGCAGCAAGTGTGGTGTAAATGGGAGGCAGGGAAGCTAGTGGGGGACCACTGAGCCCAGGGATGGGGAGGGCTCTGTGTACAACAGGAGAGAAGCATCACAGCATCATGGCCGAGGGCATGGACATGAGAAACAGGTTTGCTCGAGTTAGAATCCTGGCCCTGCGACCTGTGGCTATGTGATCTCATGCAAGTTACTTAAACTACTCTTGCCTCAGTTTCCCTATCTGTAAAATAAGCATTGGCATGAGAATTAAATCAATTAATGCTTACATTGCTTCAGATATTGTCTGGCATACAGTAAGCCTTACATAAATGTTTGTTAAGTAAAAGATAATAATAATATTTAAAAAGGAAAAAGAAGACACAAGAGCTCATCTGCTGCAAGATGGTGCAGAGGAAATGGAGACAATGAGGCATGTGATGCAGGGCCCGGTGAACTGGAGGAGGACTAGGGCCATCCCTAGAGAGCTGTCATATAAGCTACCGCTTCTGGGGCAGGACTGTGGAAAACCACCAGATGTCACAATGAGTCCTTGATTTAGTGGGGAAGCTGTGATGTTTTGAAGTGTTTTCCTTGTGCCAAATTTTGAGCAGAAAGCAGAGAATGAAATGTTGAGGCCATAGAGGCAAGGGATGTGGTGGCCCCTCTGTGACTGTATAGGTTCACAAGTAAGTCTTGGCCTGAGACCAACCAACCCACACACCCACAAACCAACTAGCCAGCCAGCCAGCCAACCAAGCAACCAACCAAGTATTTACAGGCACACCTAGCAGATACTCCAGGTTTGGATCCAGACCATCACAGTAATGTGAATATCACAATGAAGAAAGTCAAATGAATTCTTTGACTTCCCAGTGCGTGTAAAAGTGATGTTTACACTACACTGTAGTTTCTTAAGCATGTAATTGCATTATGTATTTTAAAATGTACATACCTTTATTAAAAAAAAACCTGTATTGCTAAAAACTTTATTTATCTAAGCTATCTATCTATCTATCATCTATCATCTATCTATCTATTTATTTTAAAATGTATTGGTAACCATCATCTGTGCTTCCAGTGAGTTGTAATCTTTTTGCTGGTGGAGGGTCTTATCCCGATGCTGGTGGCAGCTGACTGATCAGGGCAGTGGTTGCTGAAGGTCAAGGTGGCTGTGGCAGTTTCTGAAAATAAGATGACAGTGGAGTTTGCCATGTTGATTGAGTCTTCCGATTTCTCTGCAGCCCGTGATGCTGTTTGATAGCATTTTACTTACAGCAGAACTTCTTTCAAAATTGGAGTCAAGCCTCTCAAACCCTGCAGCTGCTCTATAGACTAAGTTTATGTCATGTTCTGACCCCTTTGTTGTCATTTCAAGTATTTTCACAGCATCTCCACCAGGAGTAGCTTCCATCTCAAGAAACCACGGTCTTTGCTCATCTGGAAGGAGCAACTCCTCATCCATTCAGATTTGATCATGAGATTGCAGAAATGCAAATATAATAATAATGAAAAAGGTTGAAATACTGTGAGAATTACCAAAATGTGACACAGAGACACAAAGTGAGCAAATGATGCTGGAAAAATGGCGCCGGTAGATTTGCTTGATGCAGGGTTGCTGCCACAAACCTTTAATTTGTAAAACACGCAATTTCTGTGAAGTGCAATACAATGAGGTCTGGCTGTGTTTTAACAGCAAGCAAATGAAGATGCAAGCTTGGATTAAGAGACATGAGTCCAACTTGAATATGCATGTTTTCCCAGGGGCCACAGCTATATTCTCTGGAATCTGGAATCCCAACCTTGGAGCTTCTGTTTCCCAAGGCACACACCATTCCCCAGGGCAGAGCCTATCCTTCCTTCTCTCCTTGGCCTCTCTGTTTCTGCCTCCCCTGCCTATAACTGCTGTGCAGCACCAGGCGAGAACACAAGCACACAGCCACGAGGGAGTGCTGAGCATTGCCTCTCCTTTGTAATGACTTTCTCTTGATGCACTGCTGTTAGGAGTAGTTGTAAGACTGCAGGGAACCAGCCTTCGAAAGCGAAAGCTCCCGACAGTGGATTTTGTTTTCTGGGAGTAAATTAATTGAACAGCCCGTGTGAAGGGATGAGAAGAGAGAGGAAGTGAAAGGAAGAGGGGAACTGAGAGCTAGGCAGTCAAGAGAAAGAAGCCACTGCAGGGGTTATGCAGGAATTTGGGAAAATGTGTGAAACTTTCCAAGGATTATGATCAAGGTTAACAGTAATAGTAAAAGTAATTGCCACCCAAGGCCTTGGCTGTATCTGTGCTCATCACCATGTGGGCATTAAGCAGCTGTTGAGGGGCAGTTGGAAGCTCCCGCTAAGCCAGGCAGAGGACCGAGAATGAAGATGGAGCTCACCCCCACTGAGGCCTGCTGCCGGTGTGAACTCTCATGATGGCGCCGGCTGGCATTCCCCCTACAGATGCCCCCCGGGAGTGCTGGCACAGTAGTTCGCATGCATCCCACCATGCTGGCAGAGGTTGAAGGGGAGGAACTCCTCTGGAGCAGACATCCTCTGGGTAAGGGGCCAGTTTTCCCCCACCCCTGCCACAGGTTCTGAGAGTATGGAAAGCATCCAGGCTTGGAGCCAGGACAAATGATGGAAATGTGGGTTTTAAATTATGAGCAGTGCCATTTCTGGAATTTGATTTGCCATTTGTTCCTAACTTTTACCTTCATCCATGGGCTTGTGAACCTCTGTTAGCTTCAGGGGAGGAAGATTGGCTTCCCTGAATCCTAATGTGTCTTCATGGTGAAGAATCATCCAGAAATGCACACCCAGGTTGGTGGGAACATCAGGGACATTAGCAGAACTTCCACTATGGACAATAAGACTGAGGACAGGTATATAGTGTGTACAGTGGTATAAGAGATGCAGACTCTGACCTTGAAGATGGGGATTTCTTCCAGTTCCCTTCCTTAGGAATAGCTCTGATCTAGAGACAGGAAACCTGAGAGGCCCTCTTGAGTTTGCCGTCTACCATCTTGCTGATCTTGGAGAAGTCACCATACCTTTATGGGTCTTAAGTTTCCTCCTTCTAAAAGTGAAGGTTCAGTGATGGCTAGAGGTCCTGGGGATAGGCTTTGGGTCTCTGGACACCCTGTGTCATATGGAACATTCCGTGTATATGATTTTACATTTGTACATTTTTCTGTGGACAAAGGTCTATGTTTTGATCAGGACCTCAAGAGGAGGTCTTTGGAGTCCTTTTAGTGTCCACAGTTCAAGCATGGGCCTGTCCCAGACCATCTGTAGCCCCCTGTGCTGGGTTTTCATCCACCTCTTCTTCTTGTATTATTACCCTGATTTTTATGTTTTTGATATTTGTTGTTTTCTTTTTCTTGCTATCTGGACCAAATCTTGTCTAGCTTTTCAATGACTAGACTCTACTCTCCATATTTAGACATGGTCTCACATAGATTTTCATACCATTTGAGATGTTATAACACGCTGGGAAACACAGTATAAATGTCCAGATCTTTACATTTCCAGTCAATTCTCATACTGATGGGAGTAAACTCTTAGAAATTGGTTGTTGGGTCCCCTGACTCTTACTTTCTCTTTGGTTCTCATATGTTCTTTTCTTCTTCTAGATGAATATCTGGTCTCTTTAGGCACATGGAACATCAAATTTAGAAAGCTTATTTCAGAGAGGAAGCATTTTTTCAGACCTGCCACATCCTAGTTGTCCAAACTGTGAATATACTCTGGCTTTCTCCAGGTATTATTATTAACAATCCCTTTGTTTAGAGAACGTTTTTAATTTTTCAAGGCTCTTACTTGATTGCATGACAACCCTGTCAGGTAGTTATCAGATAAGATGGTACATATGAAATCACCTTGTCCTGGGACAGGTGCAGGGCAGGAAGTGAAAGAGCATCATTTTATAAGTGATGACTTGAAAGCCCAGAGCAATTAGATATGAGTTGGTGTGACATGCTAAGGTTAAGCTCAGGGACGTTGGAAAGAGGCAGATTGGGGGCTAAATACTACTACTTTTTGTTGATTAGCTGTATTAGATTGGGCCTAGTGCTCAAACTCTCTGAGTCTCTGTTTCCACATACATAAGTGAAATGGTGACATCAATTCTTATATCCTGGGAATGTCACAAGGGTTAAAGAGAATTCTGAACATGGAGCATATAGCACAATGCCTAGCACACTATGGCACACAGTAGTTGGTAGCCATTATTATTTGGGAAACGTTAACACAGAGATGCGCATGCACTCACCTTCATCATGGAATTTTTGCATCTGTCTTTTGACTGTACATTATTTGAAGATCCTAGGACAACAACAAAAACAACAACAAGTCAGATATGGAAGGTAAAGTAAAGATCTACTATCTTACTCCCAACTCAATTTATAAATGAAGGTTTTGTAGCTCAGAGTAGGAAAGTAGTTTTCCCCAAGACACACAGCTATTTAGAAGTATGAAAAATTTCCCTCTCACTGAGGGGTTTCCTAGATTTCAGGACTTTCAGAGCTAAAATGGGGACCATCCTGGGCAAACCAAAATAAACTGGTCACCCTAGGCAGTGATGAGGTAAGATCCTGGCTTCCTGACTTCCAGCTGGACCAGCATCCTTTTCACTTATAAAAACAAATGTTCTATACAGGTGGGTTTCTTCTCAGGCTTACTGTTTGGATTCTGAAAAAGCCCACCCACTGATACTGATACTGGTCCTCCATGCTATTATCATGCTTCAGAGAAGATGAGAGCACTCTGCCACATCCCTCACAGAGCTCAATGCCACACCTAAACCCTGGTCCCTTCTGAGCTCACAGTCATGGGTGAGCCTTGGGGCTGTGTTAAGGCTGGTCTGGAACCCAAGACCAGATCACAAGAGCTGGGTGGGTATGCACCTCTGAAGATAGCTGCAGCACCTCTGGGAGGGGATTCTCGGGGACCTGCATCTGGGCCACATGGAAGTGAGATAGAGTGAGAAATGTTTGTGGGAGCCTAGGCTGAGAGTAGAAAGATTGAGGTGAGTGACATCAGGCATCAAGTGAAGCTGGGAGATGGATGAGGAAAAGAGTAGGGAGTTGAGACTGGTAAGTGGTATGTCACACTTCCTATCTGGATGCATATAACCAATGAGGAACTTGTCTCCAGAATGTGTAAAGAATCCCTACAAATCAAAGAGAAAAAGACAGAGAACCCAGTAGAAAAAATAGGCAGAAGACTCAACAAGGTATCTAGTCAGTAGCACATGAAAAGGTGCACACCTTTAGTAATCAGAGAAATGCAAAGTAAAACCATATACAGTCACCAGAGGGGCTACAATGAAACGCCAAGTGCTGGAGAGAATGTGGAGCGACTGAAACTGTCATACTCCTCTTGAGGGTAAAGTGGTACAAACACTTTAGAAAATTGGCAGCATCTACTGAAGCCACCTGCACATGCACCCCATGAACTGTCAGTTCTTCCCCCACGTATAGACCCACATAGAAATCAATACCTATGTGCACCGAGGCATCAAAACCCTCAGAGTAGCATTACTTACAAGAGCCTCAAACTGGAAATAACACAGGTACCTATCAACTGTGCTGGGGAAGCAAACTGGGGTAGACAACGGAATGCTATACTGCAATGAAAATGAATGGCTTATTGCTGTATCTAAACACATGGATTGCATGCAGAAAAGTACACATTTAATATATTATTCCATTTATATAAAGTACAAAAAGAAGCAGAACTAATCCGTGGTTTTAGAAATCCAGATGATGATACCTTTTGGAGAATTAGTGACTGAGAGGGAGCTGAGCAGAGCTTACTGGATGTTTTTGCTTTTATTTTTTAACCTTGGTTTGGGTCGTGGTTGTATGAGTTTACCTTGTGAAAATTCATTGAGATGAGCCCTTATATTTTGAATACTTTTATGTAGTATATAATTATTCAATAAATACATTTATTTAAAAAATGGATGCAATGTTTCATCTAATGTCCTTCTTCCAGCTCTGAGTCATTGGGCAGCTTTGGGTACAACATTTCATTAACCCTTCGATCCAGAATCAGGTGAAAGAATGAGAGTCATACCTTCCCCTGAGGGCTCTATCCCATAAGCTGGAAAGCTTTCCTATCTCGGATAAGGGCTCCCATGGGCAGTGGGGTAACTGGCCCCTTCCAGCCCTGGATGCTGTTACCTCCTGTCTAGAGAAATAAGAACATTTTATGTTTGCTCTGGCCCCCAAACAGGACTGAACCACCTATTCTAGAACTTCACCAAATTGAGTCATGCCAATCTCCTCTCTTCCTCCAGCCATTCCACTTCATTTTCAGGCCACTTAGTCCATTTTTTCCCTTTTGTCCTTGGTTTTCAAGACAGCCCATTTGGGCTGAGCCCTATTCAGTGACAAGTTGTCAGAACAGCTCAGGTCTTAGTTCTGTTGTGTGATTTAAGCCAAAAAAAATTGACTGGGGAAATTAGGTGGAGGTGATTGCAGCTAAAGTGGCTCTTATTGAAGCTTTTGGAAAATGTAAATGTCATCAGTCTTGTCAAAGCCAGACACAGGAGAAAATAACAGGACTGAAGGTGGACCCAGATGCATACTGGGGCTGCACAAACTTAGAATTAGCCTTCCTTTGCGTTATTATTTTCTTCCTTGCAAGTGGTGGGGTGGAAGGGGAAGAGATAAGAAAAATAGGAGGGGAGAGTGGGGCGTGGTGTAAACATGGGTGAAAAATGCTAAACCTGAACATTGTTACTTAGTTTTTATTCTTCTGGAGCATTGGCAGTATCCCCGTGATTCCCAAGCACTCAAGATGAGAGCAGCTAAGGGTTGACAGCATGAACCTTGGCCCACATTGGAGTTAAGGATGGTCCAGGCTGAGCTGGCACAGGAGATAAGAGTGGTCTGGCCCCTGCGTTGTCATCACAACAGTGAGAAGCTGGCCAGGTCATTCACTGTGCCCTTGTCTCAGTAATCACATGGGAAGGACCTATCTACCACTCAAAGACCCACTGAGAATCAACTATATGTGGGGCTCTTGGAGAACACAAAGACCACCATGTAGCTTTGACCTGGAGGGGCATGTTGCTAAGCATCTAGAACTGAGACTCCAAGGAGGGCTGGTGTTAGCCATGGGTCTGTGACTAGAGAGAATTACAAATGTGAAAGTGATCTGAAATGGATAGATGAGAGGATGAGGAGAGAGGGCAAGTGATACCTGAGTTACTTAACCAGAAATGCAAGTGGGGACTGAAGTGGGGCATCTATGCTGACAAGGCTCAGAGCGCTGACCCTTGGTGCAGGTGTATAGACTGTGATGGCCAGCTCAGGTTGGGGAAAGCAGCAGACAATAGCTAGCTGTATTCTAAGATGTGGGAGTTTGGGAAAGGGAAATCTATCCCTCAGTTCTAGGCCAGGCATAGTCCAAGGGGATCAGTAGAACCAAGTCCCTGGTTTACGGGAAATGAGGTCTGAGAAAAGCTGGAGCCTAGTCTCTGAGGAGTAGAGGTCCAGGGTTTGAGAGGGGTTCCAGCAGCAAGATTACCTCAAAGATTTCTGGGACAATGATCGAGTGGTCCTTGCAGTGTGCATCTCTGAGGATAATATTAATTTTCTCTTCTACATAAGAAAGTGAGACTACATTTGGGGGTTGAGTAACTATAGTTCCTAAGGTTAGCAGGATGTAGGGAGACAAACCGTTCATATGTAAGAGATGCATCTAGGCAGTACACTCTGCCCAGAATATGGTTTATCAGATCTGAGTAGCCCAGACAAACAAGGGCTTTGAATGTAGTGAAGGGAGGAATTGGTTAAGGCTGAGGTCATTCGTAATGGTTTCGTGGAAAGGATATGACTCGGACTCAAATTTTCCATCTCTTTTAGCTATCAGGGATTGAGGCCAGCCAGGTGATAATACCTGGAAGCATTTTCATCATTTCACATCAGCATGAAATTATACTAACTACATTCCTCTTTCGGGGATTTGCTTTCCATATTTGAGAAATGAGAGTTTGTGCTACAGAACTTGTAGGACTGCCTCCTCATCCTACCTCTTATGACATGCGGTCACTTTCTGGCATTCATATACTTGGGCAGGCCACTCACAGTCTTGTGTAACTCCTGGCTTAATAATTTCTTTCCTGGATCTCTGAGGGCAGGAAATTTGTTTCTTTATTTCATAGCATATATGGCAGAGAAACTGTCATGAAGGAGGCACTCGATACATATTTGTTGAATGAATGAAAAGAGGCCAGTATTCTTGGATACCTATGTGTAGGTTTGAGACACGAAGCCTTCAAGAGTCAGCTCCCTCCCCTCCCTGCCATGATATCTCTTCCTCTGATGCTCCTGGTATCTGAACTATGTTTCTTAAGGGAGATGATTTTTGAAGAAATTGATTCCCCATTTCAAGTATGGTAAATCCAGAAGCGGATAATGTACAGCCTGAGTTAGATGCCCACAGAGTGCAATCTGACTTCAGTAGGATAGTCTATGTAACTTATAACCTCTTCCAGCAGCAGGGAGGAGGCAGCTGAAATGTGCCATCTCTGGAAAATGGTCCTTAACCCAGCATGGTGTCTCTGGCAGCCAAGGCAACACCATCCCATGGTCACTGTGCACTTTCCTGACCTGACCTACCACCATTCTCCAAAGTGGCATCCAAACCTGGGACTCCCTCACTGATGCCTAGCCCTTGACTGAATTGCAGTGTTGTCCTGTTGCCTCATCCTTCTTAGAATCAAATCCCCAGAACCTTCCCTTCTGTAGCCCACAGTTCTGAGTTGGGGAAATCTGGGAGTCCGAGGCTCAGTGATCTGATGCTCCCTGTACTTTCCAGGTGTTCCAGGCCCCTGTGCTTCCCTGGGGACATGCTTTCAAATCCTTTTTCTTTCTTCCATAAATCTTAGTACCAAGGACAGTGCTGTGATAAGGTGAATGGCCTGGGCTGCAGGTCTCCAGAGCTCCCAGCTACTTCCTAAAGCTAGCTGATTGCATTTCATTGCACACATGAGACAAAGGGAGGTTGGCCAGGAGGTGGAACCTTTTAGGTCCTTTTGCCAAAAAATAAAAGAAAAGAAGAAAACTCTTGAGGCTCTAAATGAGTTTTGGTGAGTTCTGTGGCCCATCTCTATGTGCAGCACCTGCAGTCCTGGCACTGTGTGAATCTGCAGATGGCAGAGAAGCTGGGAATAGGATGGGGCAAACCCCCATGTTACTTCTGTCCACCTACTTCCTTCTACACTTTCTTACATCTATTCTCCAACCCTGTTCATTCCTTTCCTTCAATGAGTATCTCAGCTCCACAGCCAGGCATGTCTTCCATCTCCTTCGCTTCCTGACCCCTTCTTGCCAGTGGGCTCCTTTCTCACCATCCCCTTTGGTATACTTTGTACATTGGCCACTCAAGCTCTCCCCATGGTGCCATCTCCCCATGCCCTTTAGTGGAGAGTAAGACATTGTGATGAGTTCCTATCACATTCATTTACTCCTCACTGTGACCCCAGGGTCAGT
Organism: Panthera leo; assembly: GCF_018350215.1. Lineage (NCBI taxonomy): Eukaryota > Metazoa > Chordata > Mammalia > Carnivora > Felidae > Panthera > Panthera leo. The sequence goes on from NC_056682.1 coordinate 36,472,787, forward strand.
TCTATTAGTTTCATTTTCCAGATGAGCAAACTGAGTGAGAGGTACTAACTTTCCAAAGTCAACCTGCTTCTAAACAACAATCTGCACTCTTTATTAAGTGCTTCCTAGCCCAAGTTTAATGCCTTTACTGTTACATAACAGCTGCCAAGGGCCAGGCAGATAATATGGCTGGAATGCATCATGAGTTTTCACTTGGAAGTAAAAATCAAAGCATGTGCCCCAAGTAGCAATTTCTGTCTGTGACAGTATTTTGAGGCGTCCCCTCCCAGGCAGCTCCTTTTCCTGTCCACTGGGCATTCCTTTTAGCCAAGGATAGCAGTGGGGGTGGTGGGGGCAAGGCTCCTCCTGCCCCATGTTTCCTTGGCACAGTGGGGGGAGTTTGCTGTCAGACAGGGAAGGGGAGGTGACTTGGCCAGCAAGCACCTCAATTAGCAAATGCATTTTAGTTGTTAAATTCATTATTGCAGATTAATTGAAAACCGGGAGTGAGGCTGGATAGCATCGCTTAATTGCACAATTGGAAAAGCCAACCTCCTGGCCTGAGACATGCAGGAAGCTCCTGAGGCTGCAGTCTAAAACCCTGTTTTCTCCTCTTTAATCTGCTCTTGAATTCATGAACCTGAAGTTTTGCAAGCCCAGCAGAAAGGTGCTTCCTTTAAAGCCTTTCTTCCCTAGCAGCTGGCCATTTAAATGAGGCCCCCTTGAAAGTGGGCTCTGTTTGAGCCCAGCTTTCATTTCAGGGAGCCCGTTTTAAATGGCCTCCATGTTTGCATTGTACAAAACACTTCCCTTAATGACTTATTTCATCACAGGCTCCCTGTCCCACAAGCAGAGGGCCTGGCTCACCTTCAGCATAGAATCACAGGTGTTGAAAGGTTAAATGCTTATGTTGAAAGAGGAATGACATTGAACCAGACCAATTCATGTTTGAATTCAGGTCTGCTGCCTATAAACTATGAGATCTTGTTTCTTGGAGCATCAATTCTTAATTGTAAATGAAGAAAATATATGTAGCTTTAGGATTATTCTGGATAAGAAATGAGACAACCAGCGTGAATTGCTTATTTCTCCAACTGACATATAATAGATCTCAGCAAAAGCCCCTCTCTTTCTTACTACCTTTTTGGGCCCAGACTAGGTTTGCAAATACATTTGAATATAATTTTCTGACTTGGGTTACCTTCTGCTCTTTATTTCCTCCTGTTTTTTCCTGTTGATACACATACTTCAAATGCCTTAGGAATGTGGAGGCCAATTTGTGACAGCTTGATTTCATGACTTTGTTATTTGTGGTTAACTTTACCCTGCAATTTAAGAAATAGATTGATAGGCAATGGCAGCACAGTCCCAGGGCCCTGTAGCCTCAAATTGACAGGAGCTCACATTCCATGAGACCCTAGGTGTTAATTACTTAATATGAATTATCTCACTCCTTACCACATTTTCAGGAGGTATGTATTAGTTCATGTAATGCTTAATGTTCTGTAATAGATAAACTCGTATCTCCATGGCTTAATATAATATACCTTTATTTCTTGCAACGGAAAAGCCCAGTTTGCAGAGCCCAGGGTCTGAAGGCTGTCTCTGTGCTCAGGGACATGGGCTGACGAGGATTGTTCAGTCTCCACATGTGGCTTCCCAGGTGGCCTGGGTGTGGAAAAAAGGAAGAGAAGAGAGGTCACTGTTTTTTTTTTTTTTTGTCCTTTTGTGTGTGTGTGTGTGTGTATGTGTGTGTGTGTGTGTGTGTGTTTGCCAGATGGGGAGAGGTATCACTGCTTTCCACAGGACTATTCCTTTGGCCAGAACTCAGCTGTGTGGCCACACCCACCTGTCTGGAGAGCTGGGAAAGATAGTCCAACTATGTCTTCAGAGAGAAGGGGAACATTTCTGCCACAGGTAGGTATGAGGAAATTATTGGGCACACAAAATAAACAGAAAAGTCAGTTTCTAAATTTCTGAATCTTCTGAAAATTATGTTTTTGAAGTTCCAAGCATACATCAGAAATACATATTTTTACTATAAAAATCAAATTTGGGACAAAACTTGAACCAAAAAAGGATAATTATAGTGATTCTTCTCAAAATGGAGTATGTGTTAATGAGTGAGGGAGTACAAGACCTTAGTATAAGCCTGGCACACTGGGAACATTTCTTTTTGCTTAATTGTAAGGCATTTAAAATATTTTTCTGTGGAAACAAATCTGGATGCACACACACACACATATATAATAGAGTCCAAAATTAATATAAATTTTTAAGATTAAAAATGGGGCTTCAAAGAGAAACTTACTCATCATGGGCCACTCCTGTACCCTTGGACACCTAGGGGTTCAAAGTTACTCCTTTTAGTTTTTAGTGGTGGAAAAGTTTGATATGGTTTAGAATTCTTTTTAATAAAAATTGTGTGGTATATTTAAACATAACTTCTGACTGTTTACTGTAATTCTTCTAAATAACTACCTATGTTATGATTTCAACTAGCTTCAAATTTTATTGTGGTTGTTAATGTTCTACCAGTTTCTGGAGCCTGGCTTTATGAGACTGGGACTCCAAAGTCTTTCAAACATTTCTCAGCTGACAATTTGCCTCTTTCTTCAGGGGTAGTCTTACTATTTCTCCCTGAAACTGAGGAATATCCTGTCTCATTTCTCTAGTCAAATGCTACTTTGAGCTTTCTCTTGGTTAAAAACGTTCCTAGTCCACTGGGAACAATAAAAATCTTGTATGCTTTTCTTATGATATCAAGAGCACATCACCCAACTCCTCTATTGGCTTTCTATATCGAGTTAGCCAATTTAATCTGCATATAATGACTGGGGCTAATTAATAGTTTCCCACAGCTGGTTCCCTCTAGAAACATTTAGCAACTGCCTTCTAGTAGAAGCTGTCCTAGAAACAGAGTTCAACTTTGCAATACTTATTTATATTAGAACAGAGAATTTCCATGTTAATGGGCTTTCCCATGAAAGGTAAGAATGGCTCATCAGTGTCATGGATTGAACAAAACATCTTGTCACTCAAAAGACGATGGACAACCCACCTCACATCTATTATTTATTTCTTTACTTTCTTGTTCACATTTCTTTTATTTTGTTTTACTTTTTCTTTTTCATCTTTTTTCTTACTCTGCACAAATGACCTCCCATCTGACAATATCTCTACCAAATTACATACCCATGCCCCATTTTCCTATTTTTAATCTCTCTATGGAGTTTAGGTGCACAGAACTGGATTAATCATATCTTTAGTACATCTGTAACTCTCATCACTGGAACATGAAATTTTATTTAATTATTTTTAAGAGTATAATGAGCACTCACAAAACCACCAATACTAATGAAAGCTGGGCCATGGGCAATAACCTCTATCCAACCATATGGTTCCCTATCTCATACATCTCTGGCTCCTCCCATCAGAGGCAAACCCATCCTGAGTCCTGTATTAATCATTTTCTTGTTTTTTAAATTGTTTTTATTTCACCCACGTGTAGTCTTTAAAAACCTATTTTGATTTTAGTTATTTTAGACTCTATAAAAATTGGGCTATTTTTCCACTTAACATTGAATTGCTAAGATTTATGCATACCATTGCAAGTTAATATACTTTATTCATTTCTATTTCTTATAATCTATCATGTGATCATTCCACTCTTGGCTCATCCATTCTCCCATTGATGAGCATTTGGGTAGCTTCAAGTTTGTTTTGCTATGACAAGCAGTAATAATAGAAACATTCTTATATGTATCTCCTTTTGTACATGTTCAGAAACTTCTTTTGAATATACAGTTACTAGTGGAGTTGCTAGTTCATAGAATGTGGAATTGGCCAACTTTAGGAAATATGACCAAACTGTTATCTAGAGTGGTTACATCAATTTTTTGCATCAGTCCCAGCAGGTATATGATCCTGTGGATCTATGTATTTTCCTATACTTGATTTTATCAGACTTTAAGTATTTTTGCCAGTTAAATAACTATAAATGTGGTCTTAGTTTTTATTTCTATGATCAAAAGCATCTTTTATAGTTCTTGGCCATGTATTTCTTCTGTGAAGATTTCTTCTATTTGCAGAAATCTATTTTTCTAATAGATTGTTTGAGCTTTCCCTATTGATTTAAAAGAATCTTTTATATGCTAATTATTTGTTGCAGCTAAGCATTACAAATATCTTCTCAATTTTAACTCTTTTCACTTTCCTTAAAGAACATTGTGAAAAATAAGAGCTCTTTTTTAAGCATATTCAAATCAATCAATCTCTTCATTTATTTAATTCTTTAAAATATCTCTTAATAAAGTTTAAAAGTTTTCTTTGAAGAGTCTTGCATGTCTTTTGTTAGATACATTCTTAAATATCCTCTGATACTATTGTAAATGATGTCTTCTTTTTATATTTTCCTTTTGTTTCCTAATGCATTATAGACAGAGATATTATCTCCAGTGAATTTGCTAAATTCTCCTTCTCTAGTAATTTATCTGGAGATTCTTTTAGGCTCTCATTTACAAATCCTTTTAAATCTGATTTTTTTTTCTTGGTTTATTTTACTTTGTAGTTTATTTTATCTTTGTAGATTTCCAGTGCAATCTAGGATATAAGTGGTAGTGTATTATAATTATAAAAATGACACGTGATATTTTTCCTAGGTTTTATTTGTATTATTTTTGTTTATTTATTTAAAAAAATTAACATTTATTCACTTTTGAGAGACAGAGAGAGACAGAGCAAGAGCAGGGGAGGGGCAGAGAGAGGGAGATACAGAATCTGAAGCAGGCTCAAGGCTCTGACCTATTAGCACAGAGCCCAATGAAGGGCTTGATTCCATGAACCATGAAATCATGGCCTGAGCCAAAGTTGGATGCTTAACCGACTGAGCCACCCTGGCGCCCCTATATTTCCTAGATTTTACAATAAAAACCCTTTATGAGCTAAGGAAGGTCCTGTTTATTAGTAACTATGAGAATTAAGAATGTTGTTGAGTTTTATCAAATTCTTTTCCTACATTTATTGAAGAATTATATGGCTTTTCCTATTCATTTCTTAATGTAGTGAATTAAATTTCTTGATTTTCAAAGTATTGAATCATCCTTGCATACCTGGGATAAAACTAATTTGGTCAAGGTGTATTAACTTTTTAATGTTCTTAGATTAGATTTGTTAATGTTTTAAGTATATTTGCATACATATTCAAAATGGAGTATCATGATTTTTTCCTTTCCTGGAACATCTTAGTGTGATTTTAGTATAAGAGCTGTGGCTTAGTATTGGGGCCTCAAAAATAAGCCTATTTTGGCTTATTTGGAAAAATATCATCTGTAAATCTGTCAGGTATTTTATTTGTGGGAAGATCTTAAAACACAACTTCAATTTCTTTAACAGTTACAGGACTATCTGATATTTTTGTTTCTTGAGTTTTTCTATTAAGTTATTTTTCTAGGAATTTATCCACTTTATCTAAACTGATTTTTCAAAATTATTAGCAAATAATTGTTGGTAGTATTATTTTATCATTTAATCTTTCTGTTTGAAGTGTATTTATTTATTTATTTATTTGTAGTTTGCCCCTTTTTTCATTTTATGTTTTCTCTCTTTGTTGGTGTTCAGGGGTTTCTCAAGTTTTCTGTTTGTAGTTTTTCAACAAATCAACTTTTAACTTTGTTGATATGCTTTATTATATCTTTATTTCCTATTTTGTTAATTTCTTGTCATATTTTTATTTCTTTTCTTCCATTTATTACTTTTTAGTTTAGTCTTTTGTTTATTAAGATGAAGGTAAATTAACTCAGTAATTTGAAGCTTCCACATTTTCCAATATAGTTGTTTACAGCAATAAATTTACCTTGAAGAATTACTTTGGCTGTACTTTACAGGTTTTCATTATCACTATCATGGTATTAGGTGATATGAATTAATAATCCATTATCAGGTTTTTTCATTATCATTCAGTTCTGAATATTTGAAAGTTATATTATGATTCTCTGTTTATAAACTAAACAAACTGCATTTTTTTGATTTTCAAATTATGGGAATTTATCTTTATTTTTTTCTTAATATTTAACTTAAATCAGCTCTTGTTTGAAATCATGGTCTGTATGCTATACAGTTTGAAATTTGTTCAGAGTTTACTTGTTGGGTTTAATACATGTTAAAACATTGTGAGTATTTCATAGAAGCTTGAAAATGTATCTTTAAATCATTGTTGGATACAGAAATCTATATACGTGCAATAAGTCAAGTTGATTAATTGTACTGCTTGTTATCTTTACCCTTGATAGTTTTTCTTAACTTGACATGTCAATAATGTAAAAGTGTTTGAAATCTACTATAATGGTGTTTATGAAATTTTTTCAGAAGTTCTATCACTTTTCTTTATGGATTTTAAGGTTATTTTATTTTAAGGTTATTATTTATTTAAGATTATTTATTGGTGAATTGAAACTATGAAGTGGCTCTCTTTACCTCTAATAACATTTTTTTTTTTTTCTGGTAGTCTAGCTTAAATCACATTAGAACATCTATATCATCTTTCTTTCGTTAGAAGTTGTGATACCTTTTTCTCCATCCTTTTATTTTCAACCTTTTTCTTTAGGATTTAGTTTTTTTTCTTTTTTATAAAACATAAGTCAGAATTTTAAAAATTCAGCATGTTAATTTTTGTATAATATATAGTCTAAAATATATTTGTATTTATATATTTGGGCCAATTTATAATTTTTTCACATATTATTTTAACTTGTCCAGTATTCCCTGCTTATAAAATTTTGCTCACCTTACTTCATGAATCTCTTACAATATCTCTTGGATTATCTCTCATTTATTTAGGTACTTCAAACTGCTTTCATTGTGGGTCTTCTATGGCAATTTTCTGAGACTCTGTATATCTAGAATACTGTTGGTCATGCCCTCATATTTGAAATACAGTTTGGCTGAATATAACATTCTAAATTTTATGTTCTTTTATGTAATACTTTGACATCAATACTCCATTGTCTTCTTGCATTCAGTGTTTTTTTTTAAATATGATATCAGTCAGATATTTATTTCTTTGAATGTCCTGCTCTTTCTCTTTTTAAGTTTTTATAATTTTCTCTCCCTTAAAAATATATAACTTATATTTCTCTGTGGTGTGTTTGGATGTGGTTTTTCTTTATGTCCTCTCTTTGGCAGTTTATGGTCTTTTATATCTGAGACATTCATTCTTTTTTAATTCCAGAAAATATATCCCCACTATTAAAATATTCTGTTTTTTTTTTATGCTTATCCCTTTTTTCGGGATTTCTTTCTAATATAAATATCAGCACTTTAACTTCTATCCTCCATTTCTCTTAGCTTTTCTTTAATATTTTCTGTTAGTAATTCTTTGAAAGAGTTCCTCAATCTGGTCTTCCAAGTCTCAAATTCCTTTCTTAGCTGAATTCCTTCTGCTATGCAATCTTTGAGTTTATTTAACAACATTTACATATTTTATGCTGAATGCTTCCATTCTTCTATTTTTGCATTTTAAAATTTCTATTTCATAAGGCTATTTCCCTTATCTTTTTATAACATTGTACAAAACTTGGAATTAAGACATAGTTTGGCATTGCACTAGTGCACAGTCTAATCCCATTCAGGGACTATCTAACTCTCTAGGGGACTGTGCTTTTTCACTTACCATTTATAACTGCTAAGGCTCACACTGTGTGAGCTGCTGGTTAACTTGAGATGATTGATAAATACAAGCTAGTTATGTCCAATAGAAAAGGATAACCTGAAAGGTTATAGTTTTCCCCCCTTTTCTCTGTCAGCCCAATTTTGTGTCTGATTTAGCATTCATATTCTAGCAACCTTTCTTTCCCAGACTATATATATAGCCAATCTCTGAAATTCTCATTTGAACCAATTTTATCATTCTTCTGGCTTTACTGAGCTAAATAAATCTGAGTTAAAGTATGTGTTCACTATAATTTGTATGAGAGCAATATTATTAATTTTTTGACAATTATTCTTTGCAACCTCTTTTTAATGTTTTTTAGATTAATTTTAGTTGCTTGATTCTTCTCATTATTTTACTTTTGATGCACACAATATTCCACGATGTGTTTTGCTGTGATATTGTGATTTATAATAAAATATATAATATATATATTTGGTCTCTGTCCCTATTTCTATCACAGAGCTCTTAAACCCCTGGAATTTTCCAAGGGTTGAGAACAATAAATGTGTCTGGTGTTACATAAATGAGATGATTTTTGGAAAGCACCTAGGATGGGGGCTGGTTGCGAGTGAAGCCAACAATGTTATTAGAAGGTTGGAACTTTCATTCCTACACTTGACCTCTTGGGAGGGGAATGGGGCTGGAGATTGAGTTCACTTATCAATGGCTAATTATTTAAACACGTATGCTTATATAATGAAGCTTCCATAAAAACCCAAAAGAACAGCATTTGGAGAGCTTCTGGGTTGGTGAACACATGGAGTTTTTGAGAGAGTGGTGTTTCTGGAGAGGGTTAGGAAGCAATGTGTCCCTTCCCACATACCTTGCCCTATGTATCTCTTCCATCTGAATGTTTCTGAGTTATATCCTTTTAAAATAAACTGGTAATCTAATAGTAAAATGTTTCACTGAGTACTTTGAGCCACTCTAGCCAATTAATTCAACCCAAGGAGGTGTTGTGCGAACCTCTGATTTGTAGCCATTGGGTTAGAAGCACAGGTGACAAACATGAACTTGTGACTGGCATCTGAAGTAGGACAGCAGTCTTCTAGGACTGAGCCCTTAGTCTGTGGAATCTGATGCTACCTCTAGGTAGATGGTGTCAACATTGAGTGAATTATAGTATACCCTGCTGGTGTTCAGAGAATTGCTTGTTGGTGTGGGAAACAAACACATACACATACACATTAGAATTGGTGCTAGAACCCTTACCTGTGAAATGGTGGTGTCCCTCAAATGTCTTCTTGTTTTGGCATGTATGTCTTTCTACACTAGAGATACTGATTATTTTGTCATGCAGTGAGTATGGGAAGAGGCTAGACCAGAGTGCCAGTGATTTATGTGTGTGTATGACAGGGGGAAGGGAGGGGGTGGTGGATCTAGCCTTCCTAGTGTTTGACTATCTTGGAAGGAATGAACATCACTACCAGAACCTCAAAATGGTTTTTTGGGCAGGTATTCATAGGCACGTATTTCTGAGAAATCACCAGTCCCCTGGGTACTGAGATGTGGTTCTTTGCCATGGTTCGATGTTGCCTCTGCTGATCCTTTTACCTTTAATGCCCCATGAGGCTTTTGCTGTGCCCAGCTGTTCCTTGTTGGGGCAGCTGTCCCATAACTCTGGCTGCAGGAGTGAAGGTACTGCTCTCCACTTGTCTACTCTGCCCCAGCGGTGGTGCAGTCCCGGGTCTTAATTCTCTATGCCACAACTCTAGCCAGTTGAATGTCATCTCTCCAAAATAAATAAACTGGAACCTGTGAATGTGACCTTATTTAGGAAAACGATCTTTGAAAATGTAATTAAGTTAAGGATCTTAAGAAGAGATCATCCTGCCATTACCCAGGTGGGTCATATATCCAGTGACAAGTGTTCTTATAAGCAATAGAAGAGAAGACCCAGACACAGAGGAGGAGGCCTGTGAAGATGCAGAAAGAGTGGCGGGATGCACACAGAATCCCAGGAACACCTGGAGCCAAGCTGGAAGAGGTAAGAAAGAATTCTCCTGGAATATTTGGAAGAAGCACAGTCCCACCAACAGCTTGATTTCTGAGTTCTGGCCCCTGAACCGTGAAAGAATAAATTCCTGTGGTTTTCTGCCACCAAATCTCTGGCAGTTTGTTTTAGCAGCCCTAGGAAAACTATCTCAGATATCCAAGACAAGGTTTTAAACTTTATATGTCTTTACTAAAAGTTTGGGGATAATAGAAGGAAGAAACATCCACAGAATAATTATAACTATGCACAGGCCCAGAGGTAACCTCTTTTTCCTACTGGGGAACCTCCCTGGGCTCACTTCTTGCCTCCTTGTGGCCAGGAGCAGACTTTGGAGGTTGTCAGGGTGTTGGGACTGGCCCAAAACCATGCTCTCCCATCCCAGCCTGGAGAGGAGATGAAGTTCTTTTCCTCACAGCTGTCTAAGGCTGGCAGCTTAAATCCTCCCTAGTTTGGGGATTACTTTTTCTCTCTTTTCATAAGCGGCCATTTCCACCTGTAGGCTCTGAACTCCAAAGCCATCCATCACCAAATTCTACAACAGTACATTTCCCAAAGCCCAGGTTTTTCAGGCTTGTCCAGGTGCCTCTACTCCAAGTCCAGGAAAGTTTTGTGTGTGTGTGTTTTAAGGTTTGAAAAAAAAAAAAAAACTCTTAGAATCCATGTCACCCAGGGCCATCTTGTTATATTAAGTTCATTTAAAGATGTTTAAGCTTGGATTGTTGATAAGGGTAAAAGCTCTTCATGAAATTAGTTTTAGTAATGATTACAACTATGTGAAATCAGTGCATATGGCTGGACACTGGGAGGGAATCCAAAAACTAAAAATTTTGTTAGGGTGGTGAGATTATATTAAGGTTACAGGTGGGTATATGGGTGAGATTTTCACTCTTTAAAATATGTCTTTTAACATTTCTTTCAGAGTACAGAATGCTATTTTTACAGCAAATAAGGATAGTCATAAAATTTTGATGCTGTAAGAAAAGAAAATATATTCCTTTGTTTATATCCTCATCGCTTTGGGGAAAAAATGATACCAATTGCTGGGGACAAATTTCTCTGCTGAGGGAAACTCTTACAGCTTATGTGCATTTCAAATAGTTGCAGATCTATTTGGAAAGAAACATATTCTTCTTATTAATATGGAGGAGACATTTTCCTCCACCTTATTAAAGAAAATTGGACATGAGGTATTACTCAGATTCCCAGACTGGGAAAGGAGAGGTGTGGGGGGAGGGGAGTGAGGGAAGAGGGAGCCATGACTGAGAAAGGGGGAGGATGTAGTCTTACAAAGAGAGCAGAGGAGCCAGAAGGAACATCAAGGCTATCCCCTTAATTAGCTGCAACCCCAGCTGGGCCAAGGTAGGGGACAGCTGCTAGCAGGAAACTGCAAAGGTTTGTTAGTAGCTTCTAGATGAGTCCAAAATAGTCTGCCCAGACTGCACTCTCCATCTTGGATTCACTCCACCGATTGGCATCCCAAAGGGGTTCTGTAAGCCTTATCCCAAGTGACAGCTTTTCTGTAAAATCTTTATTGATCATTCCTCCTCTAACAGGCTTTTAGTTTGCAAGGTTTAAAAAAAATGTTTATTTATTTTGAGAGAGAGAGTGCACAAGGGAGGGATGGAGAGAGAGAATCCCAAGCAGGCCCCATGCTGTCAGTACAGAGCCCCATTTGGGGCTTGATCTCATGAATGGTGAGATCATGACCTGAGCCGAAATCAAGAGTTGGATGCTTAACCAACTGAGCCGCCCAGGCATTCCTTTTAATTTGCAAGTTTCTTAAAACATTTATTCTATTCTACCTTCTACTTGCCTTATCTCTTGCCTATCTCCTTTCCAACCCTCCATGTGTCTCCCACCCATTACATTATAAGATTCTTAAGGGCAGCAGATGTGTACATTTTTAAATTTTTTTTAATGTTTATTTATTTTTGAGACAGAGAGAGACAGAGCATGAACAGGGGAGGGGCAGAGAGAGAGGGAGACACAGAATCGGAAGCAGGCTCCAGGCTCTGAGCCATCAGCCCAGAGCCCGACGCGGGGCTCGAACTCACGGGCTCACTGACCGTGAGATCATGACCTGAGCTGAAGTCAGACGCCCAACCGACTGAGCCACCCAGGCGCCCCCATTTTTAGAGCTTACATTGTCTTCCATTTTGTCAAGAAAAATACGTTTCTGTAAACTAATTTGAAGCCAGTGATAAATGAAGGTTAGATTGTGATAGTAACAGAAATCAATGAAAAGAACATCAGAATTCTCTATTTATCCTTTAAAGACTGGTTTTAGTGTATATATTTAAAAATTATGTTACAGTTTTTAAAAAGCTGTATTTGTATTTAAAAACCCCTAGAAGATTGACAAGTCATACTGCTCTATATTATCCATGCTTATGGTCAAAATCCAGCTGTTTACACCACTTTGCCATAATCCAGTCACCACCATGGGTGGATTGTATTTGTAGTGACAGGCAAAACGAGGGTGCATTGAATGATTACCCAAAGATTAAACACTCTCAGCATTGTTGGACATACTCTCTTACTCTCATGTGTTGGGCAACGATGCTTCATGAAGTTCCTTTAACTTGAACGGCTCAAGATTATTATTTACATAATGTAATAACAAACATTTAATGTTGCTAACTCAGTGCCAGACACTGTTTTAAATGTTTTATGTGTTTTCACGGGTCCATTTATTTTTTAATTTTTATTTATTTACTTTTTATTATTTTTTTCATGGGTCCATTTTATTTATTTATTTATTTATTTTTAATTTAATTTAATTTTTTAAATTTTCCAATATATGAAATTTATTGTCAAATTGGTTTCCATACAACACCCAGTGCTCATCCCAAAAGGTGCCCTCCTCATGGGTCCATTTTTGATAACCATATGAGGGGCTTAGTCATAAGAAAATTAAATACACAAGAACTGTTGAAGCCCAGATCCAAACCCATGAAGGTTCTTCCAGAATCCACACTCTTCAACATGATGCCCTACTGTCTTTCATGCCTTGCCTCTTTCAAAACGTATTTTGAGGTAAACAGGGAGGAGGGAAAAACATAAAAGACTCTTAAATATAGAGAACAAACAGAGGATTGCTGGAGGGATTGTGGGAGGGGCGATGGTCTAAATGGGTAAGGGGCATTAAGGAATCTACTCCTGAAATCATTGTACCATATGCTAACCAACTTGGATGCAAATTAAACAATAAATAAATTAAAATGTTTCAAAAATAAAATAAAATAACGTAATAAACATAAAATAAATATTTATAAATGTCTTGAAATTTTCATACCTCCATACTATCACTAATATAGACTTCGAGTTGGATACATTGTTAACTATGGTTGACTTAAATCCATATTTTAAAATAGATGCATTGATATTTGTGAATTTTTACTGACTTTTTGTCAGATCCTCTTAATGTGGCTCATAAAGAACTCCTACTAAGAGCAGAAGTGTCAACTCTGCCATGGTCTTGTTATTGCGTTCAGCTTGCATTATTTTTATTTTGAATTTGAATTTTCTGTACAAGATATTTTATCTGTCATTTAGTTCCATAATTGTGAATATTAATCTCGTAAATATATACATGAAAATATAAAAATAAAAATATGTAAATGACATAAAAAATAAAATGTGTTTTGAGATAAATGGCTTTTAATTATAAAAAGCTATGACAAAAATGTAGAAAGTAGTGATCTATATTAAAACCTAGAAACAAGGTTTTATTTTCTTAAGAGTCTTTTTCTTTTTAAATGTTTATTTATTTATTTTGAGAGAGACAGTTGAGGAGAGGCAGAGATGGAGTGAGAGAGAATCCCAAGCAGGTTCCATGCTGTCAGTGCAGAGCCTGAGAAGGGCTCGATCCCATGAACCATGAGATCATGATCTGAGTCGAAACCAAGAGTCAGACACTTAACCAATTGAATCATCTTGGTGCCCCTCAAAGACCTTTCCTGAGAAGCTAAGAGCTATATGAGAAAAAACAGTGGTGAGCAGTATGAGGAGAGTGTACTCTGAAGCCAGTTCTACTCTGTACCAGCTGTGTGACCTTGAGCAAGGCCCTTAACCTCTCTTAGCTTTATTTTCTCTATCTGTAAATGGGATGGTTGTAAGGATGAAATGATTTAATATGTCTACAGCATCTAGCAGAGTGCTGTTTACAAGAGTGCTATAGAAGTGTTTGTTGATGTTGAGCTCATTGAACTCCATTGTGTCCCAGGCATTGTGTTGGGCTCTGGGGATAGAGAGAAGAAAAAGTCGGTATCAAGTCATTCTAACAGAATATAATAGAAAGCAGCTTGGAAAATTTGAAGAAAATATACCTAACTTGGTCTGAGTATAAAAGAAAAGTACTTGGCTGTCCTTACTCTTGGACAGTTTTTTTTAAAGTCTATTTATTTATTTTGAGAGAGAGAGAGAGAGGGAGAGAGTGCACGTGCACATGCACGAGAAAGGGAGTGCAGAGAGAGAGGGAAAGAGAGACTCTCAAGCAGGCTCGGCACTGTCAGTTGGAACCTGACTCATGGCTTGATCCCATGGACCATGAAATCATGACCTGAGCCAAAATCAAGAGTCAGGTGCCCAACTGACGGGCCATCCAGGTGCCCCTCTTGGACAGTTTTTATGTATGGGATGAAGCTATATACCTCGTCTTTTTTCTCCATTCCTAAGCCATAGTGCCTGAGATTTCAAAATTAGAAATTTATTTATTTGGCTCAAACATAGCCCTTTTCTCATAAGCTTCTGTAAAATTGCAAATTAACATGGGGTTTGCATCAGTTTCCTAGTGACATTTTGGTCGCATCTTGCATGACAAAATTTGGGGACTCACACCCAGAGGTCCAGGTCAGTAAGTCTGGATGGGGACTGGAAATGCCTCAGCTGGTTCCCCCAGGCACTTCACCCTGAGAGGCACTATTCTGAGGGCCCCAGGACACATTGATGGTTCTTTTCACCTGAAGGGCAGAGGGACATGAGGAGAGTATGGTTATGAGCAAAAGAAGGGGCCGTTGGGAAACATCTTTCCTTTGTGCTGCCCATGCTCAGTCACTGGGCATTCTCTTTAGTCAGCTTCCCTATTCCCATTGGGATGAAGTTCACTTGGAGGATCCAGCACCAGGGCACCCGGGTCCCCATCTGCCTGCCAGCCTGTTTAGTCCCTCTTGTTTTCCCTGACATCCACTATCTCATGCGAGTCCCCAGCTATGTGGCTAATGAGAGGCCTATTCAGAATTCATTAGCAGATCAACTTGGTTTCTTCCACTCTCTGAAGCTAATTATGTCTTCTTCATTAGTTCAATTTCGGCAATTAATGTACCTCCGTATACATAAATGGCTGTTTGTTTTTAATATAAGTGATATGTTTGTGGCTGTCCTTTCCTCTCTTGGAGTATGTTTGTCTCTTTGTTTTGTCCTCCTTTCCTTATAAACAGTGCCATGGCCAGGGTTCCAATTTTAAGAAACAGAAATCAACGCAGCAAACTTAAAAGCTGAAAGGGATTTCTGGTAGCAAAACTTGGAAGCCCATGGAATAAAAGGAAGTACCAAACAACTGATCCCCCGAAACTTGGGAAACCAGGGAAATCCTGGGGGCCTGAAGTCCACTTAAACAATAAGGCCATTTTAACTTCCCATTTAAAAGGCAGAGCAGCTCTGGAGTCAATTAATTCAGTGGCTCAGTGAGGTCATCAGAGACTCATGCTGCCATCTCAGTTTTTCGTTCCACTGACTTATTTTGCTTAGCATAATACTCTCTAGTCCCATCCATATGATTTCACTTATATGTGGAATTTAAGAAACAAAACAAATGAGCAAAGGGGAAAAAAGAGAGAGAGAAACCAAGAAACAGACTCTTGAGTCTAGAGAACAAACTGATAGTTACCAGAGGGGACGTAAGTGGGGGGATGGGCTAAATAGGTGATGGGGATTAAGCAGTGCACTTGTGATAATCACACCGTATTTTATGGAACTAATATTTCGCAAATTACTCAATAAAACATTCAGTCAAGATACCTGTGTCAGGCCCACTAGAAACATGACTTTAGAAGACAAAGGTTTAGGGAAGCGATATAAAGCCCTATCATTAGAGTTGATCTAGAGGCTGCAATGGCACTCCCTCCTCTTCATCATCCACTGTTCATTCTAAACCATTCTCAGGCTTAGCAACAACCCCAGTGGATATTAGGGGCTTACCTGTTACCACACCTTCCTTCCTGAGCTGTTGGAACCCTAAGTAATTTCTCAGACCAGATGGTTGTACAAGGGCTTTCACTATAACAAGGGAGCAAGGAAGGACAAGGAGGTGCCCAGGTGAATTGCTGGGTTCCATGCATATTCCTCAGGGCTGTCAATGAATAAAAACAGTTCTACTGATCAAAGCCAATTATCCTTGACAGTATGGTGACCTCTTTTCTGCTGTTCCCTGGATACAAGGAAATCAAAGGACCCTGGCTGCAAACATAGCTTGTAGTTCAATGGGATCCTTTCTAGGATCTAGGGATCCTAGTAGTTCAATGGGATCCTTTCTAGGTCTCCCAAAGGAGACCCTAGAAAACACAGGTCTCCTTTGGGTACCAGGACCTCCAACTCTGCAAAGACCGGTGCTGCTGGAACAGAAAGCATAGAATCTTCCAGGAAGTCATTGACACTACTCTTATTTTCATGACTTGGGACCCATAATCATATGTTCCTCCTATCAGGACAAAGTACCATATAGAGATCGTTGACTTAATATACATACTGTATCCTGAAGGATGGCACCCCATTCTTTCAGAGTATTGCTCCTGCACTGGAATGTAAGCTGCACCTTTAGAAGGCTATTCCAGTGTTTCATGAGGCTAGCTGTATGGCGAAGGCTACAAGTCCCCTCCCATACCTTGCCATGAAGTGGTTCTCCTGATTGGATGTTATGATGCCTGGAAATTTATGATTGTGGATCAGACATCCATAAGCCCTTGAATAGTGATGCTGGTTGTGGCTCTGTGAGCAGAAAATCCACATCTAGAATAGTAATCTATCCTTATAAGGATGAACTGCTGGGCCTTTCAAGATGGATGGGGCCCAATGTAGTCAACTTGCCACCAGCTGGCCAATTGATCTCCTTGAGGAAGTATGCTGTGCCAGGAGGGGTTCAGCATTGGTCTCTGTTCAGAGGCTACAATAGTTAGATCTAGTTTTATAAGACGGAGTCCATACTGTTGGATCCCATGTAGCCTCTGTGTCTGTTACTGTGTCTATTCCATTCATGTCCTCATCAGGCCAGTCCCAAGATGGCCATGATGAAGGCTGGCCAATGTGAAGTGACTAATTTTATCTGTTTATTCAGTCAGTGCATCTTCTGTGGTAGGTGCTTTCTGGTAGCTGTCAATTTGTGATACAAAAATATTTGTACTTTGTGTCCACTTCCAATGTTCATCCACATGCCTTTAACCTCAGAACTCTGTTATTGATGTTCCAGTTTTCTCTCTTTCAGGCTCCTGACATGATGGGCTGACCTTTGGCCACTGCCCAGTAATCTGTATATCTTCTCATTTTGGACTGATTCTCCTTCCACGCAAAATAGATGACCAGGTACACTGCTCACATACCCACACATTGGGAAAAACTGCCTTCCTCATTGTCTTTCAGGCCACCCATGAAGGAGACTGTTATGTGGCCACTATCCATTTTTGGCTTGCATGCATGTGCCAAACCAACTCATCCATAAGCCACTCTCAGGCTTTCCCTCTTTCACCTGGTCATAGTAGATCCCCATTTGGTTTAAGGAATGATCTGGGAGATAGACAGGCTGGTGCAGTTGTGGTTGCTGCCATGGGATTCTGGGCCACTTGCTCACTAAGCTTTCTCAAACCATCTGATCTGGCTCAGCTCAATCTGGATGTATCACTGATGTTGGGCATGTCTGACTTTATGCCTTAGCAGGTCTGATGGCACCCAGGCCACAGTGGGAAGTTCTGGAGGCTACATGGTCATTTTGTGTCCCATGGTCAAGTGTTGTTTTGACCAATGCTTGCTATCACACCAGGAAACTTTCTCAAAAGGTGTATAATTATCTATTGTGGATGCCATGGCCTTGTTCCAGAATCTCAGGAGCCTGTGATGTGGCTCTCTCACTGGGGCTTTACAAAAGCTCCATCCTGTGTCTTCCCCACCACTGATACCTCCAACACTGTAGGATTTGCCACACTGTATCGCTCCCAAGTGGCAGGGCTGCTTGACAATAGCCTGCCACTGCCACTGGATTATTTCCTGTTTCTGACCCCACTCGAAGCTAGGAGCCATCCATATTGTCCAGTATACTGGTTGGACCAATATTCCTAGGTGTGGAATGTGTTGCTTCCAGTTCCCAAGAAGTCCAATAGACACCAGGTTTCCTACTTGTGATTGAGATGTAAGATTTAGTAATTAGTCTCTTACCTTGGGGCAATATCTTGTCACATGACTGACCATTGGACACCCTAAAAATGTTACTGATATGGTAGATCCCTAAATTTTCATCAGGTTATCTACTGGCCCTTGGGAGTATACCTGTCTTACTAAGGTCTATAGTAGAGTATAGTTCTTGTACCCTGTCCAATCAGCATGACGTCATCAACATAATGGGTAACTGTGATATTCAGTGGGGTGTCCAGGCAGTTCAGATCTCTTCAGATGATACTATGGAAGAGAGTGGGAGAACTAAAATAGCCTGAGGCAACACCATAAATAAATATTGTTGATCCTATGTCAGTGCAAACTTTCTGATTCTCTTTTCTGGTCAGAGTAGGAAAAAACACATTTGCAAAATCAATGGCCATATACTCTGCACCTGGAGCCCTATTAATCTGTTGTAACAAAAATACTATGTCTAGCACAGCAGGTATAATTAGGGCTACTGTTGGGTCAAGCCTAAATTAGTTTACAGTCATTCTCCAGGATCTATCCAGTTTCTGCAGAGGCCAGATTGGCCAATTCAATGTAGGTATGATATATAGGGGTCACTATCCCTATATTCTTCATGTCTTTAAGGATGGAAACAATCTCTTTCATTTTATCTGGAACGCAATATTGTTTTTAAAAGTTAATTAACTAATTAAGAATATTTGACATGAGATCGACCATCTTAACAGATTTTTAAGTGTATTGTTATCTATAGGTATAATATTATACCTATAGACCTGTAGTACTTACTCATCTTGCTGACATTTTATACACATTTATTGGTAACTCTCCATTTCCTCCTTCTCCCAGCCCCTGGAAATGACCATTCTATTATTTGTATCTATGAGTTTGGTTATTTTAGATGCCTCATATAAGTGGAATAATAAAGTATTTATCCTTCTGTGAGTGGCTCATTTCACTTAGGTGATGGATGTCTTCAAGTTTCATTCATGTTGTTGCATATTGCAGGATTTCCTTATTTTTTAAAAAAAATGTTTATTTATTTATTTTGAGAGAGAGAAACAAAGTGCTCTGTGCAGAGCCTGACCTGGGGCTTGATCCCAAGACCGTGAGATCATGACCCGAGCTGAAATCAAGAGTTGGGCCCTTAACCCACTGAGCCACCTAGGTGTCCCAGGGTTTCCTTCTTTTTAAAGGCTAAATGATATGCTATTGTGTGTATATACTACATCTTCTTTATTCATCTTTTGATGGACATTTAGGTTGTTTTCATATCCTGGATATTGTGAATAACACTGCAATGAACGTGGGTGTGCTAATGGCTCTTTGAGATTCTGATATCAACTCTTTTGGGTAAATACTCAGAAGTGGGATGGCTGAATTATATGGTAGTTCTATTTTTAATTTTTTGAGACATCTACATACTGTTTTCCATACTGGCTGCACCTATTTGCATTTCCACTAAAAGTGTATAGGGTTCTAATTTCTCCACTCCTCGCCAACATTTCCCCCCCTTCTTTCCTTCCTTCCTTCCTTCCTTCCTTCCTTCCTTCCTTCCTCTCTCTCATTCTGTCTTTTTTCTTTTTGATAATAGCCATATTAATAGATGTAAGGGGATATGTCATTGTAGTTTTAATTGCATTCCCTGATGATTAGTAAAATTGAGCACCTTTTTATACGCTTTTTGGCCATTTTTATGTTTCTGTTTTGAGAAATGTCTACTCAGGTCCTTTGCCTATTTTCAAATTTTTAATAATAATAATAATAATAATAATAATTATTATTATTATTTTCTATTTTCAGGACTTCCTAATATATTTTGGAAATTAATCCCTTATCAAATCTATGTTTTGCAAAATACTTTCTCCCATTCTGTAAGTTGCTTTTCACTTTATTGATTGCCTTCTTTGCTGTGCAGAGGCTTTCTAGTTTGATGTAGTCCCACTTGTCTCATTTTGCTTTTGTTGTCTGTGCTTTTGATGTCATATCCATTAAATCATTGACAAGACCAATGTCATGATGTTTTTTTTTTTTTATGGTTTCTTCTAGGAGTTTTATAGTTTCAAATCACATTCAAGTGTTGAGTCCACTGTGAGTTCATTTTTTGTGTATGGAGCAAAGTAAGGGTCTAATTTCATCCTTTTGCATGTGGACATCCACTTTTTGTATTTGTTGAAGACACTATCCCTTCCTTATTGTATCTTCTTGGCACCCTTATTGAAGAACAATTGACCATATATGTGTGGATTTATTTCTTGACCCTCTATTTGTTCTATTGGTCAATATATCTCTCTTTATGCCATTATCATACTCTTTTAATTACTATAGCTTTGTAATATATTTTGAAATTAGGAAGTATGATGTATCCAGCTTTGTTCTTGTTTTTCATGCAATATTGCTTTCTATTTACTATTGTGGCCAATGGTTTCAGAGGTTTTCACTTGGCCTTCCCCACTCTGATAATGACCCAGTAAATTAATTTCAAGTACACACTCATAGTCCATGCACTCATGGGACCCTAATGGAGTCAGACTTTGGTTAGAACTCTGTTTATTACCTGGCACCACTAAGCCCACACTCCTAACAAGAGGAATAGGTTGATGCTTTGAGTCTTTGAATATCCATTTTAACTCAGACCCAGTGTCTAATAATTCCCCAAATATTTTGATTTTCCCTTTTCCTCAGTGTACAGTCACCCAGATAAATGTCCATAGGTCCGTAGGTCCTCAGATAAATGACTGAGGAAAGGTTGCTATATATACTTATCAGAGTACTACAGGGTCCTTCCTCTTCAGTCAGTGGGTTTTGGATCTTAATATTGGTTCAGGTTTGGGAACTGAGTGAGTAGTCTGACTTCATATTAAAATGGTCACCCTTAGCTGCATCTTCCTCCATTGTTGCCATTTTTTGTGGTTATTAATGCTAAGCAGTGTCTTTGCTGACTGCCTATTTCTTTTGCTCCTATTGACACCGTGCTCTAGTGGGTACATCCACAGTTCCCTGTGGGTCAATCCCTTTGGCTTCTTTTAGGTCCTCCTGTGATCTATAGTCCTCTGGTGCCTCTTCTAGCTTAAACAGTGCATCCATTCCAGCAGGCCTATTTTACTCAGCCTCTTTATTTCTTCATCTAGCTTCTGCTAGGACAACTCAAGCATTTCTGTTTTACCAGTGGTGGCTCTCTTTTTTCTAGGATTCTAAGAGCTCCTTCTTACCCACCTACCCATGGGTTTTTGCTAGGGAATTTAATCCTACCTCCCAAGAAAGAAGCCTAAGTCAATGATTTCTTCCTTATATAATATTACAATTCTGGCCTCCTTGATAAAGCATCTTTAAAATCCAGTCTATCTGATTAGTCCTCTGGTTCTTGCTGGTACTTGCCAGCTAATTCTTGGAACATCTTCAGTATATAGTCTTTTTCCTTCCTTAGTAGGTTCAGCATGTCTGTAGCCATATTATTTTGATGAGATTAATCCTAGTTATCAGTCTAGAAACTGGGAGAAGATGTGGGGGCTAGCTCTTGAGGGATGCACCTGCTGCTTTAAGGGAAGGAGTCCACTATAGCATCTTTGATCTCAGTGCAAGTACTGCCTCTTGCTAGACAAGACACACCCCTCTGCAAGCTCTGATGGTTTAGGAGTCTTCAGAGCTGACATTCTCAGGGGCATCTACCCAGATGTTGCAGGGCCCCAGCTTTTCCCTCTGTTGCCTTAATCTTAATGTAAGAGGTCTGTGTCATCTGAGAACTCAAATGGTACTGTAACCTACTGCTCAGCTGTGTATGCTCTTGTACTACAGAATGTAAGGGTGTTTGGGTGAAATTTCATGAATAGCCATTAGCTACTTGTTTCTCTTTATCCCTTTGCAGGACATCAACATAATTCATCAGTAAACCAGCCAATTCTACATTTTCTTTGTATACACAGCTTCTGCTTATTTTTAAATGCCTGAATCACTTGTACAACGGTGCTCCCCTTTACCAGAACATTTTTCCACCTGCAAGAGTGTTCTCCTGCATCAAGATGTTTTTTCAGCTCATCAAGATGTTTTCGCAGCTCAGTATCAGTGGAATCTTTGGCAATTGGGCACCCTTTCTTGCTGCAGCTTTTCCTTGTACCACTTAATACTCATGATGGAGGAGTGAGCCAGTTCAAAGTACACATCCTACTGTCTGTTTTCTCAGACCTCACTCTCCTACCTCTTGTGTTAGTTTGGATCCACCTAAAGCAGATGCCACAACAAGATTAGATGTACAAGATATTTACTGAGGGGAAATGCCTGCCAGAGAAAAAGAGAAGCTGGAGGAGGCAAGAAGCCATCAGACCATAATGCAGGTCTATATCAGTTCCTGCTGCTGCTGTAACAAATTACCACAAAGTTAATGGCTTAAAACAGCATAAATTGATTATATTATAGTTCTGGATGTCAGAAGTCTCACTGGCTAAGATCAAATATTGGCAGGGCTGTGTTCCTTCTGGAAGCTTCAGGGGAGAATCTGTCCCTTGCCTTCTCTGGCTCTAGGATGTGCCTACATTTCTTGGTTCGTGGCCCTCCTTCATCCTCAAAGCCACAATCACATCACTCTGGCTTCTGCTTTCATTATCACATTCCCTTTTCTGATCCTCTTGCCTCTCTCTTATAAGGATAATTACATTGGACTATTAGGATGACCCAGGTTAATCTCTCATCTCAAAATCCTTAATCACACATGCAAAGTTCATTTTACCATATGAGGTAAATAGTCACAAGTTCTGGGGATTAGGAAGTAGACATACTCCGGGTGCACTATTCAGCCTACAGCAAGGCCTTCCTCTGTAAAGGAGAGAGGGAAGGAAGGAGAACTGGATAGTTATAGTCTCAGACTGTAGCATACTTCTAAGAAAGTATTGGCTGGGCTAAGGAGGTCTTTGAATCAAAGTTTCCCTTTAGCACATGCACCTTAATGTTTATAGCAGCATTATCAACAATAGCTAAACTATGGAAGGAGCCCAAGTGTTCACCGATTGATGAATGGATCAAGATGTGGTATACATACAATGGAATATTACTCAGTCATCAAAAAGAATGAAATCTAGCAATTTGCAGTGACATGGATGGAGCTAGAATGTATTGTGCTAAGCGAAATAAGTAAGTCAGAGAAAGACAAATACCATATGATTTTACTCATGTGGAATTTAAGAAACAAAATGGATGAACATATGGCAAGGAAATAAAAGAGAGAGGGAAGCAAGCTATAAGAGACTCTTAACGATAGAGAACAAAATGGTTGTTGGAGGGGAGGTGGGTGGCGTATGGGCTAAATGGGTGATGGGTATTAAGGAGGGCACTTGTTATGATGAACACTGGGTGTTCTATGTAAGTGATGAGTCACTAAATTCTATTCCTGAAACCAATGTTACACTGTATGTGAACTAACTAGAATTTAAATAAAATTTTAAAACATATATGAATAAATAAAGTTGCCCATCAGAAGAGTTGTGTGTCTCCCAAGAATGGGCCAAACTTAGGATGTCTACCTCCTTCAATTATTGTCTGGGTGGTGGACACTCAGGTCATCCATTAGTTATACTCTGCACCGCTGGAGACCTGAGGTCACATGTTCATGGTTGCCATGGTCAAAGCCTAGGGAATCAGACTCCCTGGGTTTGCATTCTAGCTCCAATGTCTGGTTAACAATAAGAACTTATGCAAGTCCTTTTTCCTTCTGGCCTCAGTTTCCTCATCTGTAAAATGTGAATAAGAGTAGCACTAAATTAATTAACTAACAGAGAATAATAAGCTTGCTGTGAGTAATAAATTAGAGCAGTGTTCTTAATAATGTTTTCTAACTTAGCCACTGCTGGTGGCAGAATTATGATTCCATCTGTGTACCTGACTTTATTTTCTGTGCTGTTTTTGCTCTATCACCTTATTATGTGGAAAAGGCTTCATGGTGGGGTGGTTAGGTCCCTATGTCTGTTACTTTCTAAGTGAAGGCTTGTGGCCACCTGGCAGAAGTTTTATAGGGGAGATTCCTACAATGGGTGGGCACAGGACAAAATGACCCTACAGCTACTCTTATGCTCAAACTCTATGATTCTGTGGTCTCTGCCTGTAAGGAAGACTGCTCGTTACAGGTGGGTGAGCTGGTTTAGAAATCCAGGCCCTGGCTAATAACCCTGTCCTTGTCATGCCATCTTGGATTTGCCTTTCAACCTCTCTGAACATTGGTCAATGATCATATCTGACCTGCTTACTTTCCTTGTTGGGCTGTGGTGATGAGCAAGAAGGTGATACACACCCTCCCCCCCCAGACTTCTGGTAAATATAAGCCTTTTAAAAGAAAAATACTTATGCTCCCTTGTCTCTACATTGCTGACTTAAAGTGTTTTTATTATATTATTACTTATATATTTATAAACAGAAAACTAGGCATAAACTCCTCTTATATCACTATAAAAGCAAATCAAATTTATAAAGTAAATACAAACAAAACCACAAAACCAATAATGTTCAAGTGAATAAAATTAACTGAATAAGATGGATTTTTTAAAAATAAAAATTAATTGTTACTTGCAATGGTACTGGTTGCCTTCATGTCAATTCTTCTGAGTGACAGTATTTGACCTCTGGTAACTAAACATAATTTATTCTTTTTTCATTAGTTGAAAACAATTAGCACTGTATTTCTTATTTATTACCAGTACAAATTTAAAATGATGTGCCAGATCCGTGTATAAGTGGTTATCCGTTATATATAATCTACTTTTATTATTTGTTCTAGAGTATAAAGACAAAAAGTAAAATATTCAAGATGAAATTATTAGAGAAAACTTGGAATCTCTAGAAATGTTACCCATCATCAAATACTCAGATAATGAATGTGAATGAGTTCTTCAAAATTTAAAAGGAGTTTGTAGTTGCTAGGCATCATTACTGAGACAAGATTGCAAGCTAATAGCAGCTACTCTAGATGACATGAGTACCTCTTTTTGTCTTGCTCCCATTCCTGACAGTGACTTGATCCTGCAGCATTCAGATTGGGAGGCAGATATTCCTGTTTCATTTTACATTTCCAGACTACTGCTACTTGCAGCACCATGCGAAGCCTCCAGAGTCCAGCAGGAGTGAGACCAAGTGCAATAAGCCAGTGAGGCAACATCTCTGTACGGAAGCAAAAGCAGAGAGGTAAAGGGAATGGTATGTACTAAATAAAACATTTTTCTGGACATGACCCCATCTGGAAGGAAGGACAATGTTTCTTCCTCTCTCTGCCAGCTACTGGCTCTGTCCTCCCAGGGGGTCTGATTTATGGAAGTAGAATAAACAAATTGCAAGGCCCTGTGGATCTTTAAAACTCTTATTACAAGGTTGGGGGGGCACCTGGGTGGCTCAGTCAAGCATTGGACTCTTGATCTCTGCTCAGGTCATGATCTCAAGGTTTGTGGGATCTAGTCCCACATTAGGCTCTGTGCTGACAGCATTAAGCCTGCTTGGGATTCTCTCTCTCCCTCTTTCTTGCTCCTTTCCCACTCCTGGTCTTTCTCTCTCTCCTCTCTTCTTCTCTCTCTTTCTCAAAATAAATAAATAAACTTAAAAAATAAACACTTTTACTACAAGGGTAACAATACTAATAATGACTTTTGGGTTATGTTTCTGGACACACACAAAGAGCTGTGAAGCCTGTTCTTTTTTCTCTTCAATCCTCCTCCCTTTCCCTGTAGTTACCTTTTCTCTTCTTTTTCTGTCTTTTCCTGTGAATTTTTCTTTGTGAAGGACACAGTCCTTCTAGATGCTTGCTCCTGATTTTTTCCCTGACTCATTTCCCAGATATCACATTTGAGGTTAAACATCTGACTGATGAAGGAAGAAAATAATGTTAAAATAATATTAGTATCCATGTCATTTTCAGGTTTGTACAATGTTTTAAATATAAATATATTCTTTTTGACCCGTATAACAAATTGTGATGAATTTATTATATTTTTGTTTTATAAATGGAAAACTGGGACTCAAGTACAGAAGCTCTTTCTCTCTATCTTCTCGTTTCCCATTGCTTGTCACCCCTTACTTTCAAACTCAGTCTTCCAGTCTTCCATCCAGAGGCAGGGTGGAGAAAGGCCCAGGTACTGCCAGACTCACTGGGGAACTGCAGTGAGTGGCTCTGGTGGAATGGCAGGAGTGGAGCAGAGTTACTACAAGAATCACTAAGTAGATCTGGTATTCAACAGTGTGTGTCCCAAACTCAGAAAAATGAAACAAAATAGTCAATAGCAATAAACTCTAAGTGGGCCCAGGTAAGACCTTTAACAAAGACTTAAACGTAGCTTTCATAAATATTTTTAAAACTAAAGGAAAAAAATGACAAGGATTCAACAAAGAATCTAAAAAAGAAATAAGAAATGTAAAAAAAATAACAAATGGAAATTCTGGAGTTGAAAAGTATAATTGAAATGAAAAACATGCCTCATGGGCTCATTAGCAGATTTGAGATGGTGGGAGAAATAATCAATGGGCTTAAGATAGGTCAGTAGAAATGATCAAATCTAAAGATTTGGAAGGGGAAAAAAAAGACATAGTGAAAAATGAGCAGAGCCTTAGAAACCTGTGAGACAGATGCATATGATGGGAGTCCCAGAAGGAGAGGAGAGGAAGATAAAAGAACAAAATAATATTTGAATAATAGACCAAACTCCTCAAATTTGGTAAAAGACATTTAATGTACTGGTTAAAGAAATTCACTGAACCCCAAGTAGAATAAGTTCAAAGAGATAAACACCTAAACACATAATAGTCAAAATGTTGAAAACCAAAGCCAAAGAGAAAAATCTTAAAAAAACACAGGTGAAAAATGACTCCTCACAAACAGGGAACCAATAATATGATTAGCTTGTGTCTTCTCAATAAGCAGTGAAGTTACATATTCTAAGTGCTAGGAAAAATATCGTATACCTGGGTGGCTCAGTGGGTTAAGTGTCTGACTCGATTTCAGCTCAGGTTATGATCTCACAGTTCCTAAGATCAAGCCCTGCATTGGGCTCTGTGCTGATAGTGCAGAGGCTGCTTGGAATTCTCTTTCTCCCTCTCTCTCTGCCCCTCCCCTGCTTTCTCTTTCTCTCTCAAAATAAATAAATAAAAACTTAAAAAAAGAGAGTTCTATACGTAGAAAGAGGATACTTCAAAACTGAACATATAGTAAAAATGTTCCCAGAATACAAGGACTGGGAGGAGTGGACCTGCATTACAAGAAATACTGAAAGGAGTCCTTCAGGCTATAAGAAAATGGTGCCAATAATAACTAAAATCCACAGGAAGAAATGAAGAGCCCAGAAATGATAAATATGTAGATAAATATAATAGAAAATATAAATATATTTCCTTTACTTTTCGTCTGTTAATTTCCTTAAAAGACAGAAGATTTCATAAAAGCAATACTTAAATACTGTATTTAGATATAAATATAACATATATATTTATACCTATATGAAAATAATAACACAGAGGAGGAGGAGGAAGTGAAGAGATACTAGAGCAGAGTTGTTGTATTTTATCAGAATGAAGTCAGTAGAGACTTGAAGTATGCTATGATGCATATTCTAATTCATACAGCTGCCTGAGAAATCACCGAGAAAATAGCTGAAAAATGTATCCTTAAACATCATAGGAATTAAAGTAAAGGAATTAAGAGCAAAAGAGGAAGTAAGCAAAACAAAATTGCTTACAACAAAAGAAGTGTATAAAGGAAGAATAGATGGAGAAAAAAGATATGGAGTGTATAGAAAACAAAACAAGATAGCAGATGTAAATTCAAACATAATAATTCTGTCAGGTTTGGATGGACTATACAGTCCAACAAAAAGGCAAGATCGTCAGACTGGATAAAAAAAAAACAAGATTCAACTGTTTGCTATCTACAAGAGACACATTTCAGATTCAAAAGCACAACTAGTTTGAAATTAATAGAATGGAAAAAAGATATAGCATGCAAATAGTAGCCATAGGAGAGCTGGAATGACTTTATTATTATCAGACAGGAGTTTTTAAACATTATTAGAGAATAAGAGGTCATTTCATAATAATAAAGGGGCTAATGTATCAGGAAGCTATCCTAGTTAAAATGTAAAGTATCTAACAAAAAAGCCAAAATAAATTAATATAAAGCTGATAGAATTGATAGAAGCAGACAATTCAAAAGTTACAGTTGGAAATTTCAATCTTACACTTATAATATTTAAAAAAACAGAAAATCAGCCAGATATAGAACACTTGAACAACCTTATCAACTGATGTGACCTAATTGATATTTATAGAAAATGCCACCCGAAAGAAAAGAATTTGCATTCTTTTCAAGAGCACCTGGAACATTCTCCAGGAAAGATCATATGCTAGTTCTTAAAATAAGTCTTAGTCAATACAAAATATTTAAACCATTCAAAGAATTTTCTCTGTCCAAAACAGAATTAAATGAAAGATAAAAAATCAGAAGAAATTTGAGACATCAACAAATGTTTTGTAAGTAGACAAAGTAACTTTTTAATAATGTGTAGATCAAGAAAGAATCCACAAGGGACGTTAGAAAAATTTGAACTGTGAAGGAAGAGAACATGACACATCAATGCTTGTGGGATGCAGCTGAAGCAGTGCTTAGAGGAAAAATTATAGGTTTATTTGCCTATATTAAAAATGATGAAAGATCTCAACTTTCATCTTGATGAAATCATCTTGATGTCCTTACAAACAGAAAAACAAGGACAAATCAAATATCTAACTTCTTTTGAACTTCTGGCGAATTGGCAGCACAGTGCATATTGGGGCATGGAAGCAAATCCTCAGTTGAGTAGCAGCTGCCTCCTTGGGGCAGGCCCGGTGTGGTTCCTCAGCCTATCTACAGCTCTCTTCTCCCTTACTGCTGACTATGCTGCTCTTCCAGGCACTTGAATTCAAGATCCCTGCCCTGAATTCACTTCCAGGAGCTGACCCCAGGATGTGCAGGTGGCCTCTAGCCTGGTCTTTTCTAAGTATGACCAATTAAAAAAAATAATACAACTTTGCTTTTTTGTTTATACCTATAAAAATTACATGTATTACTTATGTATGGATTTCTTATGGTTGGGTTTCCTCTATAAAAGAGACATAAGTACAAATGCTTCATGAATATAATTTTACAAGAAAGAAAATCCTTAGGAATGATGTTTCCACAGACTACTTGTTAATCATTTCCCCTAAATGAGTTTCTCAAGTTTTCTGAGAGCTAATGTCTCACTAGGATGTCATCAGAAATAAGCCATACCATGAGAGGAGGGTCAAGGATGGACACTGGGCTGGGTGAGAGAGCAGTTGATAAATTACACAAATGAGAAAGGCCAGGAGTCAAATCCAGAAAAGGGTGAAAGAAAAAGAGGTAAGTAACTGACCCCACACCTAGCCTTCCAGAAGACAAGGGATAAGAGACTAAAAAGAAGTCCTGGAGGCATGAAATTGCCTAGTATGTTTGGGGAATTTAAAGTCATTCAGCAAGTGATGAGATCAGAGAGAAGGGGAAGGAAGGCCCATATTATAAAAAGTCTGATACACCAGGATAGGGCATTGGCATTTATCTTGCAGGTGAGGAAAGTTAAGGAAGGACATCAGCATAGAGAGAACTATGATTAGCTATACACACCGATCACTTTTGTGGTGGTGAGGCAGATGGATTGGGGGGCATCAAGAGACAGACCAGTTAGGAGACTATTGGCACATGCAGGTGAGAGATTTGCTTGAACTAAGGAAGTGACAGAGGGTATGGATTGGGGAGGGGACTGATGAATGAGCAAAGTCAACAAGGCTTGAAGATTGTTGGGAATCAGGTGGCTGGAGGGGTTGTGAGTGATACACAGCTCTGGAGTAATCCATCAAGCATGGGGAGCACAGACAGAGAGAAAGCTGAGTGTGGTGGTGGGGGAGATAATGGTGAGATGGTTTTCTGAGATATATTGAATTTGAGATATCTATGGGAAATTCATACAAGGACATGGAACATGTAGGTTTATAACTTACTTTGATCCGTTGTGGGTTTTATATCTTAGAAGAGTGGTCTTGGATGGAAATAAAGACTTGGAAACCATGAGTAACTAGATGTTAGTTAAAACCATAGGAGAAATGGTATCTGGTAAGAAAAGGTTGTAAAACAAGAGAAGTGGCCAAATGCGGTATCCTAGACAATGTGATCAATTAAGGTGTGGGTGCAAGAGGATGGTCTACCAATCATGAACGATCAGAAGCAGAAGATCCAGGAGGGACCTGTACCATGCAAACCAAAGAAGGTAAGTTTTAAAGAGATGAGAGTGGCCAACTTTTTAAACCCCATTAAGTGTTAGGATAATTAATGGGAAAGGCTCCTTGGAGTTGGCAATAGTGATGTTGATGATGGATGAGGTCAGAGTGGTTTCCATGGAATGGTAGTGATTGAGGCCAGAGTGATGGCTCTAGAAGTGATTGGGAAATGAGGAATGGAGACAGCTAGTGCCAATTATTTTTCGAGATGCTTGTCTGCCAGGCAAAGGAGAGAGTAGAAACCATGGGTGAGCAGCAAAACCAAGGAATGTTTCTCTGTTTATTTGTTTTAGGGTAAGGCAGACTTGAATGTGCTGATAAGTTAAAGGGACAGAGCTGGTAAGAACATCTGACAATACAGAAGAGTGAAGTTAAAATTAATGGAGAAAAGGTCCAATTTGGTGCCATTTGGTAGCACATGGGCCCCTGGACACAGCTGGGGAAAGGCAGGACTTGGGACTATGACTTCTTCTCTAGGACTTTCTGGGAGAGAAGGTCAGGAGCAATGTAGAGTCCATATCCACCTAAGGTGGCAAAGGTGAGCTTCTGTGTCCCAGATCCAGGGCTTTGCCAGGAAGGACATATGAATGACTGATACAGTCTCAACTTCCCCTGGTCTGGTCCCAGGTTTACTCAGCCTGTGCCTGTTCTCTTTAACCACATAATTAAATTAAGAAGTTAGAGGACACAGGCCCTTAGGAACTATGCGTTGAGTTTTCAGGATGGTTTGTCTAAGCAGCAGTAGCCTAAGGCCACACAGCTAGTTAGGGAGGGTTAGGACCAGGGATTTAATTTTTTTTTTAAAGAGAGACAGAGAGTAGGGGAGGGGTGGAGAGAGGGAGAGAGAGAGATAATCCTAAGCAGGCTCCACGTTATCAGTGCCAAGCCCCATGCAGTGCTGAAACTCATGGACCGTGAGATCATTGCCTAAGCCAAAGTCAGATGCTTAACCAACTGCACCTTGGTAATTCAGTTTTGCCAACTCAGTTGTACACTCTGAGCTCATCAGAGGCTGGTCCTGGACGTGCAGTAACTCTGTTTCCCTGATGAGTAGTCGTACCATTTTTGCCATTGAACCCCATATGTGTGCTAAGGGGACACAGGCCATTTCTGCTCTGCTCTTTCCTCTTTTGTTACAAGACTTTCTGTCACACAACTGGTTGGGCAGATAGCTCAGCAAGGGGTTTCTACAGAAACCCCCATCATAGCCCATGCTGCTATTGTTGTTCCTCTTTATGCATGGATGAAATGTGCCAATGATAATAAGAGCTGTTTATTTAGCACTTACTACATACAAGCATTATGCTAAAATGCTTTAATTCTGTAAGTAGGTACAATTATTATATTCTTTTTCTTCAGATAAACAAACAGACACAAAGAGAGACATCGAGCCACTTGGCCAAGGTTGCCTAGCAAAGGGGGAGAGCCTGGATATGAACAAGACCCCTGGCCCTGCAACCTGCACACGCATAGGCATGGTGAGAAGGCAGTTGCCTCTCCTCAACGTCCCAGCCCAGCCCCTGCTCCATCCCAGGGCCCTTTCCCTGAGACCCCTGGGAATCCATCACCACTGCTTCTGCCTCCACTTGCTCTCTCTGAACCCTCCTCCAGCTGACAAACCATCCTGGCAATTCAAGCCTGACGTCTAGTGAATTATGTTTCTCCAAATTGCTACATTAATAAGGGCCGTGTGTTCCTAGAGGATCATTAATTACAGACACATTTTTATTTCCTGCTGAAATATGGCCTGTATTTCTGTTCCATGCAGCTCTGGTGCAATCTTGCTAACGTGCCTCTGTGTTGCTTTTGACATCTGTCTCTGGCTTTCTAGTAAACAGCTCTTATAGTTCCCTGCTCTCCACATCTTTCTTCCTTCCGGCATATGTGTTTTTCCCCAAAAAGAGAGTTCCCCCGTGTAAGCCTGGATAAATGTGAAGGTCTCCCATTCCTCAAACTTCTCCAATCAAAGCCAGTTGTTGTTGCTGTTGGGGAAAGTGCAGGATGGCCAGAGGTGAACAGGGCAAAGAGATGACACCCTGCTGAAGTTCCCCTCCAAGACTTTCATGGCAATATGGTTCCTTGGATTTAAGGTCTTTCCAATAATTGGAACATTCTGGGTAAAGTAGGAGGCACTGGGTCCCAGCCTCTGCCCTCATAGCTTCCTTGAACTGGATCAACTAATGGACCCCACTTTCAATCTCAGGCTCTGAGCCACATAGGACTGAGGTAGGAAACTGACAGGGGTGCCCTGCTTCCCCCATCTGCTGGGCTTGGAAATTAGTCATTCTAGCACTCTCTTGGACTCCAGAAGTGAGACACAGACACCTCCTGCATGTATAGGTTAGAATCTGAAGCAGTTCCTATCCCTCTGCATTGTTCCTATCTATAGATTTTGGCTCCTCCTGGATTTTTACTCCTTAATCTAACTGGACACCTGCTTAGAACACCAGTCTCTTTCTGCATCAATTTGAAACCATGCTTACATATTAGAATCACTTTGGGGAAATTTTTAAAAACTCTGATGCCTAGGCCACCCCAGAGACTAATTTAGAATCTCAGAGAATGAGACATAGGCCTCAGTGGTTTGTAAAGGTTCTCAGGTAATTGCAATATGCATCCATGTTTAAGAAGCTGATGTAATCCTTGCTACTCAAAGTGGAGTCCAGGAACCAGCAACAAGATCCTGGCCTGAGAGCTTATTAGGAATGCAGAATCTCAGGCCCCACCCAGACTCACTGAATCAAGATCATCTACATTTTAATAGCTTCTCCAGGCAATTGGTATACCCTTTAGAATTTGAAAAGTGCTCTAGCTCAAGATGTTTTTCAAATTTAGCTTGCTAAGGAATTATCTAGAGAGCTTGTTAAAAATAAAACTCCAATAAGGTTGGTCTGGGATGGGGTGAGGGTCTGCCTTTTTAACAAGGCCCCCAGATAATTCTGACGCAGGTGGTCCTGGGATCACACCTCCAGATGCATGCCTCTAGGATTTGGCCTCAGGCCTCCTGGGCTATGGGCCTGCTGACCTTGGTCAGGCTCTCCATTGGGCAGGAGCCCTTGAGGATGCCTTTTCCTGGGTGGGTCAGCTGGATCCTCTCCCCCTTAGCTATGCTGGCTGAACTACCTGGTCCTCACTGAAGCAGGTCCTGGGTCCCCTGTGCTTAGCTGATTCCTTCACCTTGCCAAAGTCTGCAGTTGTTTAAGAGCTATATATTTTTAAATTGAGGTATAATGCACATAACATAAAATTCATCATTTTAAAGTGTACAGTTCAGTGGTCTTCAGCATATTCACTGTTTTGCAACCATTACCACTAACTTCATAACATTTCCATCATGTGCCCAAAAAACTGTTCTCCTTAGAAGCCAGTCTTCATTTCTCCCTCCCCCCCAGGCCCTGGCAACCACTAATCTACTTTCTGTCTCTATGGATTTGCCTACTCTGGCCATTTCACGTAGATGGAATTATACAACATTTGGCCTTTTGGGTCTGCCTTCTTTCACTTAGCATGATGTTTCCCGGTTCACCCATTTGTTGCATGTAACAAGGTCTGCACTTTTGCATTTCCCCACCCCACCCCCAACAAATGAGCCTCAAGAGACAGCAGCCCTGGCTACAGTTTGGGTATCCCAGTACCACTGGGGTCACTGGAGTACAAAGAGGCCTGCCAGGTCATTCAGTCCAACCTCTTTGATTAAGTTTTGGGGTGATGGTAGAGTTTGGAGCTGATGGCCAAGAAAGAATTCTTGAAGATGTCTTTGGTGCAAAAAGGTGATTTTATTAAAGCACAAGGACTGGGCCTATGGGCAGAAAGAGCTGCACTGGGTTGGTGAAGAATGACTGGTTACATTCTGTGGAGTGGTGGGAGGTAAAGTCAAGAAGTTTCTTAAAGGGATTTTCATATGCTAAAAACTCATAGGTTACTAGAGGCCTAGCTATTGTCAAGCTAAGGTTGTTTTCCCCTCTAGCTAAAGCCTTAACATTAAGACAGTAGGGAGTTCTGGACATTAGGCTATTGATAAGATTGTCCTTTCCTTGTAATTGTACTAAGATATTTGTAAACTGATGGAGACTCTATCAGTTTAACCTTTTAGTTTCTGTCCTTTCCTTTGTTCTTGGGCAGCCTGGAATGCCTGAGGAATGTCACACATATCCCACCTGGGAGGTAGG
This sequence comes from Panthera leo, assembly GCF_018350215.1. Lineage (NCBI taxonomy): Eukaryota > Metazoa > Chordata > Mammalia > Carnivora > Felidae > Panthera > Panthera leo. The sequence continues at coordinate 36,507,315 of NC_056682.1, forward strand.
GGTAGGGGGGTTGCTAGCTTGTGCTTGGTCTTCAGCTTGCCTTATGGTCCCTCATCATCTTTATTTTCTGCATGAGGAAACTGACACCTGGAGAGGCTTTCTTTGCATGTGTGCAGTGTCTCTAGAACACTCCGAGGGCTCCAGGATGAAGAGGAGCAGAAACTGTTGGAGCAGGAAGGACTGGAGAGAAGAGTTAAAAGAGACACTGGGACACACAGGGGGTGCTGGGAGGCATCCATGTCACAGTCTGGAATGCCATCCCCCTGAGGAAAGAAACATGAAGCCTAATGCTGAGATTTATATCTTGGATTTTCAAGTTTTCAGAAGATAGTGCAGAAAAGACACATTTATTGAGAGATGATAAATTTCCTTTTTGCAGATTTATTAGAACTTGTACAGAGCTGGATCATAGATTTTTTTTTGTGAAAGCCCTTAAACTTTTATGTCCCATCATAGTGGTAAATGAAGTCCAGCAAACAGTTTAAATAATTCTTGATTAAATGGTCCTCCCCTGCTGCCTGTTCCAAGCCACTGCCCCTCCAGCTACATCAGGCTGTGAAATGAAGAGTCTGCAGGCTCTCAGGGAGGCATGGCAGGAAGGAATAAAGTCTCCAGCTGGTAAAGAGTTGCTTCAAGCTAGAATCCAGGAGCTAAGCATGAAAAGGGTACAGGGTGGGTATGGCCTTGTGAATAAATACTCAGATTAAACTGATTTTTAAAAATAAATGTCTACTGTGTGGTAGTTCCTTTAAGATTTGGTCTCTCATTCACTGCTTTGGGAAGTAGATTTTCTTAACGAATTTCTCCTCTCTGTCTCTGTCTCTGTCTCTGTCTCTCCCTCTCTGTTCTAGCTCTACTGGTTTCCTTTCTAGCTCTCAAACACACTAAACTCTTCTGTTGCCTTAGGGCCTTTGGACCTCCCGTATCCCTGCTGAGAAACTTCTCTTAGCTACACGCAGAGCTTACTTCCTGACTTCCTTTAGGTTGCTGTTGAAATATCACTTACCTAGAGAGTACTTCTCTAGTCTTCTTATCAAAAATAGCCCCTTATTACTCTTTTCTCCCACTTCTTCTGCTTTACAATCCAATAGTAACACAAAGAATCCAGTGGGCAAAAGAATTGATAAGTACTTTATAATAAAAGATATATGGATGGCAAATAAATACATGAAAAGGTGCTCAACATCATTGGTCATTAAAAAAAATGCCAATTCAAAGCACAGTTAGATATCACTACATGCCCTTTAGAATGGCTAAAAACCAACACTCTCCCCACCAACAAAAACAAACACAAAAAGCAAAACATTAAAAAAAAAACCCTGACCATATCAGGAGTCAATGAAGATGTTGATGAACCAGAATTCTCGTTCACTTCTGGTGGAAATATAACTGGTATAATTACTTTGACAATTTAAAAAGTTAAAAGATGGACCAACTATATGGCCCAGCTATCACACTTGTTGCTATATATTTGAGAAAAATAAAAGCATGTGTCCTTAAAAGACATGTACAGTGACTTTATTTGTTACAGTCCCCAATTGGAAAAAAAAACCCTCAAATGTCCATAAATAAGTAAATAAATCAGGTATGTTATATCCACTTAAGGGAATACTACTTAGCAATAAAATAAAATGAATTGTCAATACACAAAACAACATTAATGAATCTCAAAAAATATACCGAGGTGTAAAAGCTAGACAAAAAAAAAAAAAAAAAAAAAAAAAAGGAATAAATACTATATGACTTGGCCTATATAACATTAAAAAATTTTTTTTATTTTACATTTATTTATTTTTGGGAGACAGAGAGAGACAGAGAGTGAACAGGGGAGGGGCAGAAAGAGAGGGAGGCAGAATCCGAAACAGGCTCCAGGCTCTGAGCTGTCAGCATAGAGCCCCATGCGGGGCTTGAACTCACAAACTGTGAGATCATGACCTGAGCTGAAGTCAGATGCTCAACTGACTGAGCCACCCAGGCACCCCGGCCTATATAACATTTTAGAAAATACAAACTAATCTATGGTGACTGAAAACAGATTGGTGATTGACTGTAGTTGAGTGGGGGTAGAATGGGTAGGATGAAGGGATTGTGAAGGGGAAGGAGAAAACTTTTGGAGGTGATGGATATTCATTATCATGATTGTGGTAATGGTTTTATGGGTATATAAAAAGTATGTCAAATTTTAGACTTTAAATATGGACAGTTTATTATATGGCAATTATACCTTAAGAAAGTTGTAGAAACCCCTGAGTTTCAATCCCTGGGTTAAAGAATGGAAGTCGCAGGGTAGGGGGTAGGAGGTCCTGACAGTAAAGAAACAGACCTAGTCTCTGGAATGACAGCTCCCTATAGGTGCTCCTTCCCCTGAGAGACTTCTAGAAGTCAAAAACCATCATGGCCCTGAAAGTAGGATAAATATGGATTGTCCTCTGTTGACTCTTCTACCACAGCCTTAACCTGAGCTACACCCTCCCCCTTGGACCAGAACACTCTTGTTGATTTTCAGCCTCTTTCTGCATTGCTTCAGGCCCACTGATCTCACAGTTGGGATACAATGGGCTCTACATGTGTATCCACCTGAACCCAGCTCATTGTGTTGAAGTCTTTGACTGTAATGGAGAATTTATTATTTCATCTTACATTTCCATCAGGTTTTGCTTCATGCATTTTGAAGATCTGTTATTAGAAGCACAAATATAATTGTGTATCCTCTTTATGAACTGACTCTTCTATCAGTATGAACTAACTCTGTATCCTTGGACATATTATTTGCTCTGAAATTGACTTTGTCTGATATTGATACAGTCACTCTACTCCAGCTTTCTTCTGATACATTGTTAGCATGGTATTTTTACCCTCACAAATTTACTTCTCAATTATTTGTGTTTTTATATTTAAAATGGATTTCTTGTAGGCAGCAGTGGATTTCTGTAGTCGTCTTGCCTATTTATGCAATCTGGTAATCTGTTTTTTAATTGGGATACTTGTATCATTTAAATTTAATGCAGTTATTTTAAAATCTATCTTGTTTTCTATTTGTCCCATCTTGTCTTTTTTCCTCTTTCCTTCTGTCTTCTTTTAATTAATTATTTTAATTTTTAAATTTATTTTATTTTTATTTTTATTGAGGTATAATTAGCATACAGTGTTATATTAGTTTCAGGTGTACAAATAGTGATTCAACAATTCTATACATTTCTCAGTGCTCATCAAGATGAGTGTACTCTTAATCCCCTTCACCTATTTCCTCTCTACCCCACACCTCCCTCTGGCAACCACCAGTTTATTCTCTATGTTTAAGAGTCTATGTTTTGGGTTGTTTCTTCTTCCTTGTTTGTTCATTTGTCTGGTTTCTTAAATTCCACATGAGTGAAATCATATGGTATTTGCCATTTATCTCCTTTGTTGGCTTATTAACTATATTCTCCCTTTTTTAGTTATTATGTTAGTGCTATACTATACATTTTTAATGTTTTATAGTCTAATGTTGAGTAATACTAAACCACTTCTTATACAGTACATGAACTTTAGCAGTATACTCCAATTTTTACCCTGCTGGCCTTTGTACTGTCATTGTCCTAAGTTTACTTTTACATATATCATAAAACCCATAATATTGTGTTGTTTTTTCTTGATTTAAGCATTCAGTTTTCTTTAAGATAGATTTAAAAAATAAAGATGGAAGCATTTCATATTTACTTACAAATATCTACTATTTTTTTAAGTTTATTTATTTATTTGAGAAACATGGAAACAGCACCAGTGGGGGAGGGGCAGAGAGAGGGAAAGAGAGAGAATCCCATGCAAACTCTGCACTGCCAGCACAGAGTCCGATGTGGGGCTTGAACTCACGAAACCGCGAGATCATGACTTGAGCCGAAACTAAGAGTTGGGCGCTTAACCGACTGAGCGACCCAGGAGCCCAAAAAATCTACTATTTCTCAAGCCCTTTATTTTTCTGTGTAGACACCTGATGGTATTGTTAAAACAAGTATCTCACATAATTTTCATGGGTTAGTGATTGGGAGAAGTTTAGGTGAGTGATTCTGACTTAGGGTTTCTCATGAGGTTGTAGTCAAGTTATTGACCAGGGCTGTGGTCATCTGAAAGTGCTAGAAAATTTGCTCCCGAACTCACTCACATGATTGCTGGCAGGAGGCCTTGTTCCTCACTATGTGGTCCTTTTCTCAGGGCTTCTCACATGCCATGACATCCCAGAGCAAGTGATGGGAGAGAGACAGAGAAGGGGAGAGAGAGAGAAAGAGAGAGAGAGGAGGGGTAGGGGTGGGGAGAATGAGTGTCCAAGATGAAAGTCTGCCATCCTCATTTACTACCACTCCTGCAGCATGCTTTTAGTCACACAGACTAGCTTTGCAACGATGTGGGAGGTGACTATACAGGGGCTTCAATACCAGGAGGTGGAGATTGTCTAGGATCATCCTAAACCTTCAAAAGCTGCCCACCACACCTTGGTCTCTGTGTACCCCCAGCTCTGACTCTTCAACTCTGTCTCCTTCCGGATTCCTCTCTCTTGCTCTGCTGACTGGAAACTTTCTGTAGACAGGAAGGTAGAACAATAATAGGGCTCACCTTGTTATTTCTCCTCTGTCAGGGATCATTGTCCTGTCCTACCAGATGTACAATGTCTGAGAACTGCTGTTTTATATATTTTGTCAGTTTTTTTTGTTTGTTTTAGGAAGGAAGGTAAATCTGGTTCCTTTTATTCCATCTTGGCTGGAAGTAAAATCTTAATGTTTTTAAATATAAATTCCAGTTGTTGGCTAAGCTTTTAATCTGAGAACAGATGTTCTGTGAGAGAAGGATGAAGTGGATAGAGGGGGTATGGGAGCACCCTGGGAAGCTGTGGTGGGAAGACAGTTGGTTGAGGCCATGAGAGGGAAGGGGCCTAGTGAGGAGCATAAGGAATTGGGGTATGGAATGGAAATCAACCTTATTTTTTCAAGGGTGATCTTGGGGACTTTACTTCCATTGTTTTAGGCATTATTCCCCCCTCCCATGGTGGCCCTTTGACAGGGTTTTGTCCTAGATTGACATATTTGATGTATAATCTTGTGGATTTCTTGTTTTGTATCAAGATAATGCAAGAATCTGAGAAGAGAGACTCAGGCGAGCCCTGCATTAGAGGAGAGGTCGCAAGAAGAGAGAGTAGGGCCAAGAGCCGAATCTGGCCCCAGAACTGTCTGCAGATGATGGGAACCTTCCCAGTTATGGAGTATGCTGATTTCTATCTTTGGCTGCCTTTGCTGACTCCAACACTGGCTGTTGATTTATTTATCCATTTATGATTTTCTGTATTTATTGAACATCTATTATATGTGAGACATTTGGAGTACAGCAGTAAGCAAAACATGCATGCTCCATGCCCTCTTGGAGTTACATCTCGGCATAGGAGAGAGATGCTAGAATACTCATCACCCTTTTCACTTCATTGCAATCTTTATAACCACAGAGGGAGGCCCTTGGTGCTAGGCCTGTGTCAGAGGGACCCAATGGGAGAAGGGAGGTCTGTGAAGAGATAAGTGTCTGGCTTGTTATGAGTCCTCCTTCCAGTCACCCAGCCTTCCTGCTCTCCCCCAGTGATCTCTGGGGTCTTCTTGAGGGGCTTTTACATTGAGGCATTAACATAAGTCCATACCACCTTTGCTCCTGGGTGCCCAGGTGCTGCAATGTGGAGCTGGTTCCTCTGCAGTCAGTTTTCATGGCAGAGTCAATATGCATAGGATTAAAGCACACATGGATTTTTGTTTTACAGTCTCCTGGAAGCCACAGAGTCCTTTGGTTTTCTGTGTAAATATAAAGTCCGTTGATTCTTCCTGATCCCTGATTTTATCAACAGAACTTGGATTACTTACCCCACTTCCTTATTCAGACACCTGTGCCTGTGGAAAGCACAAAGGTCAGACAGGCCTAAGGATGTTGTGCTCTAACATGTGTATGTCTGTGTGTGTACCTGTGTGTGTCTGTGTATGTATGCCTGTGTGTGTCTGTGTGTGTGTGTTTCTGTACATGTGTATGTATGTATGCATGGGTAATAGAAAGCTCTGATGTGGCTCCTTGAATGCAGTTGTTTTGATGCAGCAGTTTGGATGTGGCTATGAGGCTTATTTTCAGTCCTCACTGATCCCTGATCCTCACCCATCCCTGATGATGCATGTGCCAAATGTCTCTTGTTTTCATGTTGTGTGCCCTTCCTGAGACCAGCTCCCAGCCATATGCCTTTTCCCAGTTAGCTCATCTTGCTCCATGTGCTCATTCTCTGATGGCCCATAGATTCTGTGACCCTCCTTTTTCTCATTCCTGGTGGCATGCAGATGCTGTATCTGCCCACTTCTTCTGGGGACCAGCCCCTCTCTGGCTACAGCCATTTCCTCTCATGTTAGCTGTGCAAGTTTGCTAACTCAAAGAGATGTGTGTGTGTGTGTGTGTGTGTGTGTGTGTGTGTGTGCATGTGTATGCATGCATGCATGTGTAGTGTCTTTTCCTTCTCAAAATTATTTAAGTTCCCCATGGCCCAGTCCTAGTTTATCTCCCAAATTATTATAAATTAGATGAGTCCTTTCCATTACCACCCTACAGCAGTCAGACAGCATATGACTGCCAAGTGACATGTAGAAGAACAGAAAGAATAAGGAACATTTTTAAGGAGCTCAATATCAGATTTACATATATTAACTCATGTAAGCCCAACAGAGATTCTGTGGTATAAAGATTACCTTCATTTATTGATGAGGAACAAAGGCTGAGAGAGGGTTAGTAACTTTCCAAAGCCAGATAGTAACAGAGCTGAATTTTGAACCTAAGTAGAGGTCCTGAGACCAAAATAGTCAATGTGCTGTGTCGTTCAAAGTCTTACTGAGAAGAAAGCCATCAGATCCTAGTAAAGGAGAGCAAAGGAAAATTAAGGAAAGCAGTGATTATTGCCTAAAAATACTTATTTAAGGAGATTTGGGGCAATTGTGTCAGGCACACGTGCATGACAAGCAAGACCCTGGATTCACAGCTGGACAAGTGTGCCTTATGTGCTAGTTTTTCTCCTGACCATGCCAGAACCCTTGGTCAAGTTTTCTGCCCTGTCCTTGAATGGAACCTACCTATAAGACCGTTAACTTGGATATCTGCACATCCTAGGCTCTTGGTCAGTGACAACTCTGATGATCTTTATGGATTGGGTAAGTGATATTCAGTGGGACATGCGCCCATGCACATGTCCCACACTAGTAACATGGAAATAGAACAGTTTTTGATGCTTTTTCTGATATTCATGTCTTTCATTGTACCTCACCTGAAGAAACACCATTCAGCTTAGATATAGGAAGACCTGGTCCATCTACCAGTGACAACCTGAGGTGGGGAAGTCATTGGATTTGGATCAATTTGTGGAGGGCTCTTGTATAAAATGCAGAGTCCTTGGGTCCCACTCAGACCCGCTGAATCTCAAAATGAGCATCTGCATATGCACAGATACCAGTGTAGTCACAAGGCCTACTGAAGTTTGAAAACCACCAGTGTCTGTCCACAGGATACCTTTTACCATGCGAAGGGACTGAGGCTGGCTCTCTCCCTGGGATTCTCTTTGGACCTGCAGGTGCCCTGGGCTAACTCTGGAAGCTATGCCCTGTTTCAGGGTGGTAGGGGAAGGGCTGGCTGCATCATTTCCTGACCTGGAGCCTCCTGAGAACACCCCTCTTCTGGCTGGCCACCATCACTTTCTAGACTGCTTAGGTTGGGGTACCTGCCTCACCTGCAGCTGAAGCCATGCACAGTGGAAGGAGGAGTACTGTACCCCTTAGGCCTTGTGCTTGTCCACAGCCCACAGACTCACTAGGGAGAATGTGGTGTGACCTACAGCCTCCTCCTCTCTGGTCCTGTAATGTTCTGCTCACTCCCCCACAGCCACGACTGTGGGAGCCAGGAGTCTCGTTCCCAAGGCTGCCATTGCTCTCCTAGAGTGCTCTGTGCTCTGAGAGCTGGAAGGCTTTTCACTATTCTGAATGATTTTTTTCTATGTTGGGGTGGAACCAGCCCACTCCATGAGCAAAATCTATAGTGCTGAGAAGCGGCAGAAAATTGGCAAGGCTTAATAAACCTCATGCCTGACGCGCTCCTGTGGCTATATATCAAAGGGAAAACAAATATATTGACTAATTCCTCTCGGAAGAACATCCATAAATTACAGCTGTTTGAAATCAGCCTGTTGTGAAAAAGGTTACAGATGATGTAATTTGCACCATTATAGGTATAACTATGTGGCACCCAGGTTTTACTTCTCATGCAGCCTCTTGTCTTTGAGTGTGGGAAGCACCCAGCATCTTGGAGGACATGTGATTTAGGAGGATAATAATACCTTACATTCACCTTCTCAGGTTCCTTCCCACCAAGGGCTCTGTGTGACCCTTCTGACAGCCTCATTGTGAAGGGTTCAGCTTCTAAGAGGCAGAATAAAGACCCTGAACACAGATTGGGGAAAATTGAACTGACGCATGTTTATTGACCCTTACCAGGTGCTCTGGACTTAGAGCTTAGACAGGCCTGAGTCCAGTTCTGTGCAGGGTAACTGCCACTGTCCCATCCCCACCTGAGACATTACACTTCCAGACTCTGTTCCCCTCTCACAGAACCACATAGTTCTTCTCATGGGACCTTTGTCTCCTAAGGTTATCTTAGGTATCAAAAATGGTAGCTCTTCATCAGCGTATTTCCTCTACTTGGTTGGAGAACAGCTGTACTTCTTTTTGTTTGAAAGTGCCCACTGTTGGAGCCAGTGGTATATTCCAGCAATACTCTACACAGGTAAAGTGTTAACCTTCATTTATAGCCACAGGACACCTTCAAAAGCACCCCTGGACTCCCATGTTATGTTAGACTAGTGTTAATATCTCCATCTAACAGATGAGAACACTGAGACCAGCAGGGTTAGAGCTGTCCATATAGTCAATGACATAAGTAGACCTGGTATTCCACTCTCCTGTATCCTTCACCTACATCCCTCCTTAGTAGATTGTTGGTTTCCAAGCTTAGGTGCACATCAGAATAGGATACTGGAGATGCAGATTCCAGGGCTCCAACCCCAGAAAGTCTGAGACTTTGAGTCTATATATTTTTAAACAACGCTTCAGTAGTTGCAATGTTCCCAGGTTAAGAACTACTGGAACTGACTAAAGGGCCCTTTGGTGCAAGCTGGATCATGGTCTCCCCTGCATCCCTTACTGACCAGGGACACTGACCACAGGATACAGGGTTTTTGCTGCTCCCTGACTTGGTGATTGCCCAGGTTATGCTGAATAAACTCCTTGTCCCAGAGCTCTTACTACTGACAGGGGGCAGGGGGAAGCCAGAGGCCTCTCTACCTGCCAGATCGGGAGGAGTGTAATGGGAAGGTGTGTAATGGAGTAGGTCAATGGCTGGGCAGAAAGACAGTGTCTGAGTCAGAAAACAGGCTTGAATCAAGCTTCATTATATGGCTTAATTTAGTTATTGAACTAGTATATCTACAGATAGTGTTTCTGGGTGCTGCATTCCCACTGCAGCGGGAGGGGTCTCATTCCCCAGTGAGTATAAAGAGTGACCGCCAGGCCCAGGGCACACTAGCTCCTTAACAGCAGGCATGGAGCAGAGACAGCTCTGCTGATGCAGGCGGACACCCCATGCGTCTGATTGCAGTAATTGCTTGCTTGATGTTTTGTATTTGTCTACATATACCCCATCAGTGGCAGCCACCCACTCAGTTTCTCTCGGAAAGCCTCTTGCTCTCCTTTCCCTCATACACATGTATTCACATATACACACAAATATACATGGCCACAGGCCCAGCTTGGCCCACTCCCTGCCGTCTATTCACAAGATAAAAATAGCCACAGACATACTTGCAGATGAGTCTGATTAGACTGTCAGTTGCTCCCCTCCTTCTCTGATCACAGCCCTAAGAGCCACCCACCCTCTCCTTGTTTCCTTAGAGGGTCCAGCTGAATGCCTGTGTGGGGGTGGAAAGAGGCATGAATGGGCTCCACTTCCCTTCTCTCCCTGCCTTGTTTTAGAGTGCTGCTTCCTGGAAAGCCCAGGTAACACAGCACGAGTATCAGGAAGAGGATTTTCTTTGAATTGTGTATTGAGAAGGAGTCCAGATTGTTTGGTAAGTGAGCATAACATAGATCTGTGGGCATGGGAGATGAAGAGTCTAAAAGCCACTCAGAGAGCATGATTCTGCATTGAACTTGCATTCAGAAAAGTCAGAGTCTTCTTAGCTACATCCACGTCTGACCAGGAGAATTTAGTAATGCCCTCTTCCCAGTCACACTAGTGCTGGTTGTCATTTAGTTTTAGTACCATTGGAAGTTTTAGGGATGTACAGTTCTATAAATTTTAACATATGGATACATTTGTGTAGCCATCACCACAATCAGGGCACAGAAGAGTTCCATTAGCCCCCAAAACTTCCTTGGGCTTTCCCTTTCTAGTCGCACCTCTGCCATCTCTGATTTACTCTCCATGACCACAGTTTCATCTTTCTGATTGGGTCACATGAATGAAATCATACAGCATTCTGCAGACTAGTTTCTTTCAGTCAGCATAATGCCTTTGAGATCCATCCAAAATATTCCGTGTATCAATAGCTTGCTCTTTCTTATTGTTAAGTACCACTCCATTGTGTACATCTGTACCATGATTCATTTATCCATTCGTCCACTGAAGGACAATGGGTTGGTTCCAGTTTTTAGTAATTTTGAATAGGGCTTTTGTAAGCATTCATGTATAGATTTTTGTGTAAATCTATGTTTTTACATCTCTAGGGTAAATGCCCAGGAGTGGGATTACTGGGTCAGATGGAGGTATATGTTTAACTTTATAAGAAACTTGAGTAAGCACTTGGCATTGTCAGTGTTTTTAATTTTAATCATTCAAACAACTGCACAGTGTTATCTCATTGTGCCTTTAATTTGCATTTCCCTAATGGCTAATGATGCTGAACAATTCTTCATGTGCTTATTTGCCATCTGTTTTGTTAAGTATCTGTTAAGTCTTTTGCCCATTTTTTAATTGGGGTTTTTCTTTCTTACTCTTGAGTTTTGAGAGTTCTTTCTATATTTTGGATCAAGTACTTTGTTGGATATGTGATTTGCAAATATTTTCTCCCAGCCTGTAGCTTGTCTTTTTGTTCTTTTAATATTGTCTTTTTAAGAGATTTAGTTTTGATGTGGTAAAATGTACTACTTTTCTTTTATAGATCATGCTTCTAATGTCATGTCTAAGAACTTTGGCAAGTCCCAGGTCAAAAATATTTTCTCCTATGTTTTCCACTAAAATATTTATAATCTGATTTTTTAGATAGGGATTTATGACTTATTTTGAGTTAATTTTTCATATGCTGGGATATTTAGGTTGAAATTTTTTTGCCATTATTATTTTTCAAAAGGAGAATAATTATTTTAACAGCATTGTTGAAAAGAGTGTTCTTTCTCTATTTAATAGCTTTTGTGCCCTCATAAAATATCAATTGTTCATATTTGTGTGGTTTTATTTCTGGACTTTCTATTCTGTTCCATTGATCTATGTAGGTATCCCTTCATCAATACCACATTGACTTGATTTTTGTGACTATATAGTAAGTCATAGAATTGTGTAGCTTGATTTCTCTTTTATTCTTCTCTTTCAGAACTGTTTTATTTATTCTAGTTCCTTGGATTTTTACATAAATTTTAGAATAAACTTATCTATTATAGAAAATATCTACAAAACACTCTGTGAGGATCTTAATAGAATTACATTAAACCTGTGAATCAGTTTGGGGGAGAAACAGCATTTTTAGTATGCTGAGTCTTCCAATCCATGGACAGAATATGTCTATTTATTTAGGTTGTCTCTAATTTATTTCATCAGGATTTATAGCTTTCAGCATATAGATTCTGTGATCCCATATATATTATGTTAAATTTATACCAAAGTATTTAAATTTCTGGAGTTACCCTAAATGTAATTATTTTTTTTTCAAATTATATATGTATATAAATAGTATTATATAGTATATAAAATATTATATAGTATATAAAATAAAATAAATTTTGTGTGTGTTGATTTTGTATTCTGTAAGCTTGCTAAGCTCTAATATTAGCTCTAGGAGAGATTGTTATTATTATTATTTTTTTTTTTTTGTAGATTTCTTGGGGTTTTCTACACAATCATGTTTTCTGCAAACAGCTACAGTTTTATTTCCTTATTCCCAATCTTTATGCCTTAAATTGACTTTTCTTATCTTATTACAATTACTAAGACTACTAGTTCAATACTGAATAAGAGGGGTAAAAGTAGGCATCACTTCCCTATTCCTGGTTGTAAAAGAAACAGTAAATCCTTTATTATTAAACATTATTCTTGTTGTGGTTTTTTTTTAAGTTTATTTATTTAGAGAGAGAGAGAAAGAGAGAGTACACAGAAGGGGCAAAGAGAGAGGGAGGGAGAGAATCCCAAGCAGGCTCCCACTGTCAGCACAGAGCCCAAAGTGGGGCTAGATCCCATGAAGTGTGACATCATGACCAGAGCCAAAATCAAGAGGCAGATGATTAACCAACTGAGCCACCCAGGCACATGCTAGTAGGTTTTTTAAAGATGCCTTTAATCATGTTAAGGAAGGTCACTTCTGTCTCTGGTGGGTTGAAAATTTTTATGATGAATACATGTTAAATTTTTCAAATGCTTTTTATTCATCAATTGATATGATCATATAGTTTGTTTTCTTTAGAAGGTGCATACAGTGGATTACATTGATTTTTAAAATATTGAACCAGCCTTGCATTTCTGGAATAGACCCCACTTAGGTTATTATATATTATTCTTTTTATATACTGATAGATTTGATTTGTAATATTTTGACTTTGTGTCTATTGACCTATAATTTTCTTTTTTGTACTATTGGTCTGATTTTGATAACAAAATAATGCTGACCTGAGAAAATGGTGACCTGATTATTTTCTGAAAGAGATTATATAGAATCCTGAAATGTTTGGTAGAAATTAACTTCTAGGCTGAGGAGTTTTCTGTTTCAGAAGGTTTGTGAACCATGGATTTAATTTCTCCTCTAGTCATAAGACTATTCAGATTTTTTATCTCAAGTTGGGTGAATTTTGGTGGTTTGTGGTTTTTGAGAAATTAGCCCATTTCATTCAAGTTGATAATTTGATGTCTATAGAGTTGTGCATGGAATTTCCTTACCATCCTTTTAATGTCTGTGGAGTTTGATATTAGCAGTATATGTCCTGCCTTTTTCATTCCGTCTTGCTGGAGACTTATCATAAGTTTTTTTTCACTTATGTTTTCTCTGTCATTTTTTTCCAGTTCTATTGTTTTCTGATATTATCTTCACTATTTCTTTCTTCCTGCACGATTAGGGAGTCTTTTGCTCTTTTTTTCTTCTTGAAATAGAATCTGAGCTTATTGATTTGACACCTTTCTTCTTTTCTAACATAATTGCTTAATGCTAGAAAATAATATCTGAGCACTGCTTTAGCTGCATCCTGCACATTTGGATAGATTATATTTTTATATATTAGAGTTCAATTAAAACTATATTCTAATATTTTTGAGACTTTTTCTTTAATTTCTCGATTATTTAGAAATACTGTGAATCTTCCAAGTGACTGGTAATTTTCTTATATCTTTCTGCTATTTATTTTCAATTTAATTTTATTATGGTCAGATATTTCACTTTGTATGATTTTAATTATTTAAATTTGTTATGGTTTGTTTTATGCTATAGGATATAGGCCATCTTGATGAAATTTCCATGTACATTAGAAAAGAATGTGTTTTCTACTGTTGTGGGGTTTAATGCTCTATAAATGTCTATTAGATTCAATTGGTTCACAGTATGTTTAGTTCCTCTATATCCTTGCTGATTTTCTGTGTAGTGGTTCTATCAATCAATGAGAGAATTATTAAAGGCTCCTACTATAACTGAATTTGTATATATTTTTTCTTTTAGTTCTTTCAGTTTTTTCTTCAGGTATTTTATTTTTTAAGTTTACTTATTTATTTTGAGAGAGAATGAGAGGGCACAAGTGGGGGAAGAACAGAGGGATAGGGAGAGAGAGAATCCCAAACAAGTCTGCAGCTGTCACTGTAGAGCCCAATGTGGGGTTCAAACTCATAAACCATGAGATCATGACCTGAGCTGAAATCAAAGAGTTGAGCACTTAACTGACTGAGCCACCCAGGTGCTCCAGCCTCAAGTATTTTGAAACTCTGTTGTTAGGTGCATGCATGTTCAAGATTATCTCCTTTTGCTCCCTTTGGTGAATTGGTCCTTTATCATTATGTACTGTCTTCATTTCTTGTAATTTTCTTTTCTTTGAAGTCTACTTTGATGTTAAAACAGCCACTCCAACTTTTTTATTAATATTGTTATGGTTTACCCTTTCCCATTGTTTGACTTTCTTAAGTGTTAAAATTTGAAATAAGTTCCTTATTGATAGCATATAGTTGACATATTTTATTTTATTTTTTTAGTGTTTATTTATTTTTGAAAGAGAGAGACAGAGAAAGAGTGCAAGTGGGGGAGGAGCAGAGAGTGAGATACAGAATCTGAAGCAGGCTCCAGGCTCTGAGCTGTCAGCATAGAGCCCAAAGTGGGGTTCAAACCCACGAACTGTGAGATCATGACTTGAGCTGAAGTCCAAAGCTTAACTGACTGAGCCACCCTGGTGCTTCAAGACATATTTTAAATATATTCTGACAATTTATGGGCTTAGGCCATTAATTTAATTTTAATTTATGGGTTTAGACCATTTACACTTAAAGTAACTATTGCTATATTTAGACTTAAGCCTGTCTTTTTATTACTATTTTTTCTGTTTGTTTCCTCTATCTTTTCTTCCTCTGTTCCCTTTTCCTGCATTCTTTTGGTTTATTCACATCTGTTTATACTTTTTAGATATTTCAGCATTAGATATTACAATATTGCTCTATTTCAACATCTATATTATAATATCCTTGATGTCAGAGATTATATTCTATTCTTATTCATGTTTGTTCTTTGCTCTCTATTATTGTCAGACTAGGACAGTACTTTTCATATAGTGACTTCTCAGTAGCTCTTCATTAAGTGGATCAACGAATATTGAGTTATTTGAATTTATGTATGATATTTGTAATATTTTATGCTCAGAGAATTTTCCCTTCTCCTAGAGGGAGTATAATCTATAGGGACTACAACTCTTCAGGCATGTGGCTTAACTTTAAAATCTTCTGGATTAGAATTTTGGATTTATATTTAACAATACATGTGGTTAAAGGGTAGGGAAGATGGTGTTTCAGTTACCTATATAACGAAGTGTCTACTAAAAAATATGAGAAATCAGTTTGTCCTCTATGTGTTACACATAGCATCAATTCATGAAAGGTTTTAATAATGTTGTACAAAAAGCCTCCCAGGTCAGTCAGACTTGTCTATTACTTGACTACAAATATTACATGTTGAAAGGAAGATGTTAATCAAAAAGAGCTGGTAGAAAGTACAAGTATAGGAACAGAAGGCTCCTAGAGCACAGCACTGGTAGTACCTAATTCCTGTCCAGGGGAGGCATTGACTTTGAATATTAGAATCCTGTTGGATGAACCACCTACCCCCAAGGAGTAGTTGGATTTATGGGGCTATCTTAACCTAATTCTATTAAATGTTCAATTTTATCACCTCTCCTTGTTCTACTCTTGGGATCACCAACTGAACTTTCTTATAAGTAATTTTCTTGTCATTGTAGAAACAAGAACTACAGGATAACAATGGAAAATTAAATGCACACATCTACTTTTGCTTCCTTCTGAAACTGTTAAACCCATAGTAAGAGGATTTTTCATAAAGGCATCAATCCGAAAGGAAAGTGAAGTGAGGTGAGGAGATAATAGCAACACAACTTTGAAGGTGGAGACTATATGGATAAGAGTGAATTAGCAGCTTCCAGGACACAGAATCCTATGAAAGCAGTGAGGAAAATGGAGAAGCAACAACATCTATGTTTACAAATCCTAAATCAGCTTAAGAATTGGCTGTATCAGCTCTGGAAAGCAGTGTGGAGGTTCCTCAGAAAATTAAAAATAGACCTACTCTATGACCCAGCAATAGCACTGCTAGGAATTTACCCAAGGGATACAGGAGTGCTGATGCATAGGGGCACTTGTACCCCAATGTTTACAGCAGCACTCTCAACAATAGCCAAATTATGGAAAGAGCCTAAATGTCCATCAACTGATGAATGGATAAAGAAACTGTGGTTTATATACACAATGGAGTACTACATGGCAATGAGAAAGAATGAAATATGGCCCTTTGTAGCAACGTGGATGGAACTGGAGAGTGTGATGCTAAATGAAATAAGCCATACAGAGAAAGACAGATACCATACGTTTTCACTCTTAAGTGGATCCTGAGAAACTTAACAGAAACTCATGGAGGAGGGGAAGAAAAAAAAAGAGGTTAGAGTGGGAGAGAGCCAAAGCATAAGAGACTGTTAAAAACTGAGAACAAATTGAGGGTTGATGGGGGGTGGGAGGGAGGGGAGGGTGGGTGATGGGGATTGAGGAGGGCACCTTTTGGGATGAGCACTGGGTGTTGTATGGAAACCAATTTGACAATAAATTTCATATATTGGGAAAAAAAAGTATACATAAAAAAAAGAATTGGCTGTATCAGGCATGCCTAGGACAAGGATAGGGTAACAGAAGGCCTACTATCAGGAGGATTGGTTTAAAGTCTCTTTATAAGAATTTAGATCCCCAAATCCCTTTCCTTACTCTGTCCAGCTAGGTAACTCACCCATCTCTGAAGACAAAGGTTTATTTCCTAGAAGATAAAATAGAAGATTTCTGAATTTGGAATCCCAAACACAACTGACGGTCTGGACACCACCAAAAACAGGGGGATCAAGCGAGTCCCCCACTCTTAGCCTGCTTCCCCTCTTGGTTCTAGTGCTCTGGCAGCTGTAACTTTATCTTTCAAGTAAGAGGCTAGGAAAGCCTTCTCTAGGGACCCAATCAGCACAAGAGGAATGGTATAAAGTTACTGAATTGGGAGTTTCCCAGTGAATCAGGCCAGCCAGATTACCCTAGTGTGACAGGGCCAGTCAACAAAACCCATCCATACACTCAGTGCTTTTAGACTCCCAGTCTTAAAGATTATCATACAACTAAGGAGAATCAGAGATCTGACAAAAATCTCCACGGGAAAAATAGACACCAGAATGAAGAAATAGAAAAAGGCAACTTTATGAAACAGAAAGTACACAGAGAGCAAAAACACAAAATGAAAACATCAGTAAAACCTTTAGATAGATAAGAGAATATATTGCAATCATGAAACAGAACATGATATTTTAAAATGAAACATTCAGAGAACAAGATTGTTTAGAAATTAGCACTGTGATGACAACAAATAAAAACTCAATAGACTGGTTGGGAGATAAAGTTAAAGAATTTTCAGAGAAAGTACAACCAATAGTAAAAAAGATGGAACCCAGGAGTGAATAATACAGAAACTTCAAAGACCTTTGCTGAAAAAGAACTATTGTTCAAAGGTTATGACATTATTCAATATCTGAAAGATGGTTCTAAAAAGAGTGAACAGAGGAAATAGAAACGATAAAAATCATGAAGGTAATAATTTAAGGAAATTTCTTATATTTGAAAGACATGAGTTTCCAGATTGAAAAAGCAAATGTATACTCAAATAATGAATTGTAACAAACCCACACCATGGCACACCTTTGAAAAATTTTAGAACACTGGGACTAAAAGATTCTAGAAGTTTCCAGGGAGGATACAATGTAGATAATATATAAAGGATAAGTGATCAGACTAACGTTGACTACTCAGGAGTAACACCAGAAGTTAGAACTATTTTGAACAGTGATTTACAACTTGGAATGCTATATCCATTCAAATGATCAATTATGTATATGGGTAGAATAAAGACATTTTGAGATGTGAAGTATTTCAAGATATTTGTTTCCAGTGAACCTTTTTTTGGGAAGCTATTGGATGCTATGATTCACCAAAATGAGACTGTTAACCAAGGGAGAGAAAGACATGAGTTACCAGAAACAGGTGTCTGTGTGCAGGAGATAGGCAAAGGGAATCTTAGGAGGATGGTGAAGTAGGACCCCAGGCTACCTCGAGTACAAGTACTCTAGACCAGAGTAGCTCAGAAGACCCAGAAAAAGATTTCTCTAAGAAAATCAAACTGCTCGAGTACTTCATGGGGCCAAATATAGTAAGAGGAGATTTAGAGAATGGGCACAGAGCTTGAGGTTGATGTGATAAGCACACACAAAGAACAAATGAAAAAATAAAAGAAAATAAAACAAAACCAAGCCAAAACAGAGAACTGTGCTGAGAAGGAAAAGTAATCACAGTGAGCCCTAAGGCTTAGCCATGCACAGCATCTACACAGTGGTGGCAGTAATGGGCCTTGGTGAATATACCAGTCAGAATTACAAGTATATCTCCATTATGAGGGTGTGGAGGCTGGATGGGAACAAATGTAAGTGGTGGGATGGAGGGCATAAAAGTGAGCTCACATGTCAACTTTCATATCGAAGGTCAGGGGAGAGACCTAAAATTGATAAAATTCAAGAAGTAGCTAAACATGCATATAATTTCGAGGAATGGAAATGAATATTGAACAAGTCAGCTGTAAGTATTGAAAGTGTTTGGTTCTGGTTGACAGTAGACAAACAGGGAAGAAGACAGAGGCTGCTGTTTGCCTTCTAAAGCAAACAGATGATGGGCAAATGCATGTCTGATTAAGAAAACGTAAGAAAGGTAAGAAAATAAAAAGGAATAAAGGTAAATTTTTTGTTCATATCCAGCTTCAAGCAAAAATATATACATAAATAATTAAATAAATAAAAATAAAGGCATTCAATGGCCACTATAGAAAAGCTGGAAATGCTAATAATACGGTAGATTGTACTACTGCTTTCAGTATTCACTGCCTTTCACCCTCATCCATTGCCATGTGAATTGTAGTCCTCTTCCTATGGAAGGTGAATGATCCTTTCCTCTGCTGTTAGTGCCAGGCTTGGCTACATGATCTTTTTAGACCAATGAAACGTGACAGGAAGTGACACAAAAGCTCCCAGCAGAAATTTTAAGAACAATTCTGGCTTCCACTGTTGTTCTTTTCCCACTGCTTGTCTCAGATAGGAGACGTTTCTTTATTTAATGTAAAAGACATGTGAAGCAGAACTGCTGCTGGTCTACAGATACAGGTAACATGAGCAGGAAAACAACCTACAAAAAGCTGAATAATACAACATATGTACATTCCTACCACTATGAAATGATCACATTTAAACTTTTGATATTGTGTAGAATGTATTATAACGCCCAATTCTTCCTCTCCTTTGTGGCTTGCAGTGTCTTCCCCTATAGGCAAGTGGTACCCTCTACCCTTTCAGTCGTTTTTTGCTTTTGGCCTTGCTTTGGCCAGTGGTAGGTAAACAGAAGTGATGGAAGCAAAGACTTGGGATGTGCTCATGCAGGTGGGCTTGCCTCATTGTCATGCATCGGCCATGAGAAGAAATAACCCAGATAACACAGGCACCTGAGCTTTCCTGGCAGTCTCATTGCCTTGAATTCTGAAGACAAAATACCCTAGCAATGCACAAAAAAATGCACAAAAAATGCTTGCTACCATATGCTTTGGGGTGGTTTGTTAAATAGCATTTTGTGGTAAGAGATGACTGATGCAGATGTCTGTCCTTCAAATCTGTTTCAGTGTAAGCATATATTATTTCCCAAAGTTGGGGTTGTACTATCCTGTTTCACAACTTTTTAACTTTACTTATCACCACTTTATGTAATTATGCATTCTTCTACAGCATAATCTTAAATAGATAGAATTGTATTATTGTATATTTAAACAGTTGTCTATTGCTCAACTTTTTCTATATCTTTCATCTTTATAAATAATTCTGTTATAAAAATCCTGATACAAAAAAATTTTACACACTTGCTATTTTATTTCCTTATATTAAATTCCAAGATATGTGACAAAGTAACCAGGCTTTGATACTTACCGCCATATTTTCCAGAATTTTGTATGAATGCCCATTTCCCAACATTTTACTGACACTGGAATGTTATTCCTTAAATTCTTTGTAAATTTGAAAGATAAAAATGACATTATGTTTTAATTTAAATTTTTTGGTTACTAGAGAAGTTGAAAAAAAAAAATTTTAAATAGATTTACTGAGGTATAATTTACATACGATAAAATGCACACATTTCAAATGTTCAAATGAATGAATTCTCATTAAATTTATGACGTTGTGCAATCATCACAACAATCCAATTAGAGAATATTTCCATCACCCCAAAACATCCCTTGTGCCCATTTGCAGTAACTTCCTCTTCCCTCAGCTCTAGTTAACCACTTAACTACTTTCTGTCTCTATAGACTCATTTATATTTCTTTTTTTTTTTGTAAATTGCCCATTTGCCCCTTGGCATATTGGAGTACTAGTGATTGTCTTACTGACTGTTAAGAACTATTCAAAGACTGAGTCTGTAAGTACAATTAAAAATACAAACTTCTTAGGTCAGCCTACATATCCTTGCTCACCTGTTCAGTTATTCCTCTTGCAAGTTCCTGTCTCCACAGTGTGCTCTAGACACTTTGTCCTTGCTTCTTATGACACCTGACACAGAGGTCTCTACTTCACCTGAATCCTTCATCTTCCTACTGTCAATCTCACTCACTCCTAGTCATGTTATAGATTTTGGTGTCAATAATGCTTTTCAGAGAGACCCTCCTTGAAAGCCTCATCTAACTTCAGATTCATTCAAGGGTGGTCCTGATTTTAAGGTCTGTCTTGCTTACTAGGTTGAAAGCTCTATGAAGGTAGCATCTTATGTGTTTTGTTAATTACTGTATCTCAGTCCCTGGATGCTTGCTTTCTTTTTCTTTCTTTTTCCTTTTTTCCCTTTCTCCTTTTCTCTCTTTCCTTCTTTCTTTCCTTCTTTTTTTACCACCCTCCATCCCTTCCTTCCTTCCTTCCTTCCTTCCTTCTTTTTTTTCTTTTTAGTTTGTTGTTTCCTCTTAATTTTGTCTGTGGTGTCTTTGGATCTTTAAACATATTTAAATTTTTATGTAATCAAACTTACACTTTTGTTCTTTACATTTCTTCCATTACTTTTATGCTTAGGAGTGACTTTTCTGCATGAGAATAGGTAAATATTGACTTATATTTTCTCCTAAATCTTTAATTTTTTAATAAAAAATTTTAGTGTTCTTATCCATTTGGAATTTATATTGGTTTATAGTGTGAAGAGTATAATGTAAAGCAACTGTGTTTTTACAAACAATTAACAAATAACCCTAACTTCATCTATGAAATAAATCCATCATCTCCCTACTGGTTGGAAGTGACACCATTATTTGGTAGTAAATACATATGTATGCTAAATTGTATTTCTGGGCTTTCTAGCATGTACCATTGATATATCTATTTTAGTGCCAGTGTCATAGAAATGCAACCAATTTCTGTGCATTGATTTTATATCCTGCGATTTTGCTGAATTTATGGATTAGTTCTAGCATTTTTTTGGTGGAGTCTTTTGGGTTTTTCACATACAGTATCAAGTCATCTGTGAAGACTGAAAGTTTGACCTCCTCCTGGCTGATTTGGATGCCTTTGATTTCTTTGTGTTGTCTGATTGCTGATGTTAGGACTTCCAACACTATGTTGGATAACAGTGGTGAGAGTGGACATCCTTGTCGTGTTCCTGACCTTAGGGGGAAAGCTCTTAGTTTTTCCCCATTGAGGATGATATTAGCGGTGGGTCTTTTGTATATGGCATTTATGATTTTGAGGTATGATCCTTCTAACCTTATTTTCTTGAGGGTTTTTATCAAGACAGGATACTGTATTTTGTCAAATACCTTTTCTGCATCTATTGAGAGGATCATGTGATTCTTATACTTTCTTTTATGAATGTCATGTATCACATTGATTGATTTGCAGATGTTGAACCAGCCCTGCATCCCAGGAATAAACCCCACTTGATCATGGTGAATAATTCTTTTAATGTATTGTTGGATCCAGTTTGCTAGTATCTTGTTGAGAATTTCTGCATCCATGTTCATCAGGGGAATTGGTCTGTAGTTCTCCTTTTTAGTGGGGTCTTTGTCTGGTTTTGGAATCAAGGTAATGCTGGCCTCATAGAATGAGTTTGGAAGTTTTCCTTCCATTTCTATTTTTTGGAACAGCTTCAAAAGAATAGGTATTAATTATTCTTTAAATGTTTGGTAGAATTCCCCTGAAAAGCCCTCCAGCCCTAGACTCTTTGTTTGAAGATTTTTGACTCCTAATTCAATTTCTTTACTGGTTATGGGTCGTTCAAATTTTCTATTTCTTCCTGTTTCAGTCTTGGCAGTTTATATGCTTCTAGAAATTTGTCTATTTCTTCAAGATTGCCCAATTCACTGGCATAATGGCTTATAATATTCTCTTATTTGGATCCTTTCCTTTTTCTTTTTGATCAATCTGGCTAGGAGTTTATCAATTCTGTTAATTCTTTCAAAGAACCAGCTCTTGGTTTCATTGATCTATTCTACAGTTTTTTTTATTTCAATATCATTGATTCCTGCTCTAATCTTTATTGTTTCCCTTCTTTTGTGGCTTTGTGCTTTATTTGCTGTTCTTTTTCCAGCTCTTTTAGGTGTAAGTTTAAGTTGTCTATTTGAGACCTTTCTTCTGTCTTTTAGGAAGGCCTGGATTGCTATATACTTCCCACTTACGACCACCTTTGCTGCATCTCAGAAGTTTTGGGCTGTTGTGTTTTTGTGTTCATTGGCTTCCATGTACTTTTTAATTTCCTCTTTAATTTCTGGGTTAACACATTTATTCCTCAGTAGGATGTTCTTTAATCTCTAAGTATTCATGGTCTTTCCAAATTTTTTCTTGTGGTTGATTTTGACTTTCATAGTGTTGTGTTTTGAAAATATGCAAGGTATGATCTTGGTCTTTTTGTACTTGCTGCAGACTGATTTGTGACCCAGTATATAATCGATTCTGGAAAATGTTCCATGCGCACTCAAGAAGAATGTGTATTCTGCTGCTTTAGGATGAAACATATCTGAATATGTTTGTTAAGTCCATCAGGTCTAGTCTGTCACTCAAAGCCATTGTTTCCTTGTTGATTTTCTGCTTAGATGATCTGTCCATTGTTGTAAGTGGGGTGTTGAATTTCCCTACTATTATGGTATTATTATCAATATATTTCTTTATGTTTGTGATTAACTAATTTATATATTTAGGTGTTTCACACTGAGGCAAATATATTTACAGTTGTTAGATCTTCTTGGTGGATAGATCCCTTAATTATGGAGAGCACAGTTGGGCGGGGCTTGGTGTAATGGTTCCACTCTCCACTAGGCAGTGCTGCTTAGTTTACTGGGGTGGATCAGTGTGGCGTGGGAGAAGTGGACATGGCATTACCCAGGCCCTCTGGCACAGGAACTTCCTGCTCTCACCGACCTATGATCAAGCACCCCTCTTTTGTCTCAGGCCTCCATCCACTCCCTACTTCTATCCTGACCATGTCCAAGGTGTCTGCCTGTTAGGCAGTACCTCCCTCCAGAGTTTTGTATCAGATGGGGTTGTGTTTCAAAACGCCATATTTCAGAGACCACTACAGCTTGGACCCAAGCCAACTCACTGGGGGAGGGTCTTATTAACCAATGGCCAGATGCTGGCTTGGCCCAGAAAATGTTCATAGGATTGTGCAGTGGCAAAGGTTCAGAGATTATGGAAAATCACATCGCCCAGCCAGTGCCAAGTTCCACTGCACTCTGACATCTTTGTCCCAATACTAGAAAACATGTCTGTTTTCTGAGGTCTGCTGGGACCTTTGCCCATGGGGATACTGCACGACCTCTACCAAATGCTCTCCAACCGGGGATACCACTTCTCCCTGTGTGGCACATCGACCCCTTAGACCTCATTCCCTGCTCCCGGGGATTCACCCTACTTCCCTACCAAAGCACTGTCAGGCACTGAGCTCCAAAACTTCAGATTCTGCACTCCACACCTTATAGGATCCTGGTGGTATTGACACCCTCTCTTTTCTCCCCATTAATGGTTTTGGGAAACAGATTTCTTGTTCAGGTCCCTGCAAGTGTTTTTTTCACTCTTTCTTTCTCTCTCTCCAGCTACTTTTGAGGGAATTCTTTTCTTGCACAATTCTGATGTGCCACACTCTCCTCCTTCTCTTTGTCCTCTCTGCAAAATGGCTCCCTACCTTCCACAGCTTTTCTATTCCCCAGTTCACCTCTACACTGTGCATTTGTCGAGTTACATGGCTCAAGTTATGCAGATTGTTGCGTTAATCCCCAGATCAATTTCCTAGGTGTTCACAATGCTTTGGTGTTGATCTGGCTGCGTTTCAGGGATGAGACAAGCTCAGGTGCTCTGTCATCTTAACTCTTCCCAAGATTCTTTCTTGATGTACTTGCAAAGTCACATTTCTGGATCTACAAGACTGCAGGTCAGCATGGAGGCTTGGGTAACTGTTCTACATTGCTACATGCTGCTTACCTTTCAAATTCTGTGCAAGGCATCTCATATTCAAACTTTCCAGATAAAAATGGGTGAAGTAGTCTGGGTATGAGATAATATGGAGAAGCGGGGTCTGTGGGAATCTGGAGAGTGTACTTCTGTTTAAAGACATTCAAATGGTTTAAAAGCAAAGCATGGAGAGGATTGGATTTGACATAAAGACCACATCCTTTGACCTCTGATTTGTATAGCAACTGTATTGCAATGTGTAGTTTACAGATTGTTTCATTTGATTCCTAAAACAACACTTTGTGGTTAAATATTATGAATATGCCATTTTATAGGACATACACTATGCCTTCAAGAGGCTGAAGAACTTGCTTAAGTCCTTATAGCAAACATATCCTATAAGGGACCCAGAATTCTGATGTGAGCCTCAATTCTGTTCTCTTTCTTCCACACCACATGATGGTGCCACCCACAATGACTGCAGGGATAACAAGGGGAGAAGCTTTCTTCAGGGAAAGATGAGCTATTTTTGTTGTTGAATCTAAAAATACCAGAATCTAAGTGACCCTCAAAGTACCAATAAGCGTGATTCTGGCCAAATTCCAAATATCAGGGCAAAAAACAGGGATAAGTGACACCAGGAAGTGAGGGCTCCTGCTGACAGGGGGCCATGGTGCACAGGAGGCATCTGGAGTTAGCCTGGCCAGAGAGGTTGTGGACTAAACAGCCCAAATGTATTCACCCACTTATTGTCACAGTTATTTGGGAAACTCCCAGAGAGAGTTTGATGGAGAGGACATAGACCTAAATTTCCAGGTCATTTCCAAAACTGATGTGGGCTCTCTATCTCTGTGTCTGTCTTCTTCCTCTCCTTCCTCTCTTGCTGCTTTCCTTCCTGTATCCCCTGGTACTCGACCACTCTCCTTTTGTAAGTACAAGATTCAGCAGCTCCAGGTGTTTCTAGATTACTTGCTCAAGGCAGCTGTGAAGGCTTATGAAAAGAAGGTTGTTCTTTGCTGGGCCTGTGCAGTGGCTCACATGCCAGGGAGCTCTTCAACTTCGTTTGAAAGGAGATGTTAAGAGTAGCTGGGGAATTAGAAATTCTGCTGTAAAGACCTTTGGTTGAACTTAAGAGCAGGAAGAGGATCCTGATAAGCTTGAATCTGGAAGAAGACCATCCCAATTTGTGGGGCACCAACTGCCAGTATATTTGTCTGAGCTGATGACCTTGTGGGAATTCAGAGGACAGTATAATCAAAGGTCCTTTTCAGATAAAAAAGAACAGTGCCTTCAAGTGAACTAGAGGGGATGTATAGGGGCCTTTCTGGGATCTGCAGTAGTTTTCTAACACTGAACATGTCCCTTTCATTAAGCCTATGGTTTATGACCTGGAAATTAAGAATCAGTACAT
Source organism: Panthera leo (assembly GCF_018350215.1). Classification (NCBI taxonomy): domain Eukaryota; kingdom Metazoa; phylum Chordata; class Mammalia; order Carnivora; family Felidae; genus Panthera; species Panthera leo. Next base: position 36,533,298 of record NC_056682.1, read on the forward strand.
TTTTAGAAAAAGCAGGAAAACGATATCCACAAAAAAGACATTCCATCTGTATGGGGATGCATTCTCTAGACTGAACAGCAATGGAAAGCCTAGACTGAGTTAAATCATCTTACTGGTACAATGTAAGGATTCTAAAGATAGAGAACAGATTTGTTGTAAAAAAATTGTGGTAAGATCCATATAACATAAAATTTACTATCTTACCTATTTTTAAGTATACAATTTAGTAGGATTAGGAATATTCGATTGCTGTGCAGCCATTCTCTACAACTCTTTTCATCTTGCAAAACTGAAACTCTATCCCCATTAAACAACCGCTCCCCATTCCCTCCTTACTCCAGCCCCTGGAAACCATCATTCCACTTTCTGTCTCTATGAATTTGACTACTCTCGGTATGTCATATAAGTGGAGTCATATAGTATTTGTCTTTTTGTGACTTCCTTATTTCACTTAGCATAATGTCTTCCAGGTTCATCCATGTTGCAGCATGAGTCAGAATTTTCTATCTTTTTGAGGTCAAATAATATTCCATTGTATGTGTAGACTGCATTTTGTTCATCCATTCATCTGCAGATGGACACTTTGGTTTTTCCATCTTTTAGCTATTGAACATGGGAGTACAAGTATCTCTTCAAGACCCTGCTTTTAATTATTCTGGGAATACTCAGAAGTGGAATTGCTGGATCACATGGTAATTCTATTTTTAATTTTTTGAGGAACCATTATACTGTTTTCTGTAGGGGCTGCATCATTTCATATTCTCCCCAGCGGTAGACAAGGCTTCCAATTTCTCTACATCCTCACCACTTATTTCCTGCCTCCATCTCTCTCTCCCTCCCTCCCTCCTTCCTTCCTTCCTTCCTTCCTTCTTTCCATATTTTTTTCTTTTTTAAAAAATAGTTGCTATATGAATGGGTGTGAGGTGGTATCTCATTGTAGTTGATTTTCATTTTCCTAATGACTAGTGATGTTGAGAACCTTTTTATGTGCTTATTGGCCATTTGTATATCTTCTTTGGAGAAATATTTTTCAAGTCATTTGCTTATTTTAAAATCTAGTTGTTTGTTTTTCTGTTCTTGAGTTGTAGGAGAAGAAGTCTTTCCATGCTCATATCTCTAGGATTAGAATAACACCTGCCATGAAAAAATATTTGTTGAATGTCCTGGGTCTTTCTGATCCAATTATTTTATTCCAAGATTTGGTATAAGTTATGACCAATAGTCAATAGTGACAGCTGGAAATGCATAATGATGGATGAAATATCATAATATATGAAGAATGAGATTGTTTAAAACACAAAGAAGTAAATTTTGAACTCTATCACTTTGTTGGATGAATGTGTTATGGATCCATCCAGTCTACTTAGCTTTCCTGGTATGTAAACCAGACTTTGTATCCATCAGACACGGGGATGGGAAAAGAGAGAAGGGAGAGAAGCATTTAGTTACAAATATTATCACTTTTTAAGAAAAATACATATGCGATAAAGGTAGCATCTTTCCTCAGGAGGTTAAACAAAATGTCTGCGCATCTCTTCTAGCCACCATCTTCGATTTACTGTGAATCATTTTTTTCCCCTGAAAGGCCCTTAAATCTCAGCACTGGCTCAGGAGGATATGAAAACCATTTGGGCTGCACTTCCCATGTTGCCACTGGATGGCAGTATCCCCTCATATGCCTGCCCTGAAGGAGACACTTCTTCACCAGTCAGCAGAATCTTGATTTGCCCAATTGGAGAAGTTGGTAGACTAGAGATTTTAGCAGAATCCCTTGTTTTTAAATAAAATGGTTAACATTCTTCTTCTTCATGTTTACTCCAGAGTCCAAAGAACCTTGCTTCCAGCATCTCCTCTTCTGATACTTTTTCCCTTGTGCCAGTCCAATTTATTTGCCCCACCTTAATCCATTGTGCTAATAACCCCTCAATGATTCTTCCTTGTAACCAAGGACCTGCAGCATGTGTTTTGCACTGTAACTGCGGAGAAGGAAATGTTCTTACTTGACTTTACATCTCAGGAACTTACCATGGTGCCTGTACATATTGGTAGTCTCAAGACTTGTTGGGTAAACCTATCAGGTAGAAGAAACATAGAACAATAATTAACCACCCTTTGTCAGTATATCAAGATAGCATACATGCTAAAAATGAGCCTTAAGAATAACATATTTTTCTGAATAGAAATTTAATACATACAATTTGGTAGGTGAAAATTATATTTCTTCTTATTTTGTACTTCTATAACTATATCTAATATTGAATTAATCTCTCATATGTCTATTTTTATGCTCCCATCTCTATTTTTTCTGAATTTTCTCTTTCTGAACTTTGCCATTTTTATTGTCATACTTGAGTCCTGAAACCTTTGAGATTTTTGAGTATCACCCTTAACAAATCCCTACCACTCATTTCCTATATTCAATTAGTCACATCTATTCTATTTCCTAAATATCCCTCAAAATCTGTCTAAATTCTTTTATCTTCACTGCCTCTGTCCTGGCCCAGCCTCTACCTTCTCTCTCTGGCAGTGCATTAACTCCTAACTGGACTCTACACCTCTGATCTTGGCTCTTTCAAACCCTTCCCCACACTGCAACTAGAGTGATCATTTCAAAGTATAAATCTGTGCACGTCACACCCATACTTTGTGGGCTTCTTGTCACCCCTCATATAAAAGACTCATTATAAAAGTCTAAGCTACCTAACCAAGCACATAGAGACCCCATTAACTCCTCCAGCTTCCTCTTTCTCCATTCTCCACATTAAGAGTTACCCTCCTGCAGTGGTGACCACTTCTGTGGCTCAAGAATTACTTCTGTTGTGTTTCATCTCCCAGCATTCACACATGCTGTTCACTCTCCCTCATTTGCCCTTCCATTCCCTTTGTCTGCCTAATATTTTATTCTTTAGAACTCCAGTTAAAATTACCACCTCTAGGAGCCTTCCATGCCCCCTGGAGACTAGGATGAATACACGTTCTTGCTCCATGTCACCCTATCCCCACCACATTGTAACATACTATACTCTATGATTTTTGCACATTTATATGTCTATTTGTGTGTTAACTCCTTTGCCTTTTATCCCTAATACCTAGCACAGTGTCCAACCCATAGTAGACACCAGACAGACATTTGTTAAATGAACAAAAGTACTTTTAGTTGACATTTATTGGGCACTCGCTAATTGCTAGATATATGCAAAGCAGTTTATATTCTTTATCTCATTTCATATTCACAATGTCTCTCTTGGGTGGTTATGCTCAGTTTGACAGGTGAGGAAACTGAGGATTGGAGAGATTATACAGCAGGGACATAGTGGAGACATCCACATCTGCCTCCTTGCAGAGTCAGCTGTACAGATACTATTTTTCATCTATGAGGGATCTGTAAGCGTCCTTCATATGTAAAAGTTATTAGACTTTTGTTGGTTCTATTTGTTACAAATATTTACCTCAGTTTGATGTTTTCTAATTTTCTATGTGATCATCTTGACATTTAAAATCTTTTAATTATTAAATAGTAATCTTTTAAGTATTAAACCAGCCACTCTTTTCTTTGACGATTTATTCTATGGACTATTCTTTGAAAGTTTTATTCTTTCCAAGTTCAATTGGTCACCTGTACTGTTATTATATATTTTAATAGTCTCGTTGTTTTAAATTTAACTCTTCTCCTCTCCACAAATAACAATTTTTTTCTAAAACAATGTATTAAACAGCGTTTTCTATTAGGTTATGATACTTTTATCATTTGTCTGATTCTTAAAAGTCCCCCTGTGTTGGGAATTTTGCTTATTGGCGTGTCAACTCTCAAACTATCACCACAGTATTTTATAATTTATTTTCTATTCAGTAGGGTAAGTCCTGTCTCTTACACACATGCTTCTCCCACTCAAATAATTTTCCTTTTGTAACATTATTTGGCTAATCACACTGGTTTTAAGATGATCTTTGAATACTTTTAAAAAATATAAATGTACACTATGTTTATTATACAAAAATAGTAAATATAGAATATTAAAATAAATGAAGTCTAGAAATATTAAAATTTTATTTCCTTATGGTTTTCATTCTGTGTAAATATGAGTAATACAGCTGGAATCATGTGGTAATACATCTTAGTATCCTGCTTTTCCCTTCAAAAGTTACCTATAAGCATTCCCATATCTAATTAAATTTTGAAATGATAAGATTTAATCTTGTGTAATTCTCACTAATATAAAAGCCTGAAAGTCTATTTAGTGATTCCCCTATTATTGGACATTTAGTTTATTACAAAATTTTTTGTTTCCTTTAAACAGTGTTGTAATAAAAATTTGTGCAAATGTATTTTTGTTCACATTTGATGATTTCCTTAGGGTATATTTCTAGATCTGTGTCAATAGGTATGAGCAATTTTAAGGCACCAAATTGCTTTTTAAAAAGATTGCACAAATTTAAACTCTTATCAACAGTGCATTAAAGTGTCTGTTTCCATTGTACTCTTGCTAACACTTGAGTATTATTATCTCATTGAGATTTTCATTGGGGTTATGTTAAATCTATAAATCAATTTAAAAAGAATTGCCTTCTTTACAATATTGATTCTTTTCTTCTAGGAAAATGTTGTGTCTCCATTTAATTAAATCTTTATTTTATATCTCTCAGTGAAGTTTTGTTGTTTTCTTTACATAAATCTTGAACATTTATGATTGGGGTTATATCTGGATATATTAAGGTGTTATTTTTATTTAGTTTTTTGTTTAACTATGTGAATACCATTAAAAATTTATATCATCTTCTTTTCCAAAAGTGTGTCTTATAAACATTTGACCCTCAGGATACTCTTGGAAAACAAAGGGGTTCTATGTTCAAATTGGCTTGGAAAAGGCTATGACCTTCACTACCTTCACTTGGTAACTCTTACAGAGGCTTGAGAAATCTTATTGTAAACAAACCTGTTGCACATGATTTATTACTACACATAGCACACCCCAAACTTATTTGATAAAAAAGTTTTTAATGTAAAAATAAAATTTTAATGTAAAATCTGTTATTATTTAGTAGTGCTGATATTCTAGGAAGCCAAATGTTGTCTTACAAATGGTTCTGTAATGATATCTTTTGCTATGAAACTGTGGAGTCCTCTTCTACTCTGACTCTAAACATGGCCATTTGACTCGGCCAACTGTTGTTAGCAAATATAAAGCACATGAAACCTTTAAAGTGCACTTAGTCACTGTTGAGTTCTTCCATATCCATGAAAAAGATACGCTTATGGTGCCCTGTTGGAAGATAAAACATGTGAAGCAGAGCTAAGTTACACCAGCCATCCCAATTGGGACCATACTAGATTAGTCAAAGATCAGTCAAACCTGTCCATGAAAGTGAGCCCAGCCAAGACCAGAAGAACCATCCAGCTGGGTTTTAGGCTTACAAGCTAAAAAAAATTCTGGTTGTTTTAAATCACTGAATTTTGGGATCGCTTGTTACATAGAATTATTATGGCAATAGTTAACTGGTAGACCCACCATAAGCTGGTTTGATATAAGTAGTTAGCTTCAGCTTGATAGTCTTTATTGTATTAAGAAAATTTCTTTCATTTCTATTTTTCTAAAAACTTGTAGCCAAAAATGTTATCGATAACTTTTGGGCAGCCATTGACATTATTTTAAGCTTTTCTAATTGAACCTACTAATGTGATATTTTTATATTGATCAGCTTTCTATTAATAACCTGTCCTGGCTTCCTAAGCGAAGTCATTCTTGGTGGTAGTTGATCATTCTTTTCATGTACTATTGAATTCTGGATGCTAGTATTTTCCTTAGGGCTTTAGCATCTGTATTAATAAGTAAAATTAGTTTGTAATTTCCTATTTTGGTCCATCTTTCTCGTTTTTGGTATAAAGCATGTGCCAACTTCATGAAATGACTCTGTTAGCTTCTAGCCTTTGCCTATCTATGCTCCAGATCAATTTTTAAAATTTATTATAGTTTATTTATTTATTTTGAGAGACAGTGAGAGAGAGAGAGAGAGAAAGAGAGAGAACAAAAGGGAGAGGGATAGAGAGAGAGGGAGAGAGAGGATCCCAAGCAGACTCCATGCTGTCAGAGCAGAGGCTGACATGGAAGTCGAACCCACCAACAGTAAGATCATGACCTGAGCTGAAATCAAGAGTCAGAAGCTTAACTGACTGAGCCATCCAGGGGCCCCCAGATCAGTTTTTATAACATGGAAATCATTTAGTCCTTAAAGTCCTTAAAAAACTAATAAAGTTCAATGCTGAAGCCATCTGGTCATTGTACCTTTTTTAGAGTTGGTTACTTCTTTGATAGTTTTATTTTCAATTTTCCTTCTGATTTTTGATCTTAAGGTTTTCTACTTATTTTAGAAAATTTAAATTACTTTTATGATGGGCATTGATATGCATACTGTACTTTGTGTATTGGAAACTATGAGTTATTTTGGAACAAAGTCTGGTATAATTAACTAAGTACATACCAGGCCATTTATTGTAGTAACTACAACTTAACGTCAGACGTACATCTCATCTTAATGTAACCTAGTATTTCTGTATATAGTGGTGTGGTAACATACATGTGTGGTCACCATATTTTCTAACTGTTTGAAGGTTGGGTTGTAGGGAGCATCATCTGCCAACAGTTTGTTATGTTTCTCAGGGTTGGGGAAGACAGACTGGAAGAAGTAATCTGGATTTGTAAATATTGGAATTTCAAATACTTTCACATGATTTGTGTCCATAATGTAAGCAAATACTTGAAAGTGGAAATTTTCAAAAAATCACTCAGTTTTGCTTAATATGGGCTTTGAAGTTTAATAGAAAATGGTGATAGTAACACTAGCTGACCCAGACCATTTCCTCAATGACCTCAAGAGACACAGAGGAAAGGAAGGCACTTGCCATCTGCAAAGCATGAACTAGTCTACACTCTGACTTTGTAGGCTCCGTTGTCTCTGCTAGTTGCTTAATTCTTACATTTCAGACACTTTGTTTTTCTGGCAGCAAGAATAAATATTTATACAGTTGTTACCAGGTGCCAGACACTATGATAAGCACCAGTGTTGACCCTATTTTACAGATTCGAAAAGGAAGGCACTGAAAGCTTATGTAATTTTCCCATGCTTGCCAGTGTGTGAGTGGTGACATTGATTCAAGTCCAGCCAGTGGGTCTCCATGGTCTTTGCTGGTTGCCCATATGTAGTACTGCCTTTTATTCTTCTTCAGTTTGTCTTATCATCCACGTGTTCATAAGAATGCCAGCTCAGGGCTGGGCTTCAGTAAGTGTTTAATACTACATACAGATTTGCTTACTGTTGAAGATAGAAGAGGTAAGGGGAGAGAGAGCAAGTCAAAGAGGAAAAAGTAATGGGATGTCATGAAGAGAATTTGTGGATTCTGAGTTGAGACTCAGCTATACAAAATAGAAATAATTAAATATCTTTCTCATAGGGTGATTATGAGGATCTCTGGAGCAAAGGGCCTGATACATAACCAACACTTGATATATACCAGTTAATCATAATAAATAATAATGATGATGATGAATAATGACCATAAAAACAAGCTTCTGCCACCAACTGGCTCTGTGATCTTGCTCAAGTCTTTTTTCTTCCCTGGGTCTCAGTTTCCTCATTTGTTAGGTGCAGGATGGCCTCATGACTCCCAGACGATGTGATCTGTGACCCACAGTGAAAACCAAGCAGGACGGAGAGTGAGAGAGCATAGTAGAGGTCCTACCAAGAGGAGCATCTGTCTGGAGGCACTGGGACACCAGGGCTCCATCCACATGTGGGCTCATTTCACTCACCTCAACCGTCTCATGGTTGGAGGACCTGAGTGCAAGTGTGGCTGGAATGGTGTCCATGGTGACCTATTTCTCAGCACATTCATGGCCCATTAGGGTGAATGTTGAGAACTGAGCAGAAAACAAACTGACAAACAAACAACAATGAAGACCAAAACCAGGATTTCCTCCCACCAAATTTGAATTTCAGATTAACCAAGAATACCTGTTCAGCATAAGTATGCCCCAAACATTGCATGTGACCTCTTTATACTAAAAAAAAAATTTGTTATTTGAATTCAGTTCTCTGGGCTTTCTGGCCTGGTCCAGTGTCCAGATTTCCCTGATGGGAAGGCTGCAGTGAATCTGTACCAGGCCAGATTGTTTCCTTCAGTCAAAGATCTGAGTTCTAGAATCTCTATGTTTCCTGTTCTCTCTTCTTCCTCCTCCTCCTCCTTTTTCTTCTTTTTGTTTATTTATATTGAGAGAGAGAGAAAGAGAGAGAGAGAGAGAGAAAGAGAGAGAGAGAGAGAGAAAGAGAGAGAGAGAGAGAATATGCACCAGTGGAGAAGGGGCAGAGAGAGAGGGGGAGAGAAAGAATCCCAAATAGGCTCCATGTTGCCAGTGCAAAGGCTGACATGGGACTTGAACCCAAGAATCACAAGGACCTGAGTCGAAATCAAGAGTCAGATACTTAACCGACTAAACCACTCAGGTGCCCCATCTTCTTTCTTCTTTGAAACAAAAAAGCAGAGTAACTATATGGGGAAATTTGTTTGCCATAAATTACTAAAAGAAGAGCTTCTCCAGATTCAATGAGGCAATTATTATACCTTAAGTAAAGAACGATTGATTATTCCAAACAAATGTACCAGGCTGGTTTAACGGAAATCTGTATCTATAACTTGCTATAGTTGTTAAGTCAGAAGTAAATATGTTCTTAATAACCAACTGGTATTTATTTAATGTACAGTAACTTGCCTGCTAAGCTTAAATGAAATGCACAGTTAATTAAAACTATCTCTGTATCAAGTCCTCTGGGAAAATATGTTACACACATTCTGACTTGGAATTTTTTTCCACCTTCCCTTCCCAACCGAGCCTCTGTTGGTAGATTTTAATATGATCTGTTTGGAGGTCTACAGATAATTTTGCTGGGAAATTCTCATCCTGCTCAGAGACATAGAAATTCCACTCATCTATTAAGATCTTCAGCAAGGTCCCAAGCTGAGGCTGCAGAGGTTGGTGCCCCAAAGCCTGTTTGGCCACTTGGAGGTGGGTGTTGCATCCAAGGTTGCCCAAGGATTTGCTGTTAACACTGGGCGTTTTACTTTGCCTCTCTGAGCTTGAGTTTCCAATTTGTGAAACAAATGTGACCTCTCAGATTTGGCGACAGGTCAGAAAGAAGCTGGGCAGGATTTGAAAGCACAGGCCAAACTTGATTTGTGAAATGGACCTCCAAATGTGCTAGGGGTTCCTCCTGCTGTGTGAACCCCAGATTTGGTGCTGGTTAGAGACTTTGAGATGTTCAGTTATTTATCCACTCACTGATTGTTTTGTTATTTAACAAGCATTTGATACCTGAGTATCCACTGGACCCAAGATCTCATGAATACCACCAGAGTCACACTCCCAGCTATGTCTCTCGCAGATATATTAACTCAAATTTATGCAATTCAGACAGTATTTCACTCATTGGAGTTCGTTCCCTTTTCTGAAAAGAAAGGATAGTGCCTTCCCTACAAATCATTGAATGGTTGTGAAATTCCAATGAGATAATGTATGCACAAATGCTTTCAAAGTCTAAAGAATTAACATATAAATGTATATTTTCCCCAGTGGTGGTGGTTCATGAGCGTTCCACAGAACCTACTGGATTTGCAGTTCTGCAGCATGCTGAGGACCAGCGCATGCTAGCTGTGAGCACAGGCAAGGTTGGTGGTCCAGGGCATGGGCAACTCAGCCTTCCGAAGACCCCTAAAGCTGAGAGCCAGCCAAATAATAAAACCTGCATGCCCTACAGGATGTAGAGTACAGAAAGTACTTTTAAAGACGTGACCTCATTTGACTTATGTAGCATCATGAAGAAGACAGAGCAGGTACTCTCTTCCTCATTTTATGCCTAAAGAAACTGAACCTCAGAGGAAGAGAAATGAGTGGTGCAAGGTCACTTTGTGCAACTGACAAAACCAGGACTAGTGTGCAGATCTTTCCTTCATACCACATTTGCTTTCAAAGGAATAGTTCATTCGCCATTAGACTGTGAACCCGAGAGCTTGGCTGTACCCAGACCTCAGGGAGTGTGTGCACTGGGCCAGGATCCTCTGAATGAGAGACCTGTTTTGTGCTGCTGAGCTTAGCAAGTGACTTCAGGCTGCATTTCAGCCACTTAGCCCCCAGCTGGGTGCTCTTGTGCAGGGTGTAGTCAGGACAAGAGTATGTGGTTGTCCTGGGTGGGTGGGGGTTGACTAGGCTCAGTTGCTCCTGAAGGTGGTCACCAGGGCTGCTGACTTTCCAGGGACAACCCCAGTCTTCTCCAATGACATGGTTGTCTCTCCATGAGGACTGTTCTCAGAGGATGCGATAAAAAGTTAATATCCGATTGCAGTGGGAAGCTGTAAGCCAGCTATAATTACTTGGGTGTGTGGATATTAAGGGCCAATGTAATTATAATTCCAGGGTAACAAGGGGAGTACACTCAGCAAGCTTTTTGCTAATGTTGCCTTTTTTCCTTTTGTCTTTCAAATTCCCTGCATTAATCAGATAGACTCATCTCTGCCCATGTGGCAGCTCTTCCCACACTACTTCTTAATAGTAGTGGGTGACATGTGGTGGGGCTTGGAGCCTGGCAGGGGCCTCTAGGGATGCCCAGTGTGTGCTGGGGCACCTCTGAGTTTTGCCTTTACAGTCCTCAGTCTTCCTTTCCAGTACCAGCTCTGTCACTAAAACAATACCATCTGGCCCTCAGATTCTCCATCTTGGTAATGAGGAGGTGGATGAGGATGATTTCCCAGGGCTCCTGTAACTCTGAGCATTCTGTGTTTCTGGAACCATTGCTGCATTCATGAAATGCTAGATCCAGGCCTTGAGGGCAACCTTTGAGGCAAAAATGAAATGAGAATTAAAATCAGATTTTGGGCTCACCAGTTCATGCTCACCAGCCACCCTTACCTCATGTGCTCAGTTGCTGTGCAGGGCTTCTGGCCTTTGCATTGGACAGCACTGATACAGAACATTTCCATCACTGCAGGAAGTCCTATTGGGAAGTGTTAAGGGTGGTCCTGGGAGGAAGCTGGTGGGTTACAGGGTGCCAGGGAATGGGTTGATGGTGGGAAATAAGGGTTTAGGGTCCAGTCAGGCCTTGTGTACTGTCCTGGAGCTGCCATCTAAAGTAAAGTGACTTGGACAAATCACTTAACTTTTCTGAACTTCTGTAAAGTGAAAATTACAGTACCATTTTGTGGGGTATTTTGAGTATATAGTGATTTGAATATCAATATGCTGAATATTAAAATAGATATGCAAAAGAAAGGTTGGTGGGGCGTCTGCATCATTATCCTTTTTAGCAGTTCCTGCCCCAGAACGGTGTCCTGCTGAACTATTGTGGGAAGAGATGTGGATGAGATGGCTTCTCCCAGCCTTCATCTAACTTGTCCAACCTTTATGGTTTAGCAACTGACTGAAGTGTTTGACTAAATTATTCTGTTTTTTTTTCCACAAAGGGAGCTAGAGCTTGTCCCTTTCTCCCTACCCTTTCCTCTACTCACCCCAAAGCCTTCACCTCCACTGGTCATCCTCTTACGGTCGCTAGATTTAGCAAATAAAAATACAGGATTTTTAGTTTAATTGAAAATTCAGATAATCAACAAACACTTGTTTTAGTATAAGTATACCCCGTGCAATATGTAGGACACACTCCTACTAAAAAATTATTTGTTGTCTGTCTTAAGTTCTAATTTAATTGGGTGTCCTCTTGCATTTTATCTGTATTATACCCTCATCACTTACTATATCAGGCCTGGATGTCAGGGGCAAGATCAGAGGGTACTCCATACACGTGTGAAGCCTGGGGTGGGGGGCAGTTACTGGATATCTTCTCAAATTTTGCATGTGTCTTGGTGTGTGTCTGTTCATGTGACAAGGGTGGAGGGTGAGTAGAGGAAATTCAGAGGTCTTTCCAGGATGAAGGCCTTAAGTCTGGCTTAGTTGTGTGGGCAGGGGCAATGATGCCATCTTTGTGGGCTTCTTACTATGTTTCTGCCAGTGACCAGGGTTTCAGTGTCTCAGGCTCCACTATCTTGATGTCTCAACAGTGAACAGAAGAAATTTACTGCTCCATTTGACAGTTTTTTGATGGTTGAAGGGGGCTCCAAGTCAGAGAAAACAGCCCTTCTGTGCATTGTGGGGCCTCCCTCCTCCTCCTAGTCCATCCAGAGTCTCTGGGGGCCACTTCCAAGTGAACTGTCCAGCCTCTGCCCCCATCTGGTCTCCCATACACTCACGGGTATGTCTCAGGCTGTATATGTACGGTGGGGTCAGGAAGATGGAAAGTGAGAGACAAAACTGCTGTCCATGAGGCTTCCTGCTGCAAGCTCTCACTGCTGGTCCTGATTATTTCCTCCCTTTCCCCCCATGCCCTTCTCTTTTTTCCACCCAGGTTGGTGTTGGTGAGCAGGTTGGCAACAGTACAGCCCCACCTGTGTTCCTCACTCAGGTCACAGCTGTCCTGCTCTTGGGTTCCTTTAGCCCACATGAATCTCTGAGTAGACTTTGAAGATGATCCTTCCCATGCCCTCCCCATACCCCTATTACCCCTTTATGGGAATCATTTTCTCCCATTTCCTCTATGTGCTGCTTCCCAGATATTCGATCATCTGAACCTTATGCTCTGTTCCAGGCACCATCCCCTCCTGTCACCCTTCCCACTTGATTTTCTGCTTCCCTAATTGCTGCCTGTCTTGCAGGGTCTCCTCCAGCCGCATGTCCTGTAGGAAGTCTTTGCTGGGAACCCAACTCTCCAATCTCTCCCTCCTCTGGTGCCTGTAGCACGCAGGGCCCTGCCACATCTGCAGCACTCAGCACCTGCTGCAGCAACAGATCTTGTTGTCAGTCAGACCCTTCCTCAGCTACCTTGGGAACCTTAAAAGGACATGAAGGGACCAGGTCTAAAACCTTCAGTCTCTCTGATAGCTGGTCCAGAGTGCTTGAGGCACAAAAATATTGTGGCCAAGTAAAGTTCAGGGATCCTGTGGAGGGCATTGTAGTAGTGACAGAGAGAAGACACGCCCTTCCAGGCTGCTCCATCTTGGGCAGAACACTCCACTCTGGATCACTCAGAGGTTTACAGGTTACTTACTTATGTATATATTTTGTAGCTGAAGAATCTTGTTTCTAAATGAAGCATTATGCAGAGCCTTGCATACTGGACAGATACCAGCACGACTGCTGGGGAGAAGAGAGAAGAGGGAGGAGGGCTCAGAGCCTGTGCTCTTGTCCCTTATCCCCAAGGTGGTTCTATAGAACAGAGTTAAGCCACCCCTTGAGAAGTTATGTGCCTCTCCACCTTGTCAGGTCCGGGGATTCTGCTGTCCTCATGGAAGGCTCTCTCCATGTGTGTTTGATTCAAATCTGACATTGCCATTTTGCACTATTTTAGTGTTTTTTCCTAGAAAATAATGTGGCTGGGACTTAGGACAACTCATGGAGGGTCCAGTGAGCACTGTCCTCCCTTCTCTCACTGTCTTAGCCATATCTCATGTGTCTGTGGAAGCTTGAGGCATTCCTGTGGCTGATTCTTTCACATCAGTCCTGTGCCTCATCCTGGACTCTAAGCATCAAACTGATGTTTGACAGGTTGTGACATACTCCATGACTGGAGAAATTTTTTAGCTGTCAGAGAGGACTAGTTGATGGGCCTGTTTCTCAGAACATTTTCTGGGCTCTGGTGCATCTTTCTGGGGGTTATGGAGATAATTCATCTGCTCAGGACAAGTGCTGTATGTATGCCTCTGCCCTACTTTCCTTTACTGGAGCCTGGGCTGGTCCTACAGGAAGCTGCAGAGTGAAGAGGGCTTTGGGGATGGTGCAGGTAATAGCTCCCTTTCTGGTGTGACCAAACCTATGTTTGTCCTCTGTGGAATGTCTGAGAATGGAATCAGATCAGGATGGCTGCATCAGATTCATCCCTCTTGAGAGGGCATAGGAAAAACACTCTTCTTCAGTGAGTAGCCCTGTGCAACATCCATTCCCTGATGCACTATTCTCCCTGTATCTCTCTGCTAGACCTAAGATAGATCTCTACAGTAGGACCATTAATATGCAAAGCTAATATATTTTCAGCTCTTATTATCCATCAGGCTTTATAACTGTTTAACACGTATCCACTCACTTAATCCTTACAACAAACCAACGATGTAGGTTCTGTGTTGTGCCCATTTAGTAGAGGAGAAGGTTAAGGAATAGAGACCACTTACCCAAGGTCACTAGCTGGAATAGGGTAGGATTGGAGTTTGAACTTGGGTGTTCTGGCTCTGGTAACACTATGGCCTTCCCTAGCAATTTTTGCCTTGCCTACTCTGCAGAGTTGTCATGAAGTTCAAATGAGCCAATGGATGATAAAGCACTTGGAAAAGCATAAAATTATTATGCAAACACAAGGTGTTTTATGAACAGCTTGCTCCTTCACCAGATACTGAGATGACAGTCAGATTTGACGGTTTAATTAATTTAAAGGCAAACCTGTCAGGTGGAGGTAGAGAATATATATAGGCCCAATCAGACTTTAAGAACACCCCTGTCTTTCCCAATGCCTTTGGATGGCTTTGCTTTTCTCCTCACTAAATTTGTGAGCCCTGGTCTATTGAGAATTTTCACCGAGTATATATTCCTTAATTAAACAGTGAGGTGTCCTCATAGAACCATGGAGAAAAGCAGGTTTTGAGACCATTGGCCCATTTCGACCCAGGGAATATCTGAACTGGATCTTTCCTGTCTTTGCTTTAATAATTCTCTATGGATCTGTCTTTCATGTTTTTTTATGAAGTTTTGCAAAATCTACTTTAAACATATTATTTATATATTATGTATACTGTACTTTCAATAAAGCCTGTCAACCCACAGGCTCTCAGGAAGGACCAACATAGAGCTTCAGAATCAAAGCAAATGGGCAGGGGGTAGTCCAGGTGAAATGCAGAGAGAAGGACCTTAGCCGTCATCCTGCACAGGTCTCCAGGTCCTTTTGCTGGCATCTCTATCAGAATGCCCATAGCAATGAGGAACTCACTCCTTTTGGATGCCCACCACACCGGGCCCCTTTTCTTGACCCCCATGGAGTCAGAGCATTTGAAAGTTGGTCATTTAACTTTCTCAACAGTCCCATAATTTTCCTGAGCGCATCATGGATTCTGCCTTCAGTAGGGAAGATGAAATATCCAGTAGTGAACAAACATCTTATCTTAGAGCCACACCTTTTTTGAGGGGGAGGGGAGTCTAGCTGGCATAAGTAGAGGTTGACTTTCCTTGATGTCTTGGTTCCCTTGACTTGTCCCTAATCTATTCTTACTGAGTTTCTGATTTCTATGCTCTTGTCTGCTTCACTTCCCAGGGGTCTCCATGAAGTTTTACCTTAAGGTCATTGCTCTGGAATCCTGCTGCCACCTGCCTCTCTTCAGATTTTTCAGGCCTGCTTGTCAAGTTTTTCCTAGCAGTTCCAAAATTGGTGCTTTGCAAGATACAGCAACAAAAGAATGTGAATCAGCCAGAATGACCTTAAGAACAATCAACATGGCTCCATCTGTGATCAAAATATCACTCTCATGGTCCAAAATCTAAACACTTAGGAGGAAATGTGTGAGGTCATAGTCATGTTTCAACTATTTAAAAACAGCATCTTTATTTTCTGTTCTTTTCCTTTTCAGCCCTTAGAACCTAAGCTAAAGGCCCCAAGGAAATGTAAATGTTATAATAAAATGAATAAAAAGTCTTTTAATGCTTATAGTAAAAAACTTATAATAAAGCAGTGACTACAAATTGAGCCTCTACAATGTGCTGCACTATGTTGGACATATTATAGATTTCATCTCCTTTAATGACACAAAATTGATCAGTACATGAAGATTATACAAGTGGGAAGCTTAAGAGTTAGAGGTCAGTACTCTGGGAAAAATGAGTATTCTGAGTTTGACTGAAGGCCATCAACTCCTTCTGATTACAAAAGGGGGAGTGCAAAGGCTTGCCTTCCCAGTAAAGTGGGGATGGAGTAAGTTGGGGTGTTGGCATCACTTGTGCAGTACCTGGCATAGATCAGCAGTGGGAACAATGGTGAGAGAGGACCCAGGACCTCAGGGAGTCATGCATGTAAGCCTTGTCCACATGGCCCTAAACACCAAATCTGGTCAGCAAGCATGAATAGAAAGCCTATGATTTGCTTGGTCTGCATTTAGCTGCTAAGGAGATAGAAGGATCCCCAGTAAAAACATAAATCCTGGTAGCCTCCTCTAAGGGCTTTATAGATTTAGGAGAAACAACAGAAATATACATAAATTATTAGAACTAGACAAGAATAAAGACACAGGTAAGTAGGACCTACAAAATGTGCTTGAATACAGAACATTTAGGAAGCTAAATAAAATTCAGTGGATCAAAATGGCCATATTTCAATAGAAGACTTATCAGGGTTTCTAGCAGTATGCTAAGTGTTATGGGAACCATCAAAGCTGTGGCACAAAGCTCTTCAAAAATAATTTGCATCCAGTAAGGGAGGAAAAAAACACAGTGGGCCACAAGTTTTGGAAGTTCTGGACTTGGAGACACAGGCTATAAAGCCAGGAGGGCATTGTTTTGGGGAGGATGTCCCTTTAAATTCCTCTTCTGTTCTGTTTCTGTTCACAGCTCCTTGGCTGGCATGATATGCCCCTGTTGAGGACAACTGGAAAGTCATGGTAGAAGGGGGGTCTCAGATGCCACCTGCTACATTTAACAGGGACTTAGGGTGGCTGATGAGCTCTACAGCTCATCCTTAATTAAGAAAGCCGCTAAAAACGCCACCAGAGAGCCCTGCCCCAGCGCTGAGAAGCTGTCTGTTTGCTAATGTGAATTGCTTGGGTTGATTGATACTTGTTTTGCGATTCCTTCCGTCAGCTTTCTCTGGTCTGGCCATCTGTTTTCTACCCAACAGGAGGCACGTTGGCTCCGATCCTTGCCTGATTTGCAGGGGAGGCAACTTAATGGTGGGTTGGGGACTTGAACTGGGGCTTGGCAGTGATGTGCTTTTGGCACAGAATCTTCTCAGAGAATGTAGCCATCATGGGCTGGAAAGATTTCTTGGGCTTTAGGTTATATTGTCTGAGATTCAAAGCTTAAGTCAGCAGAGGACCCTCTGATGATACTTCTGGAGCATCTTTGAAGAAGCTCATTTGCCTTCCATGAGACCATTCAGTAGTCCTTTCCACCCGTTATCCCACTGGCCTAGACATCTTAATGTCTGCCCAATGGAAAAAGATTATGCTTCATTCTTCTGAGTCAAAGCCTTTCTTTCTTTGGCAATAATCATATAAAGAACATTATATTATAAGGGGGAAACAAGAAGGTAAGGTTGGAGACACACCGACATATATTCTCACATATAAAAGATCTGAGGGCAATGCAGAAGAGTTAATGATGAAATAGTTTAAATTACGTTACCAATAGTAACCCTGAGAAATGAAGAGTTTAAAATAGTCTGTAGAGTTTTAAATCATTAGGAAAGTCTTTAGAAGGGAAACAACTCATGATGTGAAGCTTAATGCCTGGATGATATTTGGATAAGTGAAGCAACAAAGAATGGGTGAAGAAGAAATCTACTTAACACATAAATACATATGTATGCTATGCATATGGGGTAAACTTTGCTTTAATAATAGTCTAGCTAGAAAAAAACCTAAGTTGCTAAACTATGTATGCTAAATTATCTCCACAGCATCAGTGTGAGGATGTTGCTGAAAACCATAGAGGAGGAGGACTTTCAGACCCAGAGGAAAAGTGCAGGAAGAGCTCATCCATGTGGGACAGGATGTGCTGTGTCAGCTGGAGCAAAGGGACTGGGCTGGCTGCTGATCTCAAAGCTATGGGTGGAAGGTAGTTGGGCAGGGAGAGGCCCAGCAGCTGCTGTCACCAGCATGCCAAGCCCTGGTTCCATGCAGTGGGGTCCGATGTACATAAAACAAGGTCCAACTCTTCATATGGCTGGGATGCTTGGCAATGGCAGGAATGTAGGAAGTCACAAGCATTCCAGGAACTCAAGAGAACTGAGGGTACCAAGACCTCATGCAGGCAAGCTGGAGATCTGACACATGACTGGTGGTGATGGAAAGAAAAATGTTAACTAGGGAAAGAGGCAAAAGTGCAGCTGTCTGCCGTGGAAGGGTTGGGAATGATGTATACTGAGAAATGTGTGTGTTTGAGGAGCCTGGCACTTGGCATGTGGGCTGATTGACATAGGACAGGTTCCGGGGCAAAAGGGTGGAACTGAGGCTGTGTACCCTACCTCTGTTCAGTAAAGGCCTGCTGACTTGAATTTCAAGTGTTTCCTGTCCCTGGCAGAGCTGGGCAGACAAAGGGCTACAGGTGAAGAAGGATATCAATGCTGTCCCTGTGAAGCTGTAGGGTGCTGGGATGGGTAGAGAAGGGAAGAAGAGAGGTGGCAAAACAGCATATTTCTTAAAAATTTTCCAGAAACAAAACAAAACAAAACAAAACAAAACAAAACAAACACACACGCCTCACTCCACAGGCCAAGAAAAACTTCCAGTAGGGAAATGTGAGACCTTGTGACTCTGCAAAAGGGTGATGCAGGAAATAATGGCAGGAATTATCACTCTGAATTTAACTGGTTTAAAAGCTGACAATAGAAAAAAAAACCTCAACCCTGATAAGTAAGGCTCCAAGTTCAGTACTTACAAGTCAAAAAATAAAATAGCACTTTTTGTTGTTGCTTTTATTTAATTATCTTTTCTTTGCTGAAGATTTACTATTTCATTTATGGTTGAAAATGTATGCTAACAACTTTTAAAAATCTTAGTAGTTAAATGGTAGTTAATGAACTAAATAATAATTCATTTTAAAATAAAAAATGTATATTTGTGTATATGTATACATTATACATATTCACATACATGTATGGTACACAAATATCACTTGTACAGTTAAATATGCAACCCAGGTATTCCCAGACCCTCTAGTTTGAGGTCACCTTTACTTTGCTATGCAAATAAAATGGTTTGAGGCTCTCATCCTTTGCACTATTGGATATTTTGCATCAAACCCAGTATTTTGCATTCATGTAAGTGTATGTGTTGGGAGGATGGAGCTTGAGTTTCCCTGATCAATGTTTACTGCAGAATTCTACTCTTACTGCACCCTCAGTTCCTGCTTGGATTCTGTGTGGCTGGTCTGCCCACTCATTTTTTTCTTTCCAGCTTTATGTAGGTATAACTGACATATATAACAATGTGTAAATGTAGGGGTGCCTGGGTGACTCAGTTGGTTAAGTGTCTTGATTTTGTCTCAGGTCATGATGTCGGTTAGGTCATGATCTCACCAGTGTGAGACTGAGTCTGCACTGGTCGTGGAGCCTGCTTAAGATTCTGTCTCTCTCTCTCTCTCTCTGCCTCTCCCCTGCACATGCCCTCTCTTTCTCAAAAACAAAACAAAATGAAACAAAACAATGTGTAAGTGTAAGGAGTACAACATGTTGATTACATACATTCATAAATTGCAAAATGATTACCCCATGATATTAGCTATAATCTCCATCCTGTCACATAGTTACCAATTCCTTTTTTGGGGGTGAGAATATTTAAGATCTACTCTCTTAGCAGCATTCAAATATATGATATGGCGTTATTAACTATAATCACTATGCTATATGGTAGTCCCCAAACTTATTCATCTTATAAGATCACTTGTACCCTTTGAGCAGTACCTCTCAATTTTCCCTATACCCCAACCCCTGGGAAGCATCACTTTATTCCATATTTCTCTGAGTTTGTCCCTTTTGGATTCCATATATAAGTGATATCATACATATTTTCCTTTCTCTAACTTACTTAAACTCAGCCTAATGCCCTCAAGGTACATCCAAGTTGTCATGTATTCTATATCCATTCATCTGTTGACAGACACTTGGGTTGTTTCTCTATCTTGGCTATTGTGAATAATGTTGCAGGAAATATAAGAGTACAGATATCTTTTAGATATCCTATTTTCATTTACTTTGGATATATACCTAGAAATAGGATTACTGGATTATATGATAGTTCTATTTTTAATTTTTTGAGGAACCTCCATACTGTTTTCCACAGTGGCTGCACCAATTTACATTCCCACCAACAGTGCATGAAGTTTCCCTTTTCTCCACATTCTTGCCAGGTGTGAGGTGATACCTCATGTGGTTTGATGTGTATTTCCCTCATGATGAATGATGTTGAGCACTTTTCATGTGTCTGTTGGCCATCTGGATGTCTTCTTTGGACAACTGTTTATTAGTTCCTTGGCTCATTTTTAAATCAGGTCGTTAGTCTTTTGTTATTGACTTGTATGAGTTCTTTACATATTTTAGAAATGAACCCTGCATCAGTTCATATGGTTTGGAAATATCTTCTCCCATCTGTAGGTTATCTTTTCATTTGTTGATGTTTTCTTTTGTTGTGTAGAAACTTTTTGGTTTGATGTAGTCCCACTTGTGGGTTTTTTCTCCCCTGCTTTTGATCCTTGTGCTTGCTCTCATATCCAGGAAATTTCTGCCAAAACACATGTCAGGGAGCTTTTTCTATGTGTTTTCTTCTGTTTTATTTTTTTTTTATGAATTCAGATATTTAATCCATTTAGAATTAATTTTTGTAAATGGCATAAGATAGGGGCCCAATTTAATTCTTCTGCATGTGATTATACAGTTTTCGCAGCATCACTTATTGTTGAGACTATCTTTTTTTGTTTGTTTGTTTCCTTGTCAAATACAAGTTGACTATATAGTGTGGGTTAATTTATGGGACCCTGATTCTGTCCCATTGTTCTGTGTATCATTTTTTATGCCTGTACCATACTGTTTTGATTACTATAACTGTAAAGCATAATTTGAAGTCTGGAAGTGTGAGGCCCCTCCAGCTTTGTTCTTTTTTCTCAGGATTGCTTTGGCTATTTGAGGTCTTTTGTGACCCCATATAAAATCATATGATCACCTCAAGAGGTGTGGAAAAAGCATTTGATAAAGCACATTTTTCATTGTAAAAACACTCCACAGATTTGGCATAGAATCATATCTCAACATAATAAAGCCTATATATGACAAATCCACACAACATTATACTTAATGGTGAAATTTGAAAGTTTTTTTTTTTTTTAAGATCAAGACAAGACAGGTTGCCCACTTTCACCACTCCTATTCAACATAGCACTGGAGGTTCCAGCCAGAGCAGTCAGACAAGAAAATGAAATAAAAAGTATCAGAATTGGAAAGGAGAAGTAAAATTGTCTTTGCAGATGATAAGATCTCATATATATAAAATCTTTAAGACTCCACCAAAAAGCTGCTAGAACTAATCAATGAATTCAGTAAAGTTGCGGGACACAAAATCAACACACAAAAATCATTTGCATTTGCATACACTACCAAACATTTGAAAAATAAATTTAAAAATCCCATTCACAATAATCAAAAATAATAAAATACTTAGTAATAAATCTAACCAAGACAGTGAAAGACCTGTACACAGAAAATCCTAAGACTTTGATGAAAGAAATTGAAGACACAAATGAAAGATATCTTATATTCATGGATCACAGGAATTAATATTGTGTTAAAACACCCTTTATACCTAAAGCCATCTATAGATTCAGTACAATTTCTATCAAAATTACAATGGCATTTTTCACAGAAATTGAGAAAAACTGTTTTCTGTCCACTCTTTAACTCATCTGGTGGGGGGTTGAAACTTCCTTCCTTCCTGGACCCAGGGTACAGCATGGCTATAAACACTTGAGGCTTCTACTAAAGCCTTGAGGTGAAGACTGCAGACCAGACCAGCATAGGAAACTGCCCTAAACTGAATACTACACACCTCTTTTCCAAAAGTCTTCTGGACATTCCTGCCACTTTTCCATAACCTATCAACCTATCACTGCCTTCACTCTTTCTCAGGTGCCTTAACTGGGCACCAGACCCAAACACAAACTCCTTACACTTTGTTAAGCAGAGTAAGATAATCATCTTTGTCTTAACGTTTTTCAGCTCAGTCTGGCTTGGGCCTTGCTGTTTATTAACAAAGTCATTAAATTATTTTTCTAAATAACTGAACCATGTTTATCTGCAATTTTAGTATTACAAAGGCCTGGTATAAGCATTGAGATAACATTTTTTTTTTAATTTGTCTTATATCAAATTCGTAGACCAGCCTCCCTTTCTAGCCAAAAATCTCTGTATGTGTAAATGGAGGCACTGAATGATGTAGCTCTCTTTTATCTGGTCATTCTTCAGGAGGTGCATTTTGTTTTGTTTTGTTTCTTTATGTTAAGGATTTGTGTGTACTTGATGAATACAAAATTCAGAATTTTAGCTCAGTCCATACTTATTGAGAAGCCACTGTGCTCCAGGTACTATATTTGTTCTGGATATACATAAATGAAAAAAAAAATACCAGTTCTTGTCCTATTTAAGGAGCTTAAAATCTGGTAGGAGAGGCAGACTCAAAAAAGACGTTGTTATAATGTGGTAAATGCCATGCTCTAGATATGCACAGAATGCTATGGAAGCCCAGATTGCAGGATTTAGAATGGCCAGGAGGTTGAGGGAATTTTTCTGAGAGGAAATAAAATTTGAGCTGAATCTCAAAGGGTCATTAGAATCAGCCAGGTGCAGAAGACAAAAACAGCATTCTAGGTACAGGAAGTCATATGGGAAAGAGTGTGGAGGCATGGGACAGCAAAGAGTGTGCAGTCATGTATGATGTCATTAGAGCAGAGAGGGCAAGACATAGTCGTGCAGGGTATGAGATAGAAAATAAGACTGGAACCGGTCATGGCAGTCCTCTTTATCTTGTGAAGAAGCTTGAACTCTAGCCTCCATTAAGCAGGAGATGGACTGTGGTGAGCCACGGGCCTTAGTTCAGTTTTATGGCAATGAAAACAACAAAGCTGAGCTGCAGCAAGACCAGCAAGAGGAGAATTAGCTAGAAATGCAGTTGTAATAGTTCAAGCAAGAGATGATGCAGCTTGACTAATATGGGAGGAGATTGAAGAGACCAAGTTAGTGTTGGCAACCCACGGGATGTCATTGGGATGTGGGCCTCGACAGTGAGGTTGTGTACCTTCCCCTCCCCAGCAGCATCAGCACATCTTCAGGCAGCCTGCCTGGTGCCGTGTCAGCTCTCCTCACTGATGAGACTACAGCCATAGATTGAGTAGAGTCTTCATGAAAAATGGTACCAGTTGGTGAGTCTGTTGAACACTTCAGGCTGCAAGTAAGAGACTATTCCAACCTCAGTACACTTAAACAATGATAAAATTATCTCATGTAATAGGAAGTCCTGAGGCAGGGATGCTCACCTACAGGCTGGCTAATTCAGCAGCTATTTTAGCAGCTCAGTGGTGTCAAGGGCTCTGGGCACATTTTCCTTCTACTCTGCTATCCTCAGCACAAGAGCCTGTCCTTGCTTAGCTGCCCTCAAGGTCAGCCATTATATTCATACCTGAAGACTTCCAAAGGCAAAAAAATGGCTTCTTTTGTTATGTCTCCCTTTCATAATGAGGAAATTCCCTCCTACCCCCTCAAACTCTCAACAAACATCCTCCATATCTTGCTAGTCAGCATTGATATGTCCATGTCTCAACTAATGGCAAACCATTAGCAAAAGAAATAGGACCACCATGATTGGCTTAGACCAATCAAGACAACCCCTTGTACTGGGGAAGGTGACAGGGCTGTTCCCCCTTGAAGCACATACCTGAATGGAGGGAAGTAGGACAACTGACCACATTCTGACTTCTGTTATGAAGGAAAGAGGAAGACATTTAATGTTGCATAGGCATCTAATATGTCTGGGAAAGTATGTAGGGATTTAGT